>NC_089503.1:245173068-245490902 GCF_036850995.1 Saccopteryx leptura
GACATAAAACTTCCATTAACTTTCCCCCCTGAATCCTTTCTTTCCAAGTTAGAAAATTTGAGCAGGCTTGAAACCTCAGTGAAATAACAGACACACTCCTGATGGCAGGATAAAAAATGCAGACAGGTGCATTCTTGTACCATGGGTGGGGATGGAACTGTGGGCCCCTCAGAAAACCAAGCAGAGTCACTAGGGAACCCAGCAATCCCAAAAAATAAAGCACCCAAGCACCTGCCACATGGAGCCACATCTGCGGGGAGACCAACATGCTCCCCACTGGGGACACGCTGAGTAAAGGGTACCAGTGAAGGTAGCAGGTGCCACCGCAAATCAAGGTGCAGAACATTTGTGCCAGGGGGAACGTCTGTTCATGTGCAGCCCCCAACTGCAGAGGCATCTCCTCTGCAGCCTCTCTGCCTGTTGGTCAGAGTAGCCTCAACTTTAGCACCATGTATGGGACTGGCTTTCTCTCAGGTCCTAGGGTCTGGAAACGCCCCCTCAGTCCTGCCATGTGGATCTATAAAGATAGCCCATTGCTTCTGCACAGACTGTAGACCCTGGTTAACCTGAGAATAGATGAGGCCCCCACAGGGCCAGGGGCATATCACTGGAGGATATTCGGGCTGGCCTCACCTTTTGGGGGGACGGGGAACTTTTGATATAGAAGGGGTTGTTGGCCTGTTCCTGCTTCCGGGCTTCTCGACGCTGTGGAGATAAGATTCAGTATCAGTGAACATAAGCCCTCATTCCTTTCCAGGTGTGCGCCACTTCATGTTCCAGGTCCTGAGTGGGGCCCACCACTTCTCAGTACTTTACTGTAGGCCTTTAACTGATAAGATACTACGGTCAGCAATGGAAAGTAGCAGGTGTGGGACAGGCAGCAGGTGGCAATAACCCCTAGAGGGGGGTACTATCATCTCCACAGTTCAAGGATGGGGGTCTCAGGTGAGGAGGCCCCTCCATTAAAGGACATAGCTGAGCCAGGATCCAGGTCACACTGCCTGAATACTCAGCCTGGGGGTCCAGGACAGTCCATAGTGGGGTGGAAGAGGGGATACCAGGGTAAGGGGTGGTATCCCTAATTTCAAAAGAGAAGAACCAGCCATGGTAGGGTGAAAAGCTGGGGGAACATATTATCTTTGTACTTTTTGGGGGCTGTATAAACCTTATAAGTTGTTATAAAGTCCTGCCCCCAGGAAGCTGTGGAGTTGACAGAGTGTGCCAAGTACACCTATAGGGCCCTGGGCACCAGGTCAGGCCCCATGGGTCTCTCTAGGGTGGTCTGAGGTCAAGAGAAGCTTCTTCTCATTCCAATAAAATTCTATTCTGGTGTCAAGAATTAGCTCAATGTTCCAGAGCTCAGCGGGACACAGCCTTGATCCAGCAGGACCATGCATAGCTGCCACAAGCTTAGGGCTCTGAGCGGGCCAAGTGCCCTGGAACTATGGCACTCACCCTGGCCAGCTCCTCCTCATCAGCCTTGGGTGGCTGCTGCTTGGCATGCCGCTGCTCCTCATCATGGAAAATGGCCTTAGGCACCTCATCCTCAGACTCACTGTCTGAGGGTGGCTCGTTGATCCAGGCATCTAGGTCCAGGCTGAAAGGAACAGCATATCACACAATGGCTCCAGCCTGTGTGCCAGAACCTGGAACACTTATGGCAGGGGTCACAAAGGATGAGGTAGAGTCCAGGGGACACCGGAGTCTGGACTACTCTTTATGGCTCTCCCTATATTCTGGGGCCCTTATGAAGTCTCACACTGGCCCCTAAGGTTTATGGGCGAGGGCTGCCAGCAAATCCACTTCCTGGGATTGGCACCAAGGATGAAAACAGCCCCACAACAACAGGTGAGCACCCAGTACAGTCTATGGAATGGAGGTCCATTTAGCCCATGCAGGGCTCAGGTACATGAGGCCCTTTCTCCTGTCTAGACTCAGGTCCAGTGTTGCTCCCACTGCCCCTCTTGGGGCCCCTGGCTCCATGTCCTCTGATGGGCTGCATGGCTCACCCTTCAGGAATTGGAACCTTCTTCTGGGCCTTGGGAGCCACTGGGTTCAGCTCCCCAGCAAAGAGTGCGCTCACTTCTTCCGCCACTGGCACATCCTTGGCCTGAAGCTTCTGGATATGCTTGACCAGCTGCAAGATGCAGGATGCCTGTGGGGGCCACAGAGGAGCCATAGATGAATCAAGAAGCATGGGGCTCTGAAGGCCACTTGGCAACCACCAAGGGATCTCTCAGACCATGTGGGAGTCCAGCCTAGGGAAGGGACATGCAGCTGCTTTTGGCTGGAGCCCTGATGAGGACACCTGCAAGGCTTCACAAGAAGCCTTTGGCAGTAGAGGGACCCAGCTAGAAAGAAACCAGCTCTGACTCACAGCTCCTTCAGCAGAGAGAAGTGGAGGACAGGCCCATGCCCAGATAGGTGGCCAGCAGCACTATGTGGCTCTGACTCAGGGTTCAGGAGTGCAGCCACTGACCCTGAGCCTATTGATCACACACCCTTAAATAGGCTCCTATTTGTCTACACATTCTCCATCATCCTTGCTGAGCTCGACCTGTGGCCCCACAGGCTGATGCATACCCGCTCCTGGACCTCAAGGTCCGCACTCTGTACGAACTGGGGTAGCCGCTCCACCATGAGCCTGGTGAGTTCCTGGGCTGCCTCAGCATCTGAGTCCCGCTCCTTTTGCTGCAGGATGGATGCATACAGCTTCACCACATTCTGCACATACACAGCCTGGATGTGGCCAGGCAGGGTAGTGACCTTGGGACGCAGCATGGCCTCCAGGGTCTGGTGAGGCTCCTGCAGGTGCCTGAAAGTAGGGAGGCTGAGTGAGCCAAGAAGAGGGGCCACATACTCTGCTAAGGGGGGAGGCCACTCCCAACCCCACCCAGCATCAGAGATTGAGGGAGGAGATTAAAAGGAAAAAACCATGGCAATGACATGATAATCACAGTAGCTGAATGAAAGAGTTATAACAAAAAAGAGAAAAACACCACTCATCAGTAAGAATTTGGCAATGGACAACCTGTACCAAACAAGGACAGGAAGGAAACCTGGGAAAAGACCCCATGTCTGTGAGAGCAGGCGGGTCATGGGACCCAGGGCTTACAGAGATTCCCCTACCCCCAAATAGAAAGCAGCAGAGGTGGTACCAGTCCAGAGTCCAGGTGCTCTGTGATGGGAAAATCAGGTTTGTAGAATAAACTTTGGTTTGGCAGGTGCCAGGAGGGGATGGGTCTGCCCGAACACGTTCCATCCTTTCCTTCTGGAAACACAGGCCCTGGGAGCCTCTTTGGGCCTACTCACTCAGAGAACTCCCCGCAGATCCAGGCAGCAGCATAGAGCACCTCACAGATCCCATTGCGCTGGGTGCTACTGGCCACCAGGTGAGTGCTGTCAAGCAGCACAGACATCTGCGACACAGCAAACCTGCGGATGGCCTTCACTCGGATGGCCACATCCAGCATTTGTGCAGCGATGAGGTGGCCATGGCGGGTGCCTTCCAGTCGGGTCAACTCCACTAAAATGCTGATGTACCTGCAGGAGGGAACTGTTGAGAACCACCCACCATGTGGTTGATCCATGTGTCCCTGGGCTATGCATGGGGACTCACCACTCAAAGTTTGTGATGTGTTGGTAGTTGGATTGGCTACAGATATCGATAATCTTTGTGAGAAGCTCGTCTCGGTAGGTTGTGCCCTCAGCCTTGTCCACATGGGTCATCAGCTTCTTGACAATCTCCATCAGGTTCTTCTTGGACACCTGTCAGGGGGCCTGATGAGAGAGGGGCCAGGCAAAGGAAAACTGAACAGTGACAGGCCCGACCCAAAAGGGGCACCCACCATTCCATACAGGAGATCGAGGGCCCGCAGCCGGATGGACTCATCCTTGTCATCCAGGCACTGCAGAACAAGATCCTTATGGGCCTGCACGGACTTGGGGTGCGTTCTCAGGATCTTGGACATGGCCAACAGCCCCAGGTACTTCACTGAGGAGACAGCAGACATGGTTAAACTCGGACACACCACAAAAAGCTTTAAGGCTGACACAGAGAGAGGCAGAGTTTGCAGAAAGCTTGCTGCTTGGGCCTAAAACCAGGGCACCCTGGGAAGGTGTCTCACTGCTGGCCCCAGGTGTCCTGGACAGCACGGTGGACTGCAAGGGTATTCTGGAGAGTCCAGTGGAAGAGCCAGGACTCAGGATCAGGCAGTGAGAACAAAGGAATATCTCCCTGCCCACTCAATACTCTGTTACCACTGCTGTCATCCAAGGTGGTTACCAACACTTTCTAAATGTGGCAATGAACATGACGCCAACCTTCTGGCCTGGCCCACACCAGGAGAGTTGACAGAGAAGTCCCAGGCCCCATAGGCCTGGTAAGGACCTCATGCATACCAGGAGCCACTGTCCATTTCCAAGCAGCCCTCAGGCGATATCCAGCCCAAAGCCTGTTCTATAAATGAGGCTGAACTGTCACAAGACCACACCAATTATTACACATCAACTGAAGTCTACTTTCAAGCTATAACAGCAGAGATTATGTGACTGCCCAGCTGAAGACTTAACTGGTTGGCCCTGCTCTAAAAAAAAAGATCCAGACTCAAAAACGAGCAGTCAACACACTTGGGCCTTAGAAGCCTGGGCCACCTCCATCAGGCACCAGGTCGTGTCACTGGCTGGAACCTCTCAACGGAACACATTTACAACAGAAGAGGGTGTGTAGACACACAGACCAGCAGGGTCACTCTGCCTGTTGGAAAAGACACCAAGGAGTTGTGAGCTACTCCATAAAATTAATGATGACAAAAATCTCATACATCCTGGCAGGAATGCGTACAGCTCTTATGGAAGAGTGACTTACAGTTTTGGTCGGAGTCTTCTATTAATATCCTTAACTTCTGAACACAGAGCTGCAAATGGGGAGATGATACTGGTTACAATTTCCTGAAGCAATGGTGAATGCAGTGCTCCAGTCTGCAACCCCATGAATGAGGGCCTGTGCATATCATGGCATTCATACTGCAGAAAACCCAGTGCTCAGGAAGACTGTCTGCAAGTAACACTGAGGACAGACAGGTGATAACTGATGTAGATGCATGGGAAGCACCCACAAAAACATATACAGGCCACCATGGTGCTTTCCACAAGTGCCCACATGGATTAGTTAGGACACAGGAAGACAGAACAGCGGTGCCTTCAGGGGAAAGACTGAGATTCGGGAACCTACTTATATGTTACCTACATATGTAATAAAAATGAACTTTAGCCTCACCAGGCTGAGACGCAGTGGATAGAGCGTCGGCCTGGGATGCTGAGGATCCAGGTTTGAAACCCCAAGGTTGCTGGCTTGAGTGAGGGCTCATCTGGCTTGAGCGTAGCCTCACCAGCTTGAGCATGGGATCATAGACATGACCCCATGGTCACTGGCTTGAAGCCCAAGGTTGCTGGCTTGAGCAAGGGGTCACTGGATTGGCTGGAGCCCACTGGTCAAAGAACATATGAGAAAGCAATCAGTGAACAACTAAAATGCCGCAACAAGAAGTTGATGCTTCTCATTTCTCTTTCTTTCTGTCTGCCTGTCTCTCTCACTTAAAAAAATTAAAAAATAAAATAAAATAAATAAACAAACTTGGAACCCTTAAAACAATGGAGTGACCATTCCAATGATCCCCAGGCCACTCAGGCAGCCCATGGGGCTGTGCTCCAGGGTGGGCACCGCATTTATAAGGGTAACAGACAGAAGAGGCTGGAGATCTAGGACGGTGGGGGATCTCGGGACAGGAGACAAGACATAGGCATATGCTCAGGTGGCTGTAGGGGTAGCCAGGAGCTGCTAACGAACTCACAGCTGAACCAGGGCAGTCAAACAGATGAAGTATGGCCTCTGGCTTGCTCCCTCTGGGTGTAATGCATGGTGCAGGGACATTGAGGGGAGAGGCCTAGTTGGTGACAGAACCTTATGACCCTTGCCATGTGTCTGGCCTGGGATGTACCTGGATGCTGGCACTGTGGTTAGGCATGCCGGATGACAGAGAGATGAGAACTGAAACAGAAAACCTTGGGTTAGGAGCCCAGCAGACAGAGGTTCACTTAACATGTCCAGTATGTCCCCAGTGGGAGGGACCCCAAGATGGAAATACTATCACATTGAGAAGTGCTTGGCTCATTTGACTTTTGTCCAAAAAAGGGCTAACACAGCAGCCTGACTGCTCCCTGGGAAGGCAAGCTTCCAAGGCTGTCAAGGTTGGCCCTCAGAAAGAGTCCAGGAACCAACTGATGGTGGGGGGACCTGTCCCTAAACTGTGCAAACACGTGGTTTACACTGAACACTTGCTCTTCTCCTAGAGTCTGGGACCTTGTATGTGCTGGACATAAGCACTTGCATGATATGCTCCCACTGAGAACTCTGGGTGCCACATCTCTGTGGCCAAAAGAATAAACACCCCAAGGGTACCAAGCGTATCCATTCAGGGCAGTTCCATAAAGCGCAGGCAACATTGTCCTGCCAAGTGGTCTGCACAATCACCTAAGACCTGCTGCTCCTGCAATTTGTCAGCCCCTGGACAAACTCACCCAGACCCACTGTCCTCCCTGCATCCCCAACTGCTCCATCTCTACTGCCACGTCTGATCCTGCCATGCCCCGTCCTTCCCATCAACTTTCCAAACGTAGAAGTCTACTCTCTGGGGTCTGTGGATACCACCTCCAGGCACTATCTTGCCTTGCACGCCCACCCCTCTCTCTTTTACTCAAGGGCTCTCATGGCTCAGGCCACACAGCTACAGGCATGAAGCACAGACCCTGAGCCAGCTTCTTGTGAATCATGGAATTTAAGGCTATTATGGGTCTATAATGAGGGACTATGAGACTACTTCCAAACAGCTTTGGGCAGGGATGTGTAGGGACAGGCAGGCAGCGAGAAGCTCAGCCCCTTTAGTCTCCATTCCTCATTGCCAGTCTGTAAAATGTCTAGCCACAGGGACACATGGTCCAGATTGCAAACCAGGAGATGGCCATCTGGACCTGGGAGCAACAAATCAAGCTCCAACAGATACAGGGAGGAGAGAGATTATAGCTCCTCAATGGTGTGGATACGCATCAGCAGCATTCTGCGTGGCCCTGGGCCAAGTCCTGATCCCAAAACACAGCCTCTCAAAAGACCTTCTGAGTACCCATGATTGTGTCTCAAAAAGCCTGTTATGGATTCCCACACCTAAGTGCCTACACTTAGGACATGGTTTGCTTAACATACTCAGGGAAAACAAGCCTATTGGCGGGTATGATGAATGGGACAAGAGAAGTGGGATTTGACACTGGGGGCTGGTGAGGGCAGTGGGCTCTGGCTGTGAGACCTCCCACAGGGCTGGAAACGGCTCAGAGACAGAGGTAAACACTCAGCATTGACAGCAGGTGGGAATCAGGTGGAAAAGGATGGGAACCTACAACTCAAGGTGACCTTGCACCACACTGGCCATGCCTTGGAATGGCCATCAGGGACCAGCTTGTTGTAGGCCCCACCACCAGGATAGGTACCCTCCTATCCTCCTGTCCCTACCAGAGACTTTCCCTTGGGGTGGAAGTGGGGGAGGGCCTCCCACTAACAGCAGCCACCTATTTCAGAACCAGGTAACTAGTTCTCACCTGCAATAACGGTGTTCACACATTCATAGAGAAGGGACATGGCAGATGTGCTGAAGGAGGAAAACAAAGAGACATGAGGACTGTGATGTGCTGCTCTGTGAGATACAAGAAGACCCAGGAGCACTACATCTGAAAAAATGTGGTCATGTCAGCAATGGGTCCGTGACACATGAGGGATAGCCCTAACCTTTGACCCAGACCACTTCACTCCATCTGCTCCAAGGTGGAGCAAGCATGGGAGTCCTGGCTCCTGTCTGTGTTCCTGGTATTTGGTATCTCTGCTCAGTCAGTGAGGCCCAGAGGCTGTTCTCTCACCGAAGTCTAAAAAATAAGAGCATCCTGTCTACTCACCAGAAGTGACCTGAAACACTCCCTCTATTTCCCTTAACCTTCGAATTGTGCGACACCCATAAAGAAACGCCAAATCACACCCCCCCCCCCCTCTGCTCTATCAGCATGAAGACAATTCTACCAGCCCAGAACACCACTGCCTGGATCTACTCCAATGAGGGAGCCCAAGGGGCAGTCAGACATGGTGATAAACAGGCAGGCAGATCACAGAAATCCGTGGACTTAACCCCCCCCCCCCGGGAACATGGGGAGCACAGCCTAGGCTGACAACTAAAGTGGGAACCAAGGGCATCTACTCAATTGACATTCTCACAAGTGATGCTCTCAAGCCCAATCACCCAAACCCCAGAGTATATAGGCCACAGGTCCCAGAGAGTACAGGCCATAAGAGCCAGTCCATGTCCCTGGTCATACAACCAACAACCTCTTATTAACTTTCTCTGAAAACCACAGCTACAGTGTAAGCTTTAAGACTGGTTATTTATATAAAATGGAAAATATTCTAAGCCCAGACACCTGTTATACCTAATTATTTTGTAATACTTGGTCAGTTTATGAGCCAGGAAACTGAAGCCCAGGGGCCAGAAACCTGTTCGAGGCCTGGACCTCACATGGAGAAGCGTGTGGCTCTGTTGAGTATGAGGACCCTGGCTACCACTAAATGGACCCCTGTGAGATCAGAGGGGCACTCATCAATAAGGGGGGGATCCTAATCAATAAGGGGTCCTCAGCAGGCTGGCCATTCCATATACAGGGTCCCTGCTTGTGCCTGGCACTGTGCCCATCATGTGCAGGCACAGTTCAATCCTAACCTATCGGGCCCTGTTGCGAAAATAGGTGTGTTAGGCTTGCTCCTGGTACTTTGCCTGATTAGTGCATGGGCATGAGGCAGTGCCACATGTGTATTGTCTATGTAAGGGTATGGGTGCTTGCCCTCAGGGTGGATTACAGATTGCTTGCCTGCCTGCCTGCACTGAAGGGGTTGTTTTTTGCTGTTTGTTAGGCTGCTGCCATAAAAAGAGGTTTTCCCCTGACGGTCTGCTCGTCCGCTGTTGCTAGGCTCTATTAAATGGGAATGGGACTGACCAGGCGGTGGCACAGTGGATAGAGCATTGGACTGGGATGTGGAAGGACCCAGGTTCGAGACCCCGAGGTCGCTAGCTTGAGCGCGGGCTCATCTGGCTTGAGCAAAAAAAAAAAAAAGCTCACCAGCTTGGACCCAGGGTCGCTGGCTCCAGCAAGGGGTTACTCAGTCTGCTGGAAGGCCCGCAGTCAAGGCACGAGAGAAAGCAATCAATGAACAACTAAGAAGTCGCAACACGCAACAAAAAAAACTAATGACTGATTTTTCTCATCTGTCTCCACAGCAGTCTGTCTGTCCCTGTCTATCCCTCTGACTCTCTCTCTGTCTCTGTAAAAATAAAAAATAAAATAAAAAAAATGGGAGTGGCCCAATGCTTTCTGGCTCCGCAGTTTCTCTACTGTCTGCCCAAATCCAATGTAACCTGCCTGGCCTTGGCTATAGGCATTGCAGACCCTGACCACCACTATGCCCCCGAAAAGATGGCTTCTTGGCTCCAGTTCTTCCTGCTGCCCATGTCTGCCTCACTAGGGGACCCTGGAAGATTTACTGAGCCATCTGCCACTTGGCCCCCATGATTCAAGTGCAGGCATCTTAAGTGGCATGGCAGCTGTTAGAATATTCCAGAATTAAGCACATTATGATCGTCTGAGGCCTTCACCAGGACCACCAAGATCCACTGGTCATGACCAGGGGACTGAGTGAGCACCTTTCTTCCTTCTGTTTTGTTGGTGCTATTTCAAAAACTGAATGAGGGAAAGCCAGCCTAGCCTATGTCCCAGGAGGGCCAGTAGGTGCCGAGACACAGCTTCTCATCTGCAGCAAAGCCACATGCTGTGTTTACTTCTCTATCTCAAGACTTTCCTTAGGCTCATGCCTTCCACACACCAGCAGCCTGCCAAGGAGAACAAGCTGGCCCACAGTGGGTGCATCAAGGATGGGTGTGTATGTGTGAGGGAAAGGGGATGGGAAACAGGGACACTGTCCCCAGAGGCTCACCTGTGGATCAGGTTGGTGAGAGGCTCAATCAGCTTCTTGCCCAACCTTGGCTCCAAGGGGGTCAGAGCACCAAACTAGGATACGAGAGGGCCGGGTCATAGGCAGCAGGAGCAGAATGTCACATCTGAGATTCCACATAACCACACTGATCAACTCCACGCCCCACACCCTCCCAGCACTGAGAGCTCCCAAGACACCCCCACAGCCTTACCATATACCAGAAGGAGAAAGAAGGTTGGAAACACTTGCCAATTTTATGATTTTAATGAGGACCCAGTTGTTGGTTGAGGAGGTCATCAGCTTGAAGAACAATGGGGCCAGGGAAAGGTAGTTTTTAGGGTTGCGCCTGGCCAGCTCGCAAATGACGTTGACTGCTGCCGACTGGACCCCTGTGAGGTCAGAGGGGTCCTAATCAGTTGGGGGGTCCTCAGCAAGCTGGCCATTCTGTGCACAGGGCTCCTGTTTGTGCCTGATGCTGGTCCCATCACCTGTGAGCACAGCTCAAACCCCCAACCCTTTGGGGCCCTGACTACCACTGTTCCTCAGAGAAAAGGGCTCAAGGCTGTAAGGCAAATGACTTTGCAGGATCAAAGTAACCCTGGGAGCAAGATGTCCACCACATGAAATGACTGCATTCTCCTCCACTCAGGGCAGCAACTACTCCCACTCCTAGCCCACCATGTCTGCTGCCTTGGCTGCCACTTTTCCAGCCAGAAATTTCTGTACCCTGTAATTCTCCATGATGCATAGCAGATTCCCCAAGACACACCAGAGCCTGCAGTGGACTTGGAGAAGCTAGTTTACACCTGCTAAGCCCAGGTTTCCACACAGGAGAACGGAGTGACAGAAAATGATGGGTATTAGGAAAGCTGGAATGAGCCTGTGGTGTGGGACGAGAGTCAAGACACTGGAATAAATTCATGACTGCTAATATTCAGTCAGCTAGCCCCTCCCCCCCAGGGGATATGATATTCCAGCAGCATAAACACACTCAGCACCTCAATCTTGGACTCTAAATTTTACACCAATAAAATGGGACCAGGGCTGCTTGAAGAAATGGATTCCAGAGCTAAACCTGCCTCTTGTGGTATCAAAAAGCGAAGAGGTACAGAGGAAGGGGTGTTGTAGAACAGGGATCCTGGGATCTAGTGCCCTCAATGCCTTCCTCACAACACTTTCCACAAGGTTCTAGATGCTGGTGGAATGCTGCAGCCTAGCACAATCCCAGTCATTTATCTTTTTAAAGTATTTATTGATTGATTTTAGAGATTTTAGAGATAAAAGAAGGGTGGCAGAGATGGAGAGAGGGAGAGACAGAGAGGGAGGGAGGGGGAAAGAGAGATCAATTTGTTGTTCTACTTCTTTATACATTCATTGGTTAATTCTTGTAAGTACCCTGACCAGGGATCAAACCCACAACTTTGGCATATGGGATGATGCTCTAACTAACTGAGCTACTCAGCCAGAGCATGATCTCCATCTTAATAAGGGGTCCCCATCAACAAACCAGGGTCAGGGTCCTCCAGCTTTTCTTTCAGGCGGGGGAAGGCGGGACGCAGTGACTCAGGGTACTTCAGAAACACCTTGTACATGATCAGCACGGCCTTCTTTCGGATGTAGGGCTTGGTATGTGACATCTGTGGGAGCAGAGAGCCATCAGGCTTTCCTTGGTGCGGTACACTGTGCACATCTGTATGCTCACCTCCTACACTAAACTGTTTACTTTCCACACCATCAAACCAGGTCTTACCTCCTCACAATTGCCTTGCTTACATGCTATGCACACCTCCCACACTGCCCTGCTCACCTCCTACACATGCCCGTGTCTCACCTCCATTTCCCAGAGGAAAACCCTCTCTGCAGCTTCTAGCCTTCAAGCCCTACCAAGCCAGGGATCACACAACAGTGTCCTGTGTGGGATCAAAACTTGTCTCCATGACCCTAGGCTTGCCCTCCAGAGGCCAAGACCTTCCTCCTGGAGTCACTAGGGTCAACAGAGGGGCCAGGGTGGTGAAAGGGAGTAGTAGTGAAAAGATTATACTGGAAAGAGAGTCTTATTCATCATTGTTGGCCTTAGGCTTTCCAGAAAGTTGAGGGGCATCCCAGACTCCCTTGCCTAGGCCTTAGTTCACTCTGCACCTCCACACTACATGGGCCTGGAGCTCTGTCTTCCAGAAACTGCTCAGGATGTGAAGGCCTCTTGCCTCCAGATGGGTATACTCTTCACCTGTTAAGGCCCCAGAGAGCTCCCCCTAAGAAAACTGTCCCAGACCCCATGACCTGGTACCAACATGCACTGTAAGCAACTTACCAATACCCCCTTATGGGCTCATACTGTTATCATCTAATCCAAGTTAGCACACCACATAAGGTCTCTGTCCAACTACATGGCTCTGCCTTTGAGCTCTAAACTCAAGGCCATGTACAGATAAAAGGATTTATAACAGGAGACTGGTGTGCTGGCCCTGATCTTGAAGCTGATTGAGCTGATAGTCCTTGATGTCATGAAATAAGACCTGCTGGCCCTGGCCAATTGGCTCAGTGGTAGAGCGTCGGCCTGGCGTGCAGGAGTCCCGGGTTCGATTCCCGGCCAGGGCACACAGGAGAAGAGCCCATCTGCTTCTCCACCCCTCCCCCTCTCCTTCCTCTCTGTCTCTCTCTTCCCCTGCCGCAGCCAAGGCTCCATTGGAGCAAAGTTGGCTCGGGCGCTGAGGATGGCTCCATGGCCTCTGCCTCAGGAGCTAGAATGGCTCTGGTTGTAGCAGAGCGATGCCCCGGATGGGCAGAGCATCGCCCCTGGGTGGGCATGCCGGGTGGATCCCGATCGGGCGCATGCGGGAGTCTGACTGCCTCCCTGTTTCCAGCTTCAGAAAAATACAGAAGAAAAAAAAAAAGACCTGCCCACTGGCATAACAAACAGGCTGAGTGTGGAAAGACCGAACCACCCACTACGTGGCTTTAACATGACTAAAGAGAAATGTAGTCCCTTCTCCCCAAAACAGTTGGAAACCTAGCGCACAGTATCTCTGAAGGCCATGATTTCTAGGAGGATGCTCATATTTAGAATGACATTCCAGACACCCCAGAGATCAGGGCTGGCTGAGGTTATGCCTTTTGAATCAAATGAAATGTGAGAAGTCAAATTGTGACCAGACAGAAATAAATGACATCAGGAAAGGCAAAGGAAGAAGAGGATTACTCTGACCATGCTGCCTGTTGAGATAACTGATACCATCACCTAAACCTCAGTAAGAGAGTAACTGACCAGTTACACACCTGACCTTGAGGATGAATGCCCTCAGCCAGACCTCACCTGCCAGCAACACCTACCCCTTCCCCAAACAAGATTATTTTGAAGGAGATGAAGTAAGAATTTGAGCATACAGGAGCCTGAGGCTGGGCCCCACCAGGTGCTGGAGATGAAGAAGACAGTGATTCAGGTTCCTCCGCTTATCCCAGGGATCCTGGCAGTGGAGGGATTCAAATAATTTAACCACCAGTTCTCTGCCCTAATGACTGTTTTAAGTATAAAAAGACGGTATACTGAAAGGTAGTTTATTATTTCATGCATTTAAAACAAATTATTATTAAAATAAGAATAAAAGAGGTGCACAACACTAGATTGTTATAAGAAACAGTTTAAAAATATTAATTAAATAATACTAAATGGAACCTGACAAAACAATAAAATTGGTATTTAAGGTATTTCCAATGACAGCTTATCACCTCCTGGTTGTTTGGCACTTTTCCTCTTTACGTTATGTTTGTTTACTGAAGTAACAAATGTGAGGGAATGAAAGTGTAGTATTTTATCAAAGGTATAAGAGTTTTATGAAACGAATAAATAAATATTACAAGCAAAGTTCTGTCAAATATTTTTCACCTATGGATGGAATGAACACTACTATGGGCGCTTAAAATACACTGTTGTGCAGATGAACATTAAAAAAAAGTAAGCAATGTAAATTGTGATTTCCACATTGGGCGGCTGCCCAGGCGTCCACCTTAGAGAAAGAACACGGATTACAAGTGCTGTTTTAACAACTGGTTCGCTGAACTCAACAAAAATTTAGGTATCAGTTCTGCCGAACCAGTGCAACCCAGCTGAATCCCACCACTGGATCCTGTCCCATTTCCATATGCCTGAGTATTCCTGGTGTGATGTTTTAGCCTCAGTTTTCTAGGCACCCACGTGTTCCAAATCGCTCAGAGGCAGCAGCACACTCACCAGTGTCATAATGTCATTGGCCAAGTCTCTGGCAAGATCTGGGGTAACAAAACAGGACAGTCCAGTCAGTGCAACACCAGTGTCATACTGGCTGGGGCTGCTCAGGTCCTGGAAAAAGAGGGGGAAGGGTTAGAGGTGGGCACTGACTGTGCATCACCTGGGTCCCTGCTGTTCCCTCATCAGCCCAAGGAATAACACAGAGCAGCCAGTTCCTCACTATCGCCGTGAGAAGAGCCAAGATGAGTGTTAAGAGGGAGGCTGCACCTCACTCCTGGCACAGCCCGTGTCTAGGGGTGTGACCAGGGCTGCGCTCCCTGCCTGTGAACCCAGGCCTGAGGAGATGGCATGGTCAGCCAGCCTCATCTGCCCATGAGGAGCCCTGGCACCTCTACCTCCCCTTGGGTGTCTCCTCTACAGGAACCTACAACCCCCCAAAGTCACAATCATCTGTGGCCCTCAACCTCTATTTCTAACAGACCACAGAAGTACCTCATTTCAACATTAGGAAAAAATTCTTTTTATATCACAAACTTGTTTCTGTGGCAGTATTTTTATATGTATATATTCAGTAAAAACAAAAGAAAAGCCTGACCACGCAGTGGCGCAGTGATAAGAGTGTTGGACTGGGATGCAGAGGACCCAGGTTAGAGACCCTGAGGTCACCAGCTTGAGCGTGGGCTCATCTGGCTTGAGCAAAAATAAAAAGTTCACCAGCTTAGATCCAAGGTCGCTGGCTCGAGCAAGGGGTTACTCGGTCTGCTGAAGGCCCACAGTCAAGGCACATATGAGAAAGCGATCAATGAACAACTAAGGTGTCACAATGAAAAACATGATTGATGCTTCTCATCTCTCTCTGTTCCTGTCTGTCTGTCCCTATCTATCCCTATCTATCCCTCTCACTGTCCCTATAAAAAATAAAAAAAAAAAAGAAATACTGGATTTTAAAATTCACTCCAAAAAAGGCAGAGGAGATAAAAACACATCAGAATCCACAGCACAGAACTTGATCTGTGGCCAGCAGACTTTCCATCTCCAAGTGATTCACAAAGGGCTGAGTAGAGGGTGAACACTAGGGGAAAATGCCAAGGGGCTTCTCAGAAATGGGGCTGGGTGGCCCTGGCGGGTTAGCTCAATTGATTAAGAGCACCGTCATGAAATGACAAGGTTGCACGTTCCTATCCCCAGTCAGGGCACACATGGGAAGCAACCAATGAATGTATGACTGAGTGGAACAAATGCTTCCCTTCTCCCTCTCCTCTATTAAAAAAAAAAAAAAAAAAAAAAAAAAAAGCCCTGGCCAGATAGTTCAGTTGGTTGGAGTGTCATCCCAGAGCGCAGAGGTTGCCAGTTCAATTCCCTAGTCAGGGCACATACAGGAACTCGACGTGCCAGTCTCTCTCTCCCTGCCTCTCTCTCAAAAGAAAAGAAAAGAGCCTGACCAGCCTGACCAGGCGGTGGCGCACTGGATAGAGCATCGGAATGGGATGTGGAGGACCCAGGTTCAAGACCCCGAGCTCGCTAGCTTGAGCGCGAGCTCATCTCCTTTGAACAAGGCTCACCAGCTTGAGCCCAAGGACGCTGACTTGAGCAAGGGGTCACTCGGTCTGCTGTAGCCCCCCCCCCCCCAAGTCAAGGCACATGAGAAATCAATCAATGAACTAAGGAACCGCAATGAAGAATTGATGTTTCTCATCTCTCTCCCTTCCTGTCTGTCTGTCCCTCTCTCTGTCTCTCCCACAAAATAAATAAATAAATAAAAAATGGGGGTTTGTAGAAAGGACACTCAGTCATCGTTAAGTGGGAGGAATCCCAGCCCTGGTGGGCAGGTCTGTGGTAGTTGTGTTTAGAAGTCTCAGGTTTATGGCCCTGGCTGGCTGGCTCAGTGGTGGAGCATTGGCCTGGCATGTGGAAGTCCTAGATTTGATTCCTGGTCAGGGCATAAAGGAGAAGCGACCATCTGCTTCTCCATTCCCCATCCCCTCTTCTCTCTTTCTCTCTCTCTCATCCCCTACTGTAGCCATGGCCCGAATAAGCAAGTTGGCATGGGTGCTGAGGATGGTTCCATGGCCTTGCCTCAGACACTAAAATAGCTCAGCTGCCAAGCAACAAAGCAATGCCCCAGAAAGGCAGAGAGCATCCGCCCAAACTGAGGCATGCCAGGTGGATCTCGGTCAGGGTGTATGTGGGAGTCTGTCTCTCTGCCTCCCTGCCTTTCACTTGATTAAAAAAAAGGTCTCAGGTTCATTTAAAATGGCATGCACAGGGACATAAATGGAGAAGGGTAGTGACAGGTCCTGGCTAGTTAGTTTAGTCAGTTAGAGCATCGTCCTGAAACACCATGGTTGTGGGTTTGATCCCTGGTCAAGGCACACATGGGAAGCACCAATAAATGCACATACTAAGTGGAACAACAATGAATGCTTCCTCTCTCTCTCTCTCTCCCCCTTCCTTTCTCTCTAAAATCAATCAATAAAAAAAGAAAACACTGCAGTGACAGGCAAGGCTATGACTGCATAAAGATAGTACCCTGTGAGCAAGGCTGAGATGGCAACAAAGGGGGCAGTCAGTCATCTACTCAGGTCTTACTATAACAGGGAATATCATCTGCTTTATTATGAAGATATTCTCAGGCTCTGGCCATCTCCCGAGCAGAGTGGATCTAAGTGACCCATCTCTAACACATCTCAATGTGAACTGGTGAGAAACCTCTGTGCAAATCAAGGTGGCAAGGCTGTACAGAGATGGCCAGGAGGAAAACCAAAACTGAGCCTCAGCGAGCAGGCTGATGTCGCGTACCCAGGCATCCAAGGCTCACGTCCACCCTCCTCCCTCCTGCCACCTTCCTATTTACTGTCCCGACACCCCACACTCAGGGCGCTTGCCCAGCTCCCCCTCTTTCCAAGGCCACTCCAGCTAGGCTTGCCCCTCACCACCCTATGGCATCTATGACACCCAGCAGTGCTGCACAATCTGGCCCACTGCCAGGACTCCCTGCCCCTAAGAACTGTTCAGTGTGGCAGAATTAATATCCCAGACCCGCATCTCTCCCACACCAACACCAGTACCTGGCTAGTGCTGGCACAGTCAGCCTGCCCGCCCACGGATTCCACCCAAGAGCCCATTCCTAGGTCACCACGTGGGGTGACTAGAGCTCATGGGGATCTGGCTCTGGCATCCAGCCACTGAGAGCCTGGGGGTACTGCTTCTAACAGTGATCTGGGGCCAGGAAAGGGTGGGTCTCCGACTCTCACTGACACCCTCTGACCACAGGAAACAAAAGATGCTCCAAATACTGAGGCCAAAGATGAAATTTATTATTATTTTTTTCTTTTTTCTTTTTTCATTTTTCTGAAGCTTGGAAACAGGGAGAGACCGTCAGACAGACTCCCGCATGCGCCCGACCGGGATCCACCCGGCACGCCCACCAGGGGCGATGCTCTGCCCACCAGGGGGCGATGCTCTGCCCATCCTGGGCGTCGCCATGTTGCGACCAGAGCCACTCTAGCGCCTGAGGCAGAGGCCACAGAGCCATCCCCAGCGCCCGGGCCATCTTTGCTCCAATGGAGCCGTGGCTGCGGGAGGGGAAGAGAGAGACAGAGAGGAAAGCGCGGCGGAGGGGTGGAGAAGCAAATGGGCACTTCTCCTGTGTGCCCTGGCCGGGAATCGAACCCGGATCCTCCGCACGCTAGGCCGACGCTCTACCGCTGAGCCAACCGGCCAGGGCAAGATGAAATTTATTACATAGTGCTCTTCAAAGCCTGTTTCAAAACTTAAACTTACGCCTGACCATGAAGTGGTGCAGTGGATAGAGCATCATACTGGGATGTGGAGGACCCAGGCTCGAAACCCTGAGGTCACTGGCTTGAGTGCTAGCTCATCTGGTTTGAGCAAGGCTCACCAGCTTGAGCCCAAGGTTGCTGTCTTGAGCAAGTGGTCATTCAGTCTGCTGTAACCCCAGGTCAAGGCATAAATGAGAAAGCAATCAATGAACAACTAAGGAGCTGCAGCAAAGAATTGATGCTTCTCATTTCTCTCCCTTCCTGTCTGTCTGTCCCTATCTGTCCCTCTCTCTCTGTCTCTGTCACACAAAAACAACAACAACAAAAACTTAAACTTACATGCAAGTGAAATATATATGTGGTCTTGACTCAAAAGACCTAGTGGGCAGCACACCCGCATATTGGAAAGGGGATGCAACCTCAACAGGCACTCCTGCAAGTGGGACAAAGGAAAGTGACCATGGAGGCAGCCCTCCAACACCAAGGAGTGATAAGGAGAAGAGGGTAGTCAAGTGAGCCCCACGTCCCTCACCTGCCCAGGCAAAAGGGCAGACCTGCTCTGCCATGTGTGGGTGTATCTTGGGAATGACGTTACTGAGAGCAGAAGACTGTCTGCTCAATAAGTAAATAGTAACAGTGACATCTTGCTGACCTTAGTGCTTTCTATTCACACATGAACGACAGAAAAACCAGTGTAGAGAATAGACATTTATGTGGCAGCCCAAAAGAGCTCAGCCACAGAGCCAAGGAGACCATGGGGCCTACAGGAAGAGCAGCTTACCTTGCGAATCTGATTTGTTGTCAGCATGATGACATCAGTCCCTTCATGAAAGCACTGAGAAGCAGCGAGGTAGCCAATACGCTGTCGAGATGAACATACAAAGGCATCAGAAGTGAGACAAGGGGACCATGTAGCCTTTTCAAAAGCTCACAGCCCTTCTCCTGAGCTTGAAGGTTTGCCATATCCTGGAGTCCTGTTACTAATGTTAATGTTGCCTTAAAACTTGTCAGCCAGGAACTGCTTTAATGATCTAATGCAATAAGTCATTCTAAGTGCTGTTGTTGTTGTTGTTTTTTTTTGGGGGGGGGGGGTTTGGTTTTTTTTTTTTCCCTGAAGCTGGAAACAGGGATAGACAGTCAGAGAGACTCCCGCACGCGCCCTACCGGGATCCACCCGGCAGGTGGGGGCAACGCTCTGCCCACCAGGTGGTGATGCTCTGCCCCTCCTGGGCGTCGCTCAGTCGCGACCAGAGCCACTCCAGCGCCTGGGGCAGAGGCCAAGGAGCCATCCCCAGCGCCCGGGCCATCTTTGCTCCAATGGAGCCTCGCTGCGGGAGGGGAAGAGAGAGACAGAGAGAAAGGAGAGGGGGAGGGGTGGAGAAGCAGATGGGCGCCTCTCCTGTGTGCCCCGGCCGGGAATCGAACCCGGGACCTCTGCACACCAGGCCGATGCTCTACCACCGAGCCAACCGGCCAGGGCCCCTAAGTGCTGGTTTTTAGGACTTAAATCTCTCTGCCAGGCTGATGCGGCTACCTAGTTACACTCACACATGCAGATGATGCTTTGATATACGTGCTGAGCACCGCCCCAATTTTGGCAAATGTGCCATTTCATTTCTTCAAGAGTAAATAGGAGGTGGGACAACTGTGCCCTTCAGAGGGAGTCTGGACTTGACCACAGCAGACCCACGGGCAGGGTCTCAGAGCTGGAAACAGTCTCAGCTACCTGGCCTGCAGTCTCATCTAAAACCAAGCCAACCCAGAAAAATTTCAGAACACCCACAAATGGTCCAGGGCATGGAAAATCGCTTTCCAGAATATGTACTAAAACGGGAGACATACTATGTTATAATATCAAGTGAGGAAAAGCAATGTCCCAAATTGCTCATGAGTAGGATCCTTCAGAAGATGGCCAAGAGGCCACAGAACAAGATGATGAGTGGATGGCCTCTGGGTGAAATAATCAGTGTTTGGCTTTATTATTATTTTTTTTTGAAGAGCTATGAATTCACTTCAAATTGTATTTAAAAATCATATAACCAATCCAATTATTTTACTGATACTACTTAAAATTGAAACAAAAATATTATGTAAATAGCATTAAATAATTTGACAAAAACAGGAGGTATGATGTTTGAGTAGCTAGTTTGACTAAAATAGATCACTAGTACTATTTTTGTTCTTTCATTTTTTTAAAGTGTGGATTCTAGCCATAGGAAGGACCACAGGGTTGCCCAGGGAACTCCCCCTCCTTCATCAGGGAAATGCCTGGCCCTAGTTCCCATCACCACTGGGTTCAGTCTCCAAAGCAAGCTCACCTTGAATGTGAACTTGGAGGCGCTCATCACTTCTATGATGTTGAAGGCAGCCCAGCTGATGTCATATCCCAACATTTGCAACTATTGGAAGGGAGAAACAGTGATTCACTCATAAGCCAAAACCAAACTCCTAACATCCAGCATCCCAGCTCACAGAAGGACACATGACACTCACTCTGAATAAGTAGGTTTCAACCAACAGACAACTCTGGACACTTAATTTCTTCTGACCAATCAGTCTTCAGAATGAAAACTATAGGAACAAGTTAGTAACAAATACTATAGAAGGGTGAACACCTGCAGGTAAAATCCTAGCATCCTTTGTACTGGTTAAAATTCCCTACAATATTCATGAAACCTACAATGTGATGAGAACTCCACAAACTTCAGGTCTCCTTTCTCTGACCAGGAAAGAGGCCAGGGGGCAGGAGATGTATCAGGGGCTTCACCATGCCCTGTGCCACCTGATAATCATTGCTTTCCTTTCCCTTGACTCTTAAGAATTAGCCCTGTGTGCCTGAGGCCAGCACCTGGAGCTGATAGCACTGATCAATGTTTTGCAGGTAGATAGATAGACAATGGACCAAGAAATGGACAAACAGACAGACATGACAGGCAAACAGGTAAATGGATGGTGGACAGACGGAGGGATAAATGGATTGATGCTAGAGCTGATAACAGCACAAAGGATGCAAGACAAAGGCACTGTGTGGAAGCGCCGCCTGAACACTCACATACGTCAGCTTGCAGACGGCGTTTGCTTTGACTGCGATGTTATCCTGCTTCAGCTCTTGCTTGATTTCATCAATGCACTGAGAGATATACTTTGCCTAAAAGGAAAATAAAATTGAGAAATTAGGAGTGCCTGGCTAAAATAGTTAAGAATAATTATTTCAGAAAGAAGCCATACCCAAAACAAAAGGCCGCAAAAATAAATGTTTGATATCATTTATATAAAAAGTCCAGAACAGGCAAAGCCACAGAGACAGGAAACAGATCAGGGGCAGTCAGGGTCTGAGAAGTAGGATGGGGTGACTGCTAATGAGGAGTGTTTGTTCTAAAACTGTATGATAGTGAGCGACACACCTGTGAATATACCATAAACCACTGAATTCCACATCTAACAAGGCTGTTATTACTTTTTTCCTTATTTATTTATTGAGTTTAGAGAGAGCATGGGGGGAGAGTGAGAGAGGTGGAGAGAAAGAGAGAGAACAGAGAACAAGAGAAAAACATCAATCTGTTTCTATATGTGCCCTGACAGGGAATCGAACCAGCAGCAGCCTTTGTTGTGTTGGGACAACACTCTAACCAATCAAGCTATCTGATCAGGGAAAGCTGTTATTTAAAAAACCATTTCAGGCCCTGGCCGGTTGGCTCAGCAGTAGAGCGTCAGCCTGGCGTGCGGGGGACCCGGGTTCGATTCCTGGCCAGGGCACATAGGAGAAGCGCCCATTTGCTTCTCCACCCCCCCCCCTCCTCTCTGTCTCTCTCTTCCCCTCCCGCAGCCAAGGCTCCATTGGAGCAAAGATGGCCCGGGCGCTGGGGATGGCTCCTTGGCCTCTGCCCCAGGCGCTAGAGTGGCTCTGGTAGCAGCAGAGCAACGCCCCGGAGGGGCAGAGCATCGCCCCCTGGTGGGCGTGCCGGGTGGATCCCAGTCGGGCGCATGCGGGAGTCTGTCTGACTGTCTCTCCCCGTTTCCAGCTTCAGAAATAAAACAAAAACAATAAAAAACCATTTCAATGCAACTGAACAGTGGTGGCACAGTGGATTGAGAGTTGACCTGGGACACAGATCCCAGGTTCAAAATCCCAAGGTCATCAGCTTGAGCACTTTAGCAACTTGATCGTGGGATCATCATGATCGAAAGGTTGCTGGCTTGAGCAAGGGGGGTCACTGGCTTGGCTTGAGCCCCCTCCATCAAGGCACATATGAGAAGCAATCAATGAACAACTAAAGTGACACACTACGAGTTGATGTTTCTCATTTCTCTCCCTTCCTGTCTCTCTCTCTCTCTCTCTCTCAAAATAAAAGCCATTTCAATGCAGTGAGATGCCTGTGATTTCTTCACCATCCTACTCCTGAAGTCAGGAAAGACTAGTGGAGTAGGGATGGAACAAGAATGGTTAGTGAAGGGGAGGCACAGCAAGGCCCTGAGGCTGCCCAGGTACAGTGTTAAGGTGCACAAAGCAGCTTGACCAGGCAGTGGCGCAGTGGATAGAGTGTTGGCCTGGGATGCTGAGGACCCAGGTTCGAAACCTCGAGGTTGCTGGCTTGAGTGCAGTGTTGCCAGCTTGAGCCCAAGTTGCTGACTTGAAAAAGGTCACTCGCCCTGCTGGAGCTCCCTGGTCAAGGCATATATGAGAAAGTAATCAATAAACAACTAAGGTGCTACAACAAAGAATTGATGCTTCCTGTCCCTCTTGCTCTCTCACTTAAAAAAAAAAAGGCCCTGGCCGGTTGGCTCAGTGGTAGAGCATCGGCCTGGCGTGTGGAAGTCCCGGGTTCGATTCCCGGCCAGGGCACACAGGAGAAGCGCCCATCTGCTTCTTCACCCCTCCCCCTCTCCTTCCTCTCTGTCTCTCTCTTCCCCTTCCGCAGCCAAGGCTCCATTGAAGCAAAGTTGGCCCAGGCGCTGAGGATGGCTCTGGTTGCAACAGAGCAACACCCCAGATGGGCAGAGCATCGCCCCCTGGTGGGCATGCTGGGTGGATCCTGGTTGGGCGTATGTGGGGGTCTGTCTGACTGCCTACCCGTTTCCAACTTCAGAAAAATACCAAAAAAAAAAAAAAAAAGGTGCACAAAGCACAGGCCAGACTGTGTTGGCCCTGAGGGCTATGATCAGATGTGGAGGTACAGATAAGGAGCCAGGCTGGGGGAGGGCAGGGGAAGATGGACTGTGAGAAGCACTATTTTTTTCTTCATTTTTTTTGAGATTTTATTTATTGCCCTGGCTAGATAACTCAGTTGGTTGGAGTGTTGTCCTGATATGGAAAGGTTGTAAGTTTGATCCCCGATTAGGGCACATACAGGAACAGGTCAATATTCTTGTTTCTTTCTCTCCCTTCCTCTCTCTCTCTCTCTCAAATCAATTAAAGAAAGAAAGAAGAACAGGAAGCATCAACTCCTAGTATTAATTGCTTCTTGTATGTGTCTTGACCAAGCAAGCTCGGGGTTTAAAACCAGACGACCTCAACATTCCAGGTCTATGCTTTGTCCACGGTGCCACCACAGATCAGGCCCTTGGGACCCCAGGCATCCAGTTGCTCTCAGGACACCACCACACCCAGCTGGCTGCACATTCAGCCTGCTTCTCCCCTCCGAGCTCCCTGGTCCCTTTTCTCTGAGATTGTCACCCAGGCAACCTCTTTTGAGGCAACAGCAAGATTTACTAGGCATTTCTGTTTGTGGCTTTCTTGCCTGTCTTTGAGCATGATGTCAAGACTCCTCCAAGCTGCAGCAAGCATCAGTGTTCCGTTCTGGTTCCACTGTGTGCATACAGATGCCACTGTATTTTTTCACTACCTAGTGTTTATCTAAACACTATATGCATATAGATCACAGTGTGTCTAGACATTCCCCTGTGGACACTTGTATCTTTTCTACTTTTTGGCTCTTGTGAATAGTGCTGCTGTGGTCATTTGTGTACAGGTGTTTGTGTGCACGTATGCGGTCCCCTTGGGTTTCCTAAAAAAACCATTCAAAAAGGTTCTACCTGCCTGACCAGGCGGTGGCACAGTGGATAGAGCAATGGACTGGGATGCAGAGGACCCAGGTTCTAGACCCCGAGGTCGCCAGCTTGAGTGCGGGCTCATCTGGTTTGAGCAAAAGCCCACCAGCTTGAACCCATGGTCGCTGGCTCCAGCAAGGGGTTACTCAGTCTGCTGAAGGCCCGTGGTCAAGGCACATATGAGAAAGCAATCAATGAACAACTAAGGTGTTGCAATGCGCAATGAAAAACTAATGATTGACACTTCTCATCTCTCTCCGTTCCTGTCTGTCTGTCTCTTTCTATCCCTCTCTGACTCACTCTGTCTCTGTAAAAAATAAATAAAAGGTTCTACCTGAAGCAGTACTGATCCACAAAGTCCAGAACTACTGATATGCCTAATAGGAGCAGCAGGGTGCAAGGCTCTTATTACTCCCCAGGAGACACACCATGGCAGCCCCTAAGAGAACTGAAACCTGCTGTGAGGTATGGAATGGTAACCATGGTAACAGCCTCAGAATGAGTCTGTCCAGCACTCAATGAAGCATGAGGAGTCCCCCCGAGTTATTGAACCAGTAACAATAGCAGCCATCCAGCTGGTGGCAGGATTCCATGTTCCCCTGCTGTACCACCCAGAGAACTTGCCTCCCAGAGACCAGGACGGCAAGCAAGCAAAGCAATAGCAGATGGAGGGCTCCTGCTCCAAGTGCCCCACATGCTACCTCACATACTCCAGGCTCAGCTCTTTGAGGGTCACCCCAACAGTCTCACAGGGAAAAGAACTGCACAAGTGCCCTCAGCCATAGAATGTTTTATGAATATTTTATGATCAAGAGTTGGTACAATGGAACAAGTGCCACTATATCCTTCCAATGGGCTTCAGATTACTAAATCCTGCTCAGGGGACCTCAGCTCCTGATTCCATGCATGAATGACCCCTTACTGCCCCCTGAGTTGCAACTATTAATGATTTAAAAGGGAAAAAACAAGGAGACAATCACAAGTGTTGGAGAAATTGGCCATACAGAGGATGGGGGTGGGGAGGAACAGTGCAGCCGCTACAGAAAACAGTGCAGCTTCTCAAAAGGGTGAACACAGCACCTGCTCCCAAGTAGACCCTGAGAAGAGACAACAGGTGCTCAAACATACGCTGGCACTCAAATGTACAACTAATCAAGCCCCAAAGCAGAAACAACCCAAATATTTACTGGCTGATAACTCACAACATGGTCCACCTACTCATGTCAGCTTCCAGGAGGGCTAGGCAGGGTCCACTTCTGATAATGTCTGAGAATTCCATCAGACCAAGCCCTGTACAAATACAGTTTAACAACTATCCAGGCACACTGAAGAACAAGCAAAAGTACTGGGAAATGTCCTGTTCTTTGTAACTTTTTTTTTTAAGTGAGAGAGAGACAGGAAGAATGAGAGATGAGAAGCATCAACTGATTGAGTCCCTTTAGTTGTTCATTGACTGCTTCTCATATGTGCCTTCAGGGGGAGGCTCTAGCCAAGCCTGTGACTCCTTGCTCAAGCCAGTGACCCTGTGCTCAGGCCGGATGAGCCCCGACTCAAATCAATGACCTCAGGGTTTTAAACCTGGGGACTCAGCATCCCAGGCCAACACTCTATTCAATGCACCACCATTGGTCAGGTTCTAGCTTTTATCTGAGTGCAATACAGAGAAGCTAAGATGGAGAGAGGAGAACTGTGTCAAACTAGCTTCAAGACCAGAGCAGAGTTTGGGGTGAACACAGCCACTGGAAAATGAGGAGGGAAATTCCAGTGAAGAGAGCTGGGGGGTAATTCCCATATTCTGCATATAAATTCCACCCAAATCTCTGGCTGACCCTAGAACTATGAACATACAGGCACATTCCACACAACCCAGCCAAAGCTCAAAAAAAAAAAAAAAAAAAAAAAACAAAACATTTCACAGGCCTTGTATCCCTCCCTGTAAGAGAGGCAGAGCTGAAGTTTCAGCCCAAATGAATTAAGTGACACTAAACAAACCTCCCTTCCCACAGAATCAATACTCCTCAGAAACACAACTGAATCTAGAATCTCTACAACATCCCATTCGCAATGCCAAGGATACAATCCAAAATTACTCAAAATAAGAAAAAGGAAAACTCAAGAAAGAACCAATGAAGACCAGCCCTGAGAGAACCCAGATGTCAAAATTAACACACAAAGATTTCAATTCAGCAACTGCAACCATGCTCTCATGGAACACAAGGAAAATGTACTTACAATAGATAAAAAGAAGAAATCTCAGCAGAAAAATGTGATAAAAAATAGCCAAATGGGCCTGACCAGGCAGCGGCGCAGTGGATAGAGCATCAGACTGGGATGCGGAGAACCCAGGTTTGAGACCCCGAGGTCACCAGTTTGAGCGCAGGCTCATCTGGTTTGAGCAAATCTCACCAGCTTGGACCCAAGGTGGCTGGCTCGAGCAAGGGGTTACTCGGTCTGCTGAAGCCCCACTGTCAAGGCAATCAGTGAACTAAGGTGTCGCAACAAAAAACTAATGATTGATGCTTCTCATCTCTCTCCATTCCTGTCTGTCTGTCCCTATCTATCCCTCTCTCTGACTCTGTATTAAAAAAAAAAAAAAAAAAAAGCAGGCCCTGGCCGGTTGGCTCAGTGGTAGAGCGTCGGCCTGGCGTGCAGAAGTCCGGGGTTCGATTCCCAGCCAGGGCACACAGGAGAAGCGCCCATCTGCTTCTCCACCCCTCCCCCTCTCCTTCCTCTCTGTCTCTCTCTTCCCCTCCCACAGCGAGGCTCCATTGGAGCAAAGATGGCCCAGGCGCTGGGGATGGCTCCTTGGCCTCTGCCCCAGGCGCTAGAGTGGCTCTGGTCCCAACAGAGTGACGCCCCCTGGTGGGCGTGCCGGGTGGATCCCGGTCGGGTGCATGCGGGAGTCTGTCTGACTGTCTCTTCCCGTTTCCAGCTTCAGAAAAATACAAAAAAAAAAAAAAAAAAAAAAAAGCCAAATGGGCTGGCCATGTGAATCAGAGGCAGTGCTGTCAGTGTAGGGCCTATCCTGTGGCCGCATGTGGCCAGGGCACTCCTAGACCATCCCCAGACGACAACCTTTACCCTAGAACCCAGGAGGCATAGAAAGAACCACAGGGCTGAGACATTTCACATCAGCCATGTACCCATAACATTGGAGCCACAGCCCAATACCCCAAGGAGGTATACACTGCAAGTCCGGCCCCTATCACCTACCACCCACTGGTAGGGCACCTCCTTCAGCACTTCCTTCCATTGAAACTGGTCAGGTTCTCAAGGGGGGGGGGGGAGGAGAGAAGAAGGAAGAAGAAAAAGAAGAGACTTATTTTCAGAAAAAGAGACTCCAAAGTTGATTTTAGCAGTTTGTGAATTACTCATTTGACTGCTTAGTGATTTTGAAGACATAAGATTTGTTCATATTTGCATATTTTATATCTTTCTGTACCATTTAATGTTTTTACCATAGATATATTTATTTCTATTTAACACATAAGGGGAAAAAATTCGAGAAGAGCACTTCAGCCAGTTACATGCAAGAGACTGGCATGTCTAGCATACAAATCTGTTCTTCAGATTAACTTCATTAATGGCAGCGAGTGCCTAATGTGGACTGTGCCAGTCGACAAATTATAGCTTCTCAAAAACTCAAATGGGATGAAAATTAAAAATCTTTTAGGATTGAATGTTCTGGTTCTTCTTAGCAAATTTCTGTCAAGATTATTCAGAAATTCTAACTTCTAGAATTTTATTATTTATAATCACAGATGTACAATAGTTTATACATTAGAATTTTTCATTACAGGGTTTTAAAATGTTTTTTCAATGTAGGGACAGGATTGTTATACCATATTTCCCCATGTATAAGATGCACCCTATTTCGAAAAAAAGTTAGGGTCTAAAAACTGGGTGTGTCTTATACAGCATTGTAGATTTTTTTACTTGTATTTCCCACTTTTTCAAACTTGTTGTCTTTGCGCTCATTGTTTCGCACTTTTTACCAGACGAGGTAATATATGAACAGTGATTCGTCATCAGACACAGATGAGGACAAGCTAATGGATGAAAAATTTTGACAGTGACGAGGAGTTGTATGAATTTTACGATGAATAAAACTTGAGTTCAGCCCTGGCTGGTTGGCTCAGCGGTAGAGCGTCGGCCTAGCGTGCGGAGGACCCGGGTTCAATTCCCGGCCAGGGCACACAGGAGAAGCGCCCATTTGCTTCTCCACCCCTCCGCCGCGCTTTCCTCTCTGTCTCTCTCTTCCCCTCCCGCAGCCAAGGCTCCATTGGAGCAAAGATGGCCCGGGCGCTGGGGATGGCTCTGTGGCCTCTGCCTCAGGCGCTAGAGTGCCTCTGGTCGCAACATGGCGACTCCCAGGATGGGCAGAGCATCGCCCCCTGGTGGGCAGAGCGCCGCCCCATGGTGGGCATGCCGGGTGGATCCCGGTCAGGCGCATGCGGGAGTCTGTCTGACTGTCTCTCCCTGTTTTCAGCTTCAGAAAAATGAAAAAACAAAAAAAACAAAAACAAAACTTGAGTTCAGGCCCTGACCAGTTGGCTCAGCTGTAGAGTGTTGGCCTGGCGTGTGAAAGTCCTGGGTTCAATTCCCGGCCAGGGAAAACAGGAGAAGCGCCATTCTGCTTCTCCACCCTTCTCCCTCTCCTTTCTATCTCTCTCTTCCCTTCCTGCAGCCAAGGCTTCATTGGCGCAAAGTTGGCCCAGGCACTGAGGATGACTCCATGGCCTCCACCTTAGGTGCTGGAATAGCTCCGGTTGCAATGACACAATACCCCAGATAGGCAGAGCATTGCCCCCTAGTGGGCATGCTGGGTGGATCCCAGTCAGGTACATGCAGGAGTCTGTCTCTCTGCCTCCCTACTTCTCACTTCAGCAAAATACAAAAAAGAAAAAAAAACACAAAAAACTGAGTTCAATAACTTTATGTAATTTTTTTTTCTTTCAAATTTCAAATTAAGGTGTGCCTTATACATGGGAGCATCTTATACATGGGGAAATATGGGAACTTATTTGTGGAGAGATACTGTGCAGTAAATTGGAGATGAAAGGAGTCAACAAACTTAAAGGTGAAACCATAGAAATCACGCAGTCTGAAGAAAAGAAATTTTAAGAAAAAAAAAGATGAACAGAGCATCAGGGACTGAGACAATACCAAAAGGGATAATATGGATCAATTGGGGTCCCAGGAATGGAAAGAACAAGACAAAATATTTGAAAAAATAATGGCTGAAACTTTCTGAAATTTGGTGAAAGACATAAATGTACAGGTTCAGGAAGCTCAGCACCCCAACACCCAGATATATCAAACTGCCCAAAACTGAAGATAAAATCTTGAAAGCGACATGGTACGTACAGAAGAGCAGGGATGTGAACAACTACCAACTTATTAACTTATTACCAGAAACAGTGGAAGCTACAAGGTGCCAGAAAACACTGCTGATCAAGAATTCTCTATCCAAGATTATATCCCTCAGGAGTGAAGGCAAAACAGAGTCTGATGACATCTGTTCCTGCACCACAGGGCACTCACAGGGAAGACAAATAAGACTCACAAAAAGTGGCTGACCTTTAGGAAGAACCTTCCTAAACCTTACTTTTAGGTATAAAAGAGGTATGTAGGATCATGGTTCCTCCACACAGGAAAAGGGAGGAAAAGGTTATCCTTGCTGGTTGGCTCAGTAGTACAGCATCAGCCCAACACGTGAATGTCCTATCTGCTTCTCTACTCCTCTCCTTCCTTTCCCTTCTCCTCCCACAGTCAAGGCTCCAGATTTGAACACATCAACCCCAGGCGCTGAGGATGGCTTCATGGAGCCTACAGGTGCTAAAAATAGCTCAGTAACATGTATCGGCCTCAGATGGGGGTTGCTGGGTGGATCCGGTGGGGTGCATGTGGGAGTCTATCTCTCTATCCCCCTCCTCTCACTTGCAAAAGAAAAAAAATATGTAAAATAATCTGTTTTATAGTCATTTAAGAATGATCTAAAACAGAGTTATGTGAAGTTAAAGTGAAGAATGTGTGAAGAGTGACTACATTAACCTTTATTTCCAGCATTGCTAACAGAAAGAATATTTACCCTTTTACAAGAGGAAAAAAAAAAATTGATCAGGGTATGCAGATATGATCTAGAAAGATCCATAAAATTATGGTAAAAACAAAATAAAAATATTTTAAAGTATAATGTATAAATGGCTATGTATCGTTGACATATTTTTTAGAAGAAACCAGATGTGTAAGCATGGTTACAGTTCTCTAACACCTCAGCCTGTCCAATGCCAATTCACACTTTGCCACAGGGCAAATAGAACCCTGAAATATTGATGCCTGTTTCAGCTTCATTTTCATTGTGACAAAATTTAATTTGGAAGAGAGAATACAAACAATCTTCATGGTTGAATTCCTCAGGGCTGTAATAAAATACATTTCAACCCTGGCTGCTGGGCAGAGTTCCCTGGGGCACTTTTAAGATCTCTCTAGGTGAGGCCTAGAGTTTGTTTTTATAAATCCCCACAGTGGATTCCAAGGTGTTGGCAAGCTCAAAAGTCACATTCCCAGCCACAGCCAGGCCAGGTAGCTCAATTGGTTAGAACACCATCCCGATACACCAACGCTGTGAGTTCAATACCTGGTCAGAGAACAGATGAGAATCAACCAATAAATATATAAATAAGGAGGACAAAAAAAATCGATCTCTCTCCCTCCTACTTTCTCTATTAAAAAAAATGTTAAGCCACATTCCCAACATCATCCAGCGTCCACAGGGGCAGAGGCACCCATGAGAACCACTGCCCTAGAGCTAGGACACACAAGAGGGAGGGAATGAGGACCCATAGGTTTGGGGGGAGCAGCAGCAATATGAAAAAGCCCAAATGGCTTCTGTGCTCTCAGAAAAACTGGAAAACTACATCCATAAAAGGGGATGGGTAGTTAGAGTGTGCAGAAGACTGAGGGGCCCTTGTGTGGAACAGGAAGACTCCACCAGAAGGGTCCCCAGGGCCCGGTTCTGAAGTGTATCTCTGTAGAGCAGCCCCATCTGTGCAATGGACTATTTTTTTTTTTTCAGATTAGAATTCTTTTTTTTTTGGTTATTAGTCCAAATTTATTTCTAATTATAATTGAAATACAGTGTGTCCATAAAGTCATGGTGTACTTTTGACCGGTCACAGGAAAGCAACAAAAGAAGATAGAAATGTGAAATCTGCACCAAATAAAAGGAAAACCCTCCCAGTTTCTGTAGGATGATGTGGCAGCATGTGTGCATGTGCAGATGGCATAACACCGTGTATACAGTGGAGCAGCCCTCGGCCGTGCCAGTCGAGCTGTGGACGGTACAGAGGAAAGTTCAGTGTGTTCTATGGCTCGCTAAATTAGAATCTGTGACCAAAGTGCAACGTGAATATCGGTGCATTTATAACGAAGCGCCACCACATAGGAATAACATTACTTGGTGGGATAAGCAGTTGAAGGAAACCGGCAGTTTGGTGGAGAAACCCCATTCTGGTAGGCAGGCCATCAGTCAGTGACAAGTCTGTAGAGACTATACGGGATAGCTACCTAAGGAGCCCTAAAAAATCTGTGTGTGAGCCCAAATCGAACTGCACTGAATAGGTATGAAATTGGGAGAGTTTTCCTTTTATTTGGTGCCGATTTCACATTTATATCATCGTTTGTTGCTTTCTTGTGACCGGTCAAAAGTGCACCATGAGTTTATAGACACTGTACATTAATTTCATTACATTAGTTTCAAATGTACAAATAGTGATTCAACATTTATATACCTTACAAAGTTTACTAACCATTTGTCACCACATCTGGTTATTACAATGTTACTGACTCTATTCCCTATATTCTAATTACATACCCATGACTTATTACATAACTGGCTGGCTGAACTTTTCCAGTACACCTTGGGACAGGACACCATGTGCCAAACCAGGGCTGGTATTGTTTGAAGTGGATAGAGATGGTGGCAGAAGAGCAGTTGGAGGGTGATGTGGTTCGGAGGGACGAGGTGATGTGGCGTGGGTAGTGCATGTGTGACTGCAATACTTCAGGCGCTTAGACCAAGGGAGCAGTGGCTGTGGGAAGCTGACCAGGGCAGGAGGCAAGACTCAAAGGCCAGCAGGCTAGATCAGTGTGTCTTATGAAGCTGCTGTAATAAGCCACTACACACTTTGTAGATTAAAATCACATACATTTAGCCCTGGCTGGTTGGCTCAGCGGTAGAGCGCTGACCGGCGTGTGGAAGTCCCAGATTCGATTACCGGCCAGGGCACATAGGAGAGGCACCCATCTGCTTCTCCACCCTTCCCCTGTCTCCTTTCTCTCTATCTCTCTCTTCCCCTTCCCGCAGCCAAGGCTCCACTGGAGCAAAGTTGGTCCGGGCACTGAGGATGGCTCTGTGGTCTTCACCTTCACTTCAGGTGCTAGAATGGCTCCGGTTGCAATGGAGCAACGGCCCAGATGGGCAGAGCATCACCCCCTGGTGGGCATGCCAGGTGGATCCTGGTTGGTAGCATGCAAGTCTGTCTGCCTTTCCGCTTCTCACTTCAGAAAAATATAAAAAAAAAAAATCACATACATTTATTCTCTGACAGTTCCAAGGTCAGGAGTTTGACACTGGTCTTCCAGAGCTAAAACTAGGTGTGGGCATGGCTGATCCTTCCAGAGTCTCGAGGGAGAACCATTTCTGGCCTTTTTCAGCTTCTAAAGGAGCTGCATACTTGGCTCATGGCCCCTTCCTCCATCTTCACAGCCAGCAGCACAGCCTTGTCCATCTCTCTGACTCTGACCCTCCTACCTACACTTTACAGGGAATAAGTGGTCATACTGGGCCCTGTGGGGAATCCAGGGTCCTCCCCCATCTCAGATGCCTTGTCTTAATTCTACCTGCAAAGTCCCTCTGCTACATTAAGCGGTATGTCCACACGTCCTAGGACTACGATGGGGACATCCCTGGGGCCATTATTTAGCTGAGCAGTCACGTTACCCAGGGCCTGGGGGGAGACCAAGACCAGAAGACAGTAGGCCACAGCCTCTTGTAATCACAGCAGAGAGACTGGAGGATGGATAGGCCAGCCCCATACAGGGATCGAGTGGCAGCTGCACAGATGCCCAGGCCTCAGAGGAAGGAGGTCCATCCTCGTCCCCATGGGCACAGGCAGCTCATCTAGAGGATCAAACTGGTCAGAATACCAGTACCAACCTTGGGGTCCTGAAAAATAGGCAACATCAGCTCTAGGGGGCAAAAGGAGAGGCATTGCTCAGGAGAGGCTCCAGTGTCAGTGTGGCCTTTGGAGGTTGGTGACAAGGAGCCAAGTCGGTAAACATGGACAGAAATCCAGGGTCCCCCGTAGCAGCTGACCCCAATATGAAGTTAAATGTACCTGGATATTGTTAGGGTCAACTCCTTTGAGAGGAAACGAGAGAAAGCTGGGAAAAGGCTGTGTGAATCTGGCCATGAGTGAAGGGCCAGGGAAGAAAGGCTAGATGGAAGCAGCCAAGGAAAGGTCAGCAGGGCCAATCACCGGCCTAGGTACAAAAGGTGATAGACTTCAAAGCCAGCAGCTGGACCCTTAGTCAATTAAGCTCAGTAGCTGAGGTCTTAAGGAAGCCAGCTCTGGGGCTACCAAGGAGCACAGAGGGAGGCCTGGGAAACCTTGGTAAATGTAGGGAGCTTCCAGGAGAGAGCATCTAAATTAAATGCAATAGCAAAGGCAAGCCTGACCAAGTGGTGGCGCAGTGGGTAGAGCGTCAGACTGGGACACAGAGGACCCAGGTCTGAAACCCTGAGGTTGCCGACTTGAAAGTGGGCTCATCTGGCTTGAGCATGGGATCATAGACATGACCCCATGGTCGCTGACTTGGGCCCAAGGTCACTGGCTTGAGCAAGGGGTCACTCACTCTGCTGTAGCCCCCCAGGCACATATGAGAAAGCAATCATTGAACAACTAAGGAACTGCAACAAAGAATTGATGCTTCTTATCTATCTCCCTTCCTATCTCTGTCACACACACAAAAAAAGCAAAGGCAAAAGAATGGCCAGTCACCAGGTACTCAGCACCAGCCAGCGAAGCAGCTGATGCGAACACAATGCTTCCCAGAACCTACTCTACCCAAATACTGAAAGGCATATGAAAAGCCTGTGCCCAACAAGTAAACTGAGGCCTGAGGCCCCAGACATCAAATGACTGAAACCACCTAAGTGCTCATCCAAGGGGGATTGGCCAAATAAACTTACACTCACATAGAAAGCTGTCAGTAAGGCCTGGCTTGTGGTGGCGCAGTGGATAAAGTGTCAACCTGGAATCCTGAGGTTGCCGGTTCAAAACCCTGGACTTGCCTGGCCAAGGAACATATGGGAGTTGAGGCTTCCTGCTCCTCCCCCCTTCTCTCTCTAAAAATAAATAAATAAAATCTAAAAAAAATATTTAAAAAAAAGAAGCTGTTGCCCTGGCCGGTTGGCTCAGCGGTAGAGCGTCAGCCTAGCGTGCGGAGGACCCGGGTTCGATTCCCGGCCAGGGCACACAGGAGAGGCGCCCATTTGCTTCTCCACCCCTCCGCCGCGCTTTCCTCTCTGTCTCTCTCTTCCCCTCCTGCAGCCAAGGCTCCATTGGAGCAAAGATGGCCCGGGCGCTGGGGATGGCTCTGTGGCCTCTGCCTCAGGCGCTAGAGTGGCTCTGGTCGCAACATGGCGACTCCCAGGATGGGCAGAGCATCGCCCCCTGGTGGGCAGAGCGTCGCCCCTGGTGGGCGTGCCGGGTGGATCCCGGTCGGGCGCATGCGGGAGTCTGTCTGACTGTCTCTCCCTGTTTCCAGCTTCAGAAAAATGAAAAATGAAAAATGAAAAAAAAAAAAAAAAAAAAGAAGCTGTCAATAAGACTGCTATGCTCACAGGCAAATCACAACACAACCTTAACCTACACTCAGAATCACCTGGTTTCTATGCAGAGAAAAACCACAAAGTACAAACACCAAACTGATTAACAGGGAAAGATGTCCCTTTTTAATAAACACTGAGCTTACTACAAAATGTTATGGGTACAGTTATATAAAGATTAAAAGAAAAAGTTTCCCCTAAAATATGAAAAGTGCCCATGAGAATAAAATATTAACTGGTTTTTTCCTAGTCATATGCAACTTTTAGAAGCAAGGACAACCTGACCTGTGGTGGCACAGAGGATAAAGCATTGACTGGAACACTGAGGTAGTCAGTTCGAAACTCTGGGCTTGACCCCCTTCTTTCTCTTTCTCTCTCTCTGTCTCTCCCTTTCCTCACTAAATTGAATAAGTAAATAAAAAACAATAATAAAAGCAAGGACAGTTGTGTGGAGAAAAAAAAGAAGCAAGGACATTTAAGTGGATTTTCCCCTACCTGCCAATATTATCTTTGCTGTATCTCAAGGATAATAAATTCAAACAGTCAAGAAATATGTAAATTAGACTATTTTTCTAACTTCTGGGGCTCATTTTTTAGGGAATGTGTTTTCCATGGTAACCCAACACATACACAAATATACACAGTACCATAAACCAAACTAAGTTTCAAAAATAACAGTTATTCTACATGCTTGCAGTCTGAGATTTTCTAGTTTTTCTTTTTAAACATAACCCATTTAACTGAATACATAACCCATTAAGGGGTTACAAGACCTAAAATAGCCAGGTAGACAACTTCTTGGGGTGCTTTGGCACTCACAGAAGCCTGCATTGTGTTACTCAAAGCATCCTCATAAGCACCAGCAGGAAGGTGAGGCTGTAGTGACCTTCAATTTACATATAAGAAATGGGTCAGGGGCTCTCCACGGGTCACCCAATAAAACAGGCCCAAGAACTTGGACTCAGACCCCCAAAACGTCATACAAACTCCACTAAGTCACCCTGCCTTTCCACACAGCTTTGAAAGTCATTGCAAAGCCTCATTTCTATGATACTACACAAAAGTTTTAAGATGAAATCAATTACAAAAAGTAAACTTTGGCCCTGACCAGTTGGCTCAGTGGATAGTGTCATCCCAGTGTACGGATATCCTGGGTTCGATCCCTGGTCAGGGCACACATTAGAAGTGACTGTCCACTTCTCTTCCCTCCCTCTTCCCCTTCCCTCTCTTTTCCCCACTTGCAGCCAGTGGCTTGACTGGTTCTAGAGAGAGCCCTGGGGAACTGAGGATAGCTCAGCTGATTTGAGCATTGGCCCCAAATTGGGGTTGTTGGGTGAATCCCAGTCCAGGTACATGCAGGAGTCTCACTATCTCCCCTCCTCTCACTTTAAATAAATAAATAAGTACATTTTTTTTGGGGGGGGGGACTATACTAGGGCAGAAAACACACTGCCAGAAGTCTCAGTTGGAGTGCAATGGGGTTGGTAGGAAGAACCTCTTTTAGAGAGTAGGGGAACTAGGACAGTAACTCAGCAGTCAGAAACTGTGCTTCTACAGAGACAGAGATAAACATCCAGAGTCAGAATTGACACCTTGAGCCTGACCAGGCGGTGGCACAGTGGATAGAGCATTGGACTGGAACGCAGAGGACCCAGGTTCGAAACCCTGAGGTTGCCGCCTTGACCCCAGGGTCACCGGCTTGAGCGAGGTCACTTGCTCTGCTGTAGCCCCTCCCCCATCAAGACACATATGAGAATGAAATCAATGAACTACTAAGGTGCTGCAACAAAGAATTGAGGCTTCTCATCTCTCTCCCTTCCTGTCTGTCTGTCCCTATTTGTTCCTCTCTCTGTCACACACAAAAAAGAATTGATACCTTGAGATTAAGACGATCTTCTGATGACAAAAACCACAGCACCTGGATGCCATGTCCTGCCAGAAAACACCAATAGGCCAAGGGCAGAACCCACTAAGAAATTTGTGACTTTTGAGGACTTCCAGCACCAGCCTGTCCCTGCATCATTTGATGCTTCAGCCATCAAAACCTATGTTAGGCCTGACCTGTGGTGGCGCAGTGGATAAAGCGTCGACCTGGAAATGCTGAGGTCGCCGGCTCGAAACCCTAGGCTTGCCTGATCAAGGCACATATGGGAGTTGATGCTTCCAGCTCCTCCCCCCCTTCTCTCTCTCTGTCTCTCTCTCTCCTGTCTAAAAAAATGAATTAAAATTAAATAACAGAGAACTTAAAACAAAAACCCATGTTAAATGAGTCCTGAACCAGTGGGGAAGGCACCATTAATTCCCACCAATTCCAAATGAAGAAGTAGTCAGAGTAGTGTCCAGTAATGATGGACACACCCTCCTAAAAGTGTGTGTTTCTCTGCCAGAAAGACACCATGGCCTGCCCTCAGAATCTTGAACAGGTTGCTCAGTGATGTCAGAGGGGGAAACTAATACAAAGAAGAAATCTAGAGGTGCCAATCAAATTTGCTTAGACACTGGTTAGTAAAAAAGGACAATCAGTTACTCTTTCAACTCAAAATTAAAGAGTAGGCCCTGGCCGGTTGGCTCAGCGGTAGAGCGGCGGCCTAGCGTGCGGAGGACCCGGGTTCGATTCCCGGCCAGGGCACACAGGAGAAGCGCCCATTTGCTTCTCCACCCCTCCGCCGCGCTTTCCTCTCTGTCTCTCTCTTCCCCTCCCGCAGCCGAGGCTCCATTGGAGCAAAGATGGCCCGGGCGCTGGAGATGGCTCTGTGGCCTCTGCCTCAGGCACTAGAGTGGCTCTGGTCACAACATGGCGATGCCCAGGATGGGCAGAGCATCGCCCCCTGGTGGGCATGCCGGGTGGATCCCGGTCGGGCGCATGCGGGAGTCTGTCTGTCTCTCCGTTTCCAGTTTCAGAAAAATGAAAAAAAAAAAAAAATTAAAAAAAATTAAAGAGTAGGATAGTTAGCTACACATTTGTAAAGGCTGCCATTACGAAGAGCTTCCAATATGATGCAAAATCCAGGGAAAGGTTATGGGAATGAGTGAATATAACCTAATCACATTTCAGTAAGGTCACACCTATTATGAAAAAGTGCCACAAACACAGAAACTCCATCTCCCAGCAAATTCAACTTCCTTGCATAATTCCCAACTTCCCCAGCATACTGGGAAGGCCAGTTAAAGCATCTGCTAGGGGGACTTGCAAAATATCAAACAGCTGCTCTCCTCAAGATAGCCTCTCTCTCTCGCCAGATAAGTGGAGTTTCTTTAATGCTTCATTGTTGTAAGAACTTACCAGTGCCTCTTCCATGAAGCCAGAGGCCTGGTGGCCACTGTCCCCATTCCCCCTACATTTAGGTCACAAGTTGGGGGAGGGGAGAAAGGCAATGGTGCCCACGGGTACAATTTTACTTATGGAAAATTTCTCCTTTTCTTGGCTTTTGGTTTTCTAGTTGAAGTCGGCTTCGCCTTTCCAGGACCCCTCAGCAGCTTCCTTATTTTGGCCTGGGACACCCTGTCTCCGCCCCTCCCTCCTTGAGGAGGAACCATCTTCCCCAAAACAATGCCCAGCAGGTTTCAGATCAGGCCCCATCAAGCCTCCTGGACACACACTAAACCCATAAGGGGTTCCTCCTCGGGCGGCCCGCGGACAAGACGGCCCCCCCAACCAGGTGTCCAGAAGCCTGGGGCGGGGCTAGGGACCCAGTATTTTAAACAGGTGATCAAGACACACATAATCAAGGTTGGAGGGCCGCCGCTGGGGATCACGGCGGAAGAGGGCCCCATCACCAAGACGGTAAACTGAGGCTCCGAGAGGGAAGCTACCCAGTGGCAGGTTCCCCCAGGCGAGCCAATGAACGGAAGGGGGCTGGTGTCCTAGAACCTTCGGCCCTCAGGGGTAAACTGAGGCTCGAGGGGGAAGTGAGTGTGCGGCGCCCAGGCAGCGGGCAGGCGGGGCCCGAGACAAGAGCAGGCCTCCGGGGCGGGCTGCAGGACGGGGTCGCAGGTAGGGCCGGACCAGTCCGGCACGGAGCGTTCGGTTCACCTCGTCCTCCTTGTGGTTGCGGATGCCGCGCACCAGGTCTTGCAGGTTCTTGTCGAACATGCGGTCGATACTGCCTTTGACCATCTTGAGGGCCATCACGGCGGCCGCCGGCGAGCTGGAACCCCGGGAGGCCTGAATCCGGGCGCTGTGCAGGGCCCGGGAGCCGCGTTTGCCGCCCGCGGAGCGCTGCGCTGCCGGCCACCGCTGCAGGGCGGACTCCCAGGCCAGGCGGGCGGCGCTCCGCGGGGGGGCGGCGACGGCGACGGGATCCGCTGGCCTGGCCGCGCTCCCCTCCCCTCACACTCCGCGGCACTTGCAAATGGCGAACAAGATGGTGGCCGGTCAGCTGATGACAGGCTCCACGGCCCACGGCCCACCCCCGGAAGTATGACCTCCCACCTCCGGAATATACCACGTTTCCCTGACGACAAGAGGTTACCCAATGGAAATGCGGACAACGCCCTCTGAGCCGACTTGGCCCCGCCCACTCCTGCTCAGTGTTCTTCCCTCTCATTGGCCAATGTCTTCTGGAGCTCCACCCTCTCCCTCGCGGGTTATATCCACGTCGGTAGGAAAGACCCCTGCTAATTGACGACTGTAGGCAGGGGTCCTACGTAGAGCTTCTCTAGCAAGTTTCTGGAGAAGAATCCAGCTCTGACTTTTCTTTTCTTTTTTTTAAAGATTTTATTTATTTATTTTAGAGGAGAGAGAGAGAAGGGAGGAGCAGGAAGCATCAACAACTCCCATATGTGCCTTGACCCGGCAAGCCCAGGGTTTCCAACCGGCGACCTCAGCGTTCCAGGTCGATCCTCTATTGCGCCACCACAGGTCAGGCCAGCTTTGCCTTTTCTAATTATAAATGACGCTTCCTGAGAACCTGCAAACTCGACAGTGCGGTGAATGGATCCTGTGTCTCCTGCACAGCTCAAAAAATCCTGTGATATGGGCAGGACAGGCATAACCATGGAACGGAACTGGACCCCCTAATGTGGGTTATTCATTCAACAGACATTTATTCAGGGCCTTCTATACTACAGGAATGGTAACGAGCACTGGACACACAGCAGATGAATGAGATACATTCAGTGCCAGCCCAACTGACACACCATTTAGTGTGAAAAGCAAGCAACGACCCTGACTGGTTGGCTCAGTGGTAGAGCAGCGCCCAGTGTATGGAAACTCTGGTTCGATTCCTGGGCAGGGCACACAGGGGAAGCGACATGTGTGAATTTCTCCCCCTTCCCCCCTCACTCTCTATCTCAGGGGTCCCCAAACTTTTTACACAGGGAGCCAGTTCACTGTCCCTCAGACAGTTGGAAGGCCGGACTATAAAAAAAACTATGGGCCCTGGCCGGTTGGCTCAGCGGTAGAGCGGCGGCCTAGCGTGCGGAGGACCCGGGTTCGATTCCCGGCCAGGGCACACAAGAGAAGCGCCCATTTGCTTCTCCACCCCTCCGCCGCGCTTTCCTCTCTGTCTCTCTCTTCCCCTCCCGCAGCCAAGGCTCCATTGGAGCAAAGATGGCCCGGGCGCTGGGGATGGCTCTGTGGCCTCTGCCTCAGGCGCTAGAGTGGCTCTGGTTGCAACATGGCGATGCCCAGGATGGGCAGAGCATCGCCCCTGATGGGCGTGCCGGGTGGATCCCGGTGGGGCACATGCAGGAGTCTGTCTGACTGTCTCTCCCTGTTTCCAGCTTCAGAAAAATGAAAAAAAAAAAAAAAAAAAAGTAAAAAAAACCAAACAACAAAAAAAACTATGAACAAATCCCTATGCACACTGCACATATCTTAAAGTAAAAAAACAAAACGGGAACAAATACAATATTTAAAATAAAGAACAAGTAAATTTAAATAAACAAAATGACCAGTATTTCAATGGGAACTATGGGCCTGCTTTTGGCTAATGGGATGGTCAATGTCCGCTTCCATATTTGTCACTGCTAGCCGTAAAAGTGATGACGTGCTTCCGGAGCCTTGATGCGTGCATCCCGCATCACCGGAAGTAGTACTGTACGTGAGCGACGCCATGCTTTGCTGCGCCGCCACATACAGTACTCCAGGAGTACAGGATGCATCTGCTCTTCTCACTGACCACCAGTGAAAGAGGTGCCCCTTCCAGAAGTGCAGTGGGGCCGGATAAATGGCCTCAGAGGGCCGCATGCGGCCTGTGGGCCGTAGTTTGGGGACCCCTGCTCTATCTCTTTCTCTCTTTCTCTCTCTCTCTCTCTCTCTCTCTCTCCTCCCCTCACACAGCCATGACTCAAATGATTCCAGCAATTTGGCCCCAAGCACTGAGGATGGCTCCATGGCCTCGCCTCAGGCACTGGAATGCTCAGTTGCAGGGCAGCAGCCCCAGATGGGCAAAGCATAGCCTTGTAAGGGGTTTGCAGGGTGGATCCCGGTCTGGGTGCATACAGGAGTCTGTCTCCCTGCCTCCCACTCTCAATTAAAAAAAAAAAAAAAAAAAAAAGCCACAAACAGATAAGACATTTGCAATATATATATATATATTAATATATATCTATATATATATATGACAATGGACTTACAGCCACAACATGATTCAACAAACAGAAAACCAAGTAGAATAATATAAAAATTCTTAACAGCCTGACCTGTGGTGGCACAGTGGATAAAGTGTCGACCTGGAAATGCTGAGGTCGCCAGTTCGAAACCCTGGGCTTGCCTGGTCAAGGCACATACGGGAATTGATGCTTCCAGCTCCTCCCCCCCCCCTTCTCTCTCTTGTCTCCCCCTCTCCTCTCTAAAATGAATAAATAAATAAAAAATAAAATAAAAATTCTTAACAAATCACAAGAAAAAGACACCCAGTTAAAATACTGTCTAGCAAAATAGCCTGACCTGTGGTGGCACACTGGATAAAGCCAAAACCTAGAATGCTAAGGTTGCCTATTCAAAACTCTGGGCTCCCTGGTTCAAGGCACATACAACAAGCAATCAATGAACAACTAAAGTGAAGCAACTATGAGTTGATACTGTGTTTCCCTATGTATAAGACACGCCCTTTTAAAAAAAATGTGGGATCTAAAAACTGGGTGTGCCTGACCAGGCGGTGGCATAGCGGATAGAGCATTGGGATACGGGGGACCCAGGTTCAAGGCCCTGAGGTCGCCAGCTTGAGCTCAGACTCATCTGGCTTGAGCAAAAAAAAAAAAAAAAAAGAAGAAAGAAAGCTTACCCGATTGTCACCAAGGTTGCTGGCTCCAGCAAGGGGTTACTCGGTCTGCTGAAGGCCCGCAGTCAAGGACATATGAGAAAGCAATCAATGAACAACTAAGGTGTCGCAATGAAAAACTGATGATTGACGCTTCTCATCTCTCTCGGTTCCTGTCTGTCTGTCCCTATCTATCCCTCTCTCTGACTCTCTCTCTGTCCCTGTTAAAAAACAAAACAAGCCCTGGCCGGTTGGCTCAGTGGTAGATCGTCGGCCTGGCGTGCAGAAGTCCCGGGTTCGATTCCCAGCCAGGGCACACAGGAGAAGTGCCCATCTGCTTCTCCACCCCTCCCCCTCTCCTTCCTCTCTGTCTCTCTCTTCCCCTCCCACAGCCGAGGCTCCATTGGAGCAACGATGGCCCGGGCGCTGGGGATGGCTCCTTGGCCTCTGCCCAGGCACTAGAGTGGCTCTGGTCGCGACAGAGTGACGCCCCGGAGGGGCAGAGCATCGCCCCCTGGTGGGCAGAGCGTTGCCCCTGGTGGGCGTGCCGGGTGGATCCCGGTCCGGCGCATGCGGGAGTCTGTCTGACTGCCTCCCCGTTTCCAACTTCAGAAAAATACAAAATAAAATAAAGTAAAATCTTGAATAAAAAGGAAAGAAAGGAAGCTGAAGTAGCTCTGTTTCTATCAGAAAAAAATAGAATTCAAAACAATGTTACCAGGATAAAGAAGGGCATTGAAATTAGAAGAGCAAATAATTGACCTAATATTAGAGGGGTCAATTCATCAAGAGGACATAACAATCCTAAACAAGTATGCCCCTAAAAATTAGGTTCAAAACACAAAAAGCAAAAATGGACAGAATTGGAAAACAAAGTCAAATCCATAATTGTGGCTAGAGATTTCAATATCCCTCTCTCAATAATTAGTAATACAAGAAAATCAGTAAGGCTATAGAAAATCTCTTTTTTTTTCTTTGTCTTTTTTATTAAGTGAGAGGTAGGGAGGCAGAGAGGCAGACTCCTGCAGGCACCAGTACTGCCCCTGACCCGGATCCACTGGCATGCCCCCTACAGGGCAATGCTCTGCTGGGGCCAGCTTGCTCCAATCATTCAAGCCATGGCTGTGGGAGGAGAAGAGAAATAGAGAAAGAAGGGGGAGGGGTAGAGAAGCAGATGGTCACTTCTCCTGTATTCCCTGACCAGAAATCAAACCCAAAACTTACACATGTGGGGTCCATGCTCTAAGGCTGAGCCAACCAGCCAGGGCCTATAGAAGATTTCAACAACACTGTAACCAATTTGATATTTATAGAACACTCCACCAAAAAACCCAGCAGTGTGTTTATTTGCTTCAAACACAGGTAGAATATTCATTAAGATGGATGGGTAATATACTGGACCATGAAATCAGTCTTGATACATGTATAAGAATTGAAATCATACAGAATATATTTCCTGACCACAGTGGAATTAAACTAGAAATAAATAACAGCAAGATAATTTAAAAAATACAAAATATTTCTTTGTGATTAATAAATATCTTAGGGAAGATACTTTGAGACTATGTATTATCTTGCTTCCCATCCTATTTTCCCTCTGAGATTTTTTTTTTATTTATTTATTCATTTTAGAGAGGAAGACAGAGAGAGAGAAAGAGGAGAGAGAGACGGGGGGAGGAGCTGGAAGCATCAACTCCCATATGTGCCTTGACCAGGCAAGCCCAGGGTTTCGAACCGGCAACCTCAGCATTTCCAGGTCGACACTTTATCCACTGCACCACCACAGGTCAGGCCTCCCCCCTGAGATTTTAATGTCTATTGTGTCCATTGATTTAAGACTTGCTGGGACACTGGACAGCTTCTGACTTTTCTGTCTCAGGGTCTTCTCCACAAACCCTTCACCCCATGCCTCAAGATTTCCTCTCCAGAGGAAACCATTTGTAGTTTGGGATATCTCTTTCCAGACCCTTCCTTCTGCATTTATACACTTTGTTCTCTACCTGTTCCATTAATGGATGAATGCATTTTCATGTGAGATCACACTGTTCTGTTTCTTGCTGTTATTTAATGTGTATGTCTTAGATGCTGTAGTTGGCAGAATAAAAGCCCCAAAAGACATTCCCATTCTGGTCCCAGGACCTGTGAATGTGTCACCTCATGTGACAGAGGAACTTTGTAGATAGGATTAAGGACCCTGAGATGGGGATGACCCTGGATTCCCCTCGTGCCCAGTGTTATCACAGGTCATCAGAACAGGGAAATGGGGGTGATGGGTATGCAACATATTCAAATGTCAGAATAACCTGGAGATGTTTTCTCTGAACATATGTACCCTGATTTATCAATGTCACCCCATTAAAATTAATAATTTTATTAAAAAAAAAAAAGAAAATAGAAATCCTCCAGGAAGTTGAAAATGATGGAAACAACAACCAATTCTTTCCTGGGGAAAAAAATAAATAGCGTTGTTACTTTACCTCCTTAGTAAAGCTAAGGTAATTCTGAAATTAAAAATTATTTACCAGATTTCAGAACAGGGAAATGGGATGATCAGAGACTGAGCATCCTGAGCAGAGACTGAATAGGCTGTGCTGCTGGCTGTGAAGATATAGGAAGGGGCCATGAGCCAGAGACGCCATGCCTCTAGAAGCTGAAAATGGCTGGAAACCATTCTCCCTGTAGCCTCCAGAACGACCAGCCCTGAGTTTAGGCCTATGAGGCCTGTGTCAGACTCTTGACCTGAACCACTGTGTAAGTGTATTATTACATTCTGGGGTTTTTTTTGTTTGTTTGTTTGTTTTATTATTATTTATTCATTTTAGAGAGGAGAGGGAGAGACAGAGGAGCGAGAGAGAGGAGAGACAGAGAGAGAAGGGGGGGAGGAGCTGGAAGCATCAACTCCCATATGTGCCTTGACCAGGCAATGTCAAGGTTTCGAACCAGGGTTTCGAACCAGTGACCTCAGCATTTCCAGGTCAACGCTTTATTCACTGTGCCACCACAGGTCAGGCTTATTACATTCTGTTTTAAACTACTACAATTGTGGTAATTCATTGCAGCAGCCATTGGAATCTCATACAGATAGTTTTCTGCAATAGGTTATGAGCCTGACCAGGCGGTGGCACAGTGGATAGAGCGTCAGACTGGGATGCAGAAGACCCAGGTTCGAGACCTCGAGGTCACCAGCTTGAGTGCAGTCTCATCTGGTTTAAGCAAAGCTCACCAGCGTGGACCCAAGGTCGCTGGCTCGAGCAAGGGATTACTCAGTCTGCTGTAGCCCCCACGCAATGAAAAACTGATGATTGATGCTTCTCATCTCTCTTCGTTCTTTTCTGTCTATCCCTGTCTATCCCTCTCTCTGACTCTCTCTCTGTCACTGTAAAAAAATAACTAGATTATGAAGCTGTGTTTTGTTTTCTGTTTGAATTGCTGTTTGTCATTTTCTTATTTAACCTATTGATAGAAAGATACACTGTTGCCGTATTTTGCCCTTGAAACCATTGCAGAGACCATGATACAGAAGTGAGGGTCTTTCTGGGGAAAAGAGCAATGAAAATAAAGGCAGGGAGGTAACGAGCATGATGGCAAATTTGGGGCCAACTCTGTGTGTGTAGAGGGATGCAAGAGGCAGGGCCTGTGAGGGCAGCTTCCCAGGTTGTCCTCCCTAGGGGTCCTGCAAAGAAGAGTATGTTGGGGACAGAGCTCCCTATTCCCTCTCCCCTGAGAACTGACAAGGTAGAACTAGATCTCCTTCCTCCTTCATCTCTGACCCTCAGGATTTAGCGCATAATAATGTTTATGACAGGTAGGTGGGTGCCAAATGAGTGACTGAAACTTTAATTGCTAGCTCAGCAGTATAAAGCAGCATGGCCCCATGGAACTTTTGGCCATGAAGGACATGCCCTCCACCTGTGCTCTCTAACCAGGCAGCCACCAGCCACGCATGGCTAGAGAGCACTTGAATGTGACCAGTGGGACACAGAAACTGTATTTAAAATCTTACTTAAAATTGAATATATAAACAAACCAGAAATTAACAAGAGTTGACAAGGTTGTAAAGAAACTGGAACCCTCATGCACTACTGGTGGAAACGGAAAATGGTGCAGCCACTGTGGAAAACAGTCTGCAAGTACTTGAAAGAATTAAACACAGAATAACCATATGGTCTAACAATTCCACTGCTGGATATATACCCAAAAGAATTGAAAGCTAGACCTGTCCAGGTGGTAGCTCAGTGGATAGAGCATTGGCCTGGGATGCAGAGGACCCAGGTTTGAAACCCCAAGGTCACTAGTTTGAGCTTGGGTTTACCAGCTTGAACACGGGGTCACTGGCTTGAGCATGGGATCACGGACATGACACCATGGTTGCTGGCTTGAATCCAAAGGTCGCTGGCTTAAAGACCAAGGTTGCTTGAGCAAAGGATCCCTCGCTCTGCTTTAGCGCCCCGGTCAAAGCACATATGAGAAAGCGAGAAAGCAATCAATGAACAACTAAGGAGCCACAACAAAGAATTAATGCTTCTCATCTCTCTCACTGCCTGCCTGTCTGCCATTGTCTGTTCCTCTCTCTGTCTCTTTCTCGCAAAAAAAAAAAAAAAAAAAAAAAAAAAAGAATGTGCAAACAGATCCTTGAATACTCGTGTGTTCACAACAGCATGATTCACATAACTGAAAGGTGGAAGCAACCTAAATATCCATGGATGAACCTTCAGGACAGTGAAATAAGCCAGACAACAAAGGACAGATGCTGTGTGATTCTACTTTATGAGGTCCCTAGAGGAGTCAGATTCATAGAGACAGAAAGTAAATGGTGGGTGTCCGGGGATGGAGAGGGGTGTTGGGTATTAGTGTCTAATGGGGACAGAGTTTCGGTTTGGGAAGATGAAAGTTCTGGAGATGGATGGTTGCACAACAATGTGACTACACTGAATGCCACTGAACTGTGCATATAAAAAGGTAAATTTAATGTTATACTTTTTTTTTTACTAAAATGTTACTTAAAATTGAATATATCAACAAACTAGAAATTAACAAGAGTTGTTAATGTTAGAGAGCACAGATTTAAAATATGGTCAAATGGGGAGGGGCGAGGTGCTGTGACAGGGACTAAAGTCAGAAAGACCCTGGTTATGCTCCCAAACCTGTTGGGAACTCAAGCAAGTCATTATTGGATCCTCAGTTTTCTTACCTATATTGGGGTCAACATTAAACAATCTCAATTCATGGTGCAGAACTAGGATTAATCCAGAATTTCTCAACTGTGGGTGATCTTGCTACCAGGGGACACTGGGCCGTGTCTGGGGACATCTGTGTCATGACCAGTGGTGTTCCTGGCATATAGTGGTTGGATGACAGGGATACTGCTTAACCATAGCAGCCAGGATGTCCCTCCACAGGGAATAACCTGACCCATTGTTAATGCCTCGGTGGGAGACTTGCTCTGGAAAATGCAACCTACAGTGACAGAAAACACATCAGTGATTGCTTGGGGAGGGGGGAGGGGGGAGGAAGGTCACAGCTGAGCACAACAGAACTTTGAAGGTAATGGACACCTTCCCTATCCTGATTAAAAAAAAAAAAAAAGATTTTATGTATTCATTTGAGAGGAGAGAGAGAGAGAGAGAGGAGACACAAGGGGAGAGGAACAGGAAGCATCAACTCTCACATGTGCCTTGACCTGCTAAGCCCAGGGTTTTGAACTGGCGACCTCAGTGTTCCAGGCTGACGCTTTTTCCACTGTGCCACCACAGGTCAGGTCCTATCCTGATTTTTCTAAGAGTTTCACATGATACACATATGTCAAAACTTATCAAACTCTTTTCTTTCTTTCTTTCTTTCTTTCTTTCTTTCTTTCTTTCTTTCTTTCTTTCTTTCTTTCTTTCTTTCTTTCTTTTTTTACAGAGACAGAGAGAGGGATAGATAGGGACAGACAGACAGGAACAGAGAGAGATGAGAAGCATCAATCATTAGTTTTTTGTTGCGACACCTTAGTTATTCATTGATTGCTTTTTCATATGTGCCTTGACTGTGGGCCTTCAGCAGACCTAGTAATCCCTTGCTCGAGCTGGCAACCTTGGGTCCAAGCTGGTGAGCTTTGCTCAAATCAGATGAGCCTGCGCTCAAGCTGGCAACCTAGGGGTCTTGAACCTAAATTCTCCGCATCCCACTGCGCCACCGCCTGGTCAGGCTCAAATTCTATAATTAAATTTTTTTTTCTTGTTAATTTTTTAATTTTTTTTACAGAGACAAGGAGAGTCAGAGAGAGAGATAGATAGGGACAGACAGACAGAAACGGAGAGAGATGAGAAGCATCAATCATCAGTTTTTCGTTGTGACACCTTTAGTTGTTCATTGATTGCTTTCTCATATGTGCCCTGACCGTGGGCCTTCAGCAGACCGAGTAACCCCTTGCTGAAGCCAGCGACCTTGGGTCCAAGCTGGTGAGCTTTGCTCAAACCAGATGAGCCCTTGCTCATGCTGGCGACCGCAGGGTCTCGAACTTGGGCCTTCTGCATCCCAGTCCGACACTCTATCCACTGTGCCACTGCCTGGTCAGGCATTTTTTTTTTTTTTTTTTTTTTTTTTTTTTTTAGTGAGAGGAGGGAGGCAGAGACAGACTCCCACATGCCTTGGACCAGGATCCACCTGACAAGCCCACTAGGGGGCGATGCTCTTCCCATCTGGGGCCTTGCTCCATCACAATGGGAGCCAGTTTTTAGCACCTGAGGTGGAGGCGATGGAGCCATCCTCAGCGCCTGGGGCCAACTTGCTCCAATTGAGCCATGGCTGCAGGAGGCGAAGAGAAGAGAGAGGAGGAGCGGTGGAGAAACAGATGGGCACTTCTGTGTGCCCTGACTGGGAATTGAACCCAGGACAATCGCACGCTGGGTCGACACTTGACCACTGAGCCAACCGGCCAGGGCAAGTTCTACAGGTCAAGCCTAATTTAAATATATTTTTATTACATGTTAATTATACCTGAATAAAACTGTTTATTAAAAACTGAAGTCCTCCACCTGACCTGTGGTGGCGCAGTGGATAAAGTGTAGACCTGGAATGCTGAGGTCGCCGGTTCGAAACCCTGCACTTGTTGGTCTAAGGCATGTATGGAAGTTGATGCTTCCTGCTCCTTCCCCCTTTCTCTCTCTCACACACTCTCTTTCTCCTCTCTAAAATGAAAAAAAAAAAAAAAAAGTGAAGCCCCCGCCTGACCAGTGGTGGCACAGTCATTGCCACCACTTGAGGTTGCTGGCTTGAGCACAGGCTCATCGGGCTTAAGTGCAGACTTGCCAGCTTGAGCTGGCTTGATCCCAAAGGTTGTTAGCTTGAGCAAGGGGTCACTTGCTCAGCTTGTGCCCCCTGATCAAAGCACATATGAGAAGCAATCAATGAACAACTAAAGCGACGCAACTACAAGTTGATACATCTCATCTCTCTCCTTTACTGTCTGTCTATCTATCTTTCTCTCTTTCGCTTAAAAAGAAAAATGTGAAGCTCCTGCCCTGGCCGGTGGCACAGTGGATAGAGTGTCGTCTTGGTGTGCTGGCTTGATCCTGGGGTGCCAGCTTGACCCCAAAGTTGCCAGTTGGAGCCCCGGTCAGGGCATGTATGAGAAACAATCAATGAGTGCACAACTAAGTGAAAAAACGAGTTAATACTTCTCTCTCCCCTTTTCCCTCTCTCTCAAAATAAATAAATAGTAAAGCCCACATGATACTCTATTCCTTTTCCTGCTGAATTTTTCTCTAAAATGTATCATCTTCTAGCAAACCATATATATATATATATATATTTTTTTTTTTTCCTGAAGTTGGAAACGGGAAGGCAGTCAGACAGACTCCCGCATGCGCCCAACCAGGATCCACCCGGCATGCCCACCAGGGGGCGATGCTCTGCCCATCTGGGGCGTTGCTCTGTTGCAACCAGGGCCATTCTAGCGCCTGAGGCAGAGGCCATGGAGCCATCCTCAGCACCCAGGCCAACTTTGCTCCAATGGAGCCTTGGCTGCAGGAGGGGAAGAGAGAGACAGAGAGGAAGGAGAGGGGGAGGGGTGGAGAAGCAGATGGGCGCTTCTCCTGTGTGCCCTGGCCAGGAATCGAACCCGGGACTCCTGCACGCCACGCCAACGCTCTACTACTGAGCCAACTGGCCAGGGGCAAACCATATTTTTTACCATTATTTTGTTTATTATTAGTCTCCACCACCTCCTCCATACTAACACAAATGATATCATTTAGGGATTTCTGTCATTTTGTTTGCTGTAGGTGCTTAATAAATATTAGATAGATGAAGACTAAAGAACAATTTTTACAAGAGTGGAATTTTCCAGTATTGAGAGCTAGTGGGCTCCTGCAACACCCAGGACAACCAGCAGAGGACAGTGCTATCTAGGCTCAAAGAGGAACGGATCTTTTAAATAATCCTAGCCTGGAGCCCTGAATTTGGAGACCTATCCTGAGGCTCAGATATCTGAAATCAGTTCCAGCTCCACCCTGAATCAGTTCCCTCATCTACAAGTGACCCCTCCACCCACCCACTTATTCATCCATTCATTCTCCCAATCATCCATCCATCCATGTATCCATCCATCCATCCATCCATCATCTTCCCATCTATCAACCCATCCACCTACTTGTCTATCCATCCATCATCCATATATCCATATGTCCATCCATTCATTCAATAATAACATACTGAATGTCCATCCACTGTGTGCCAACTTTGGCAATAAGCAGAGATGGAGGACTAAATTTTAGCCAGGAGGTTTGGGGGAAGGGTCCAGGCAGACATCAGGACAAAGTAAAAGGTTAGAATAAGCCCTGGCTGGGTAGCTCAGTTGGTTAAAGCATTGTATTGATATACCAAGGTTGCAAGTTTGATCTCCAGTCAGGGCACATACAAGATTCAACCAATGAATACATAAATAAGTGGAACAACAAATAGATATTTCTCTTTCTCTCCTTTTCTCTTCTAAAATCAATCAGATTTTTAAAAAAGGTCGGAATAAACAGCATGATGGAAGAACAGAGAGGAGACTAGTATGGATGAAGTTCAATGAGCAAGGAGGGGAATGAATGGAGGTGAGGTTGGTGAGTTTGACAAGGCCAGATCAGGCACCACCTTACAGGAGCAGTCATTGAATGCTTATGATGTAGCCCACATGTACTCTATTTTGATATTTGAGACAATGGATGAGGGTCATCTCTTTTTGTTCTTAACAGAAGAGACTCAGGGAAGTGAGGTCAATTAATCAAAACCCTACAGCTGGTAAGTTGCTATGTTCAAATCCAGTTCTCAAGTTTTTCTCCTACTCTTAGCTAACCTTGGATACAATTCGGATACCATTAACAAGTTCTCTCATCTTAGGTTCACTGCTATGAAGCTCAGTCCAATGATGGGGGGCATTTAATGTTTTAACCATCAAATGTAAATGTTGTGATAATGCTGTGTAACAAACTACACCAAAGCTCAGGGGCTTAGGCTATCATCATTTATTCTCAGCTGCATGTCAGCTGGGCATCAGCAGATCTAGTCTTGTTTTAGCTGGTAATACACTGCTCACAAAAATTAGGGATATTTTATTGCTTCATATTCATTTTAAAATATCCCCTAATTTTTGTGAGCAGTATAGTTCCAAGCTTTGGGTTGGCCTATGTATGTTCCATGCATGTTGCACTGGAAAATGTTTAACAACTGGATAGTGGGAGGGGGACATTTCATTTGTCATCTTTACCAATGTCTATGGCAGGGTTCCCCAAACTTTTTACACAGGGGGCCAGTTCACTGTCCCTCAGAGCGTTGGAGGGCCGAACTATAAAAAAAACTATGAACAAATCCCTATGCACACTGCACATATCTTATTTTAAAGTAAAAAAACAAAACGGGAACAAATACAATATTTAAAATAAAGAACAAGTAAATTTAAATCAACAAACTGACCAGTATTTCAATGGGAACTATGGGTTTGCTTTTGGCTAATGAGATGGTCAATGTGCTCCTCTCACTGACCACCAATGAAAGAGGTGCTTCTTCCAGAAGTGCGATGGGGGCCGGATAAATGGCCTCAGGGGGCTGCATGCGGCCCGCGGGCCGTAGTTTGGGGACCCCTGGTCTATGGTCTAAATACTCCCACTGTGGCTGATTTCAAGCTAACACAGTAATATCATTGAATGCAGGGTTGGGAAGAGATGTGCAGTGGTGGGTCTGTTCAGCTTTGCTATACCAAAAATACCACAGACTGGATGGCTTATAAACGCAGGCATTGATTTCTCACAGTTCTGGAGGCTGGCGGTCCAAGTGCAAGGTGCCAGTAGCTTCAGTGTGTGGTGAGGGCTGCTTCCTGTTTCATAGAGGGTAGGTACCTTCTCTCTGTGTCCTCATATAGTAGAAGGGGAGGGATCTCTCTGAGGTCTCTAAGGGCATTAAGCCCATTCACAAACACTCTGCCATCATGACCTAATCACCTCCCAAAGGCCTAACTTCCTAACACCATCACATAGGGGGGTAAGCTTCAAGATATAATTTGAGCCCTGGCCGGTTGGCTCAGTGGTAGAGCGTCGGCCTGGCGTGCGGAAGTCCCGGGTTCGATTCCCGGCCAGGGCACACAGGAGAGGCGCCCATCTGCTTCTCCACCCCTCCCCCTCTCCCTCCTCTCTGTCTCTCTCTTCCCCTCCCGCAGCCGAGGCTCCATTGGAGCAAAAGATGGCCCGGGCGCTGGGGATGGCTCCTTGGCCTCTGCCGCAGGCGCTAGAGTGGCTCTGGTCGCGGCAGAGCGACGCCCCGGAGGGGCAGAGCATCGCCCCCTGGTGGGCAGAGCGTAGCCCCCTGGTGGGCGTGCCGGGTGGATCCCGGTCAGGCGCATGTGGGAGTCTGACTGTCTTTCCCCGTTTCCGGCTTCAGAAAAATACACACACACACAAAAAAGATATAAATTTGAGGGGACATATTCAGTCCATTGCATATACTATTTCCATCCTACTGACAAATATATAAATAACATCAAAAGAATGGTATAATAGTAGAATAATAGGAATCATGATTTTTGAGTATTATTTTTGCTTTAATTATAATTTATTTAATTGTATGTTTGCATAATTTGATTTTTTCTTTTTTTTTTCCTCTTTTTTTTTGGTATTTTTCTGAAGTGAGAAGCAGACAGACAGACTCCCGCATGTGCCTGACTGGGATCCACCCAGCATGACCACTGGGGCGAGGCTCTGCCCATCTGGGGCGTTGCTTCGTTGCAATTGGAGCCATTCTAGTGCCTGAGGTGAAGGCCATGGAGCCGTCCTCAGCACCTAGGCCAACTTTGCTCCAATGGAGCCTTGGTTGCGGGAGAGGAAGAGAGAGAGAGAGAAAGGAGAGGAGGAAGGGTGGAGAAACAGATGGGCGCTTCTCCTTTGTTCCCTGGGCCAATGCTCTACCACTGGCCAGGGCCTGCATAATTTGATTTTTTTTTTCAGAGACAGAGAGGGATAGACAGGGACAGACAGACAGGAATGGAGAGAGATGAGAAGCATCAATCATTAGTTTTTCATTGCGCGTTGTAACACCTTAGTTGTTCATTGATTGCTTTCTCATATGTGCCTTGACCACGGGCCTTCAGCAGACCGAATAACCCCTTGCTGGAGCCAGCAACCTTGGGTTCAAGCTGGTGGGCTTTTTGCTCAAACCAGATGAGCCCGCGCTCAATCTGATGACCTTGGGGTCTCGAACCTGGGTCCTCTGCATCCCAGTCCAACGCTCTATCCACTGCGCCACCGCCTGATCAGGCCATAATTTGATTTTTAATACTGTGTTTAAAAACCAGGTCACATAATTCCTGAATATATAACAATGAGCCAGTATGAGCCAGCTTTGGCATACCACTGGTTCATGTCTGTGCTCATCTTCCTGCGCCAGCCTGGACCAGGTGCAACTTTTGAGCACTTGCCATCATTTGACTGGCTAGAACAAGTCAGGGCCACACACACACACACATACATGCACACACACCCATTGGTCAGGGACAGACTCTTCCTAAGGCTGAAAGAACTCACCCTCACCTGATAAAGTGTGTTGACATAGAGAGGGACAAAGAATATGAAAGAATAAAACAAGGAACTACATGTGCTATTGTGGCTTTCTATTTAAAAACCAACAACTATTGAGCTATGTTTAGGAAATACTTCTCCTCCTGTGTGTGTTTCCTTTATTCTCACACATTTGCCATGCTTACAACACACTGACACCAAATATATGGGTTTTTCCCTTAAACAAAGCAATTCTCTGTGACATCAGCTGGGAGTCCTACAATTCAACTCAATTCTGACACCATCTACCTGAAAATGGCATCAGACCCCAGAGGTAAAGTGTTCAGTCCCTAGGCCCTGGCCAGTTAGCTAAGTGGATTGAGTGTCAGCCCAGTGTTTGCATGGGTTCAATCCCCAGTCAGGGCACACAAGGGAAGCAACCATCTGCTTCTCTTTCCCTCCCTCTCTCCCATCTCTCCCTCTACCCCTCCTGCAGCCAGTGACTTGATTGGTTCAAGCGCCGGTCCCTGGGCACTGAGGATAGCTCGGTTAGTCCAAGCATTGGCCCCAGATGGAAGTTGCTGGGTGGATCCCAGTGGGGGCACATGCAGGAGTCTGTCTCTCTATATCCCCTCCTCTCACTTAAAAAAAAAAGAGTTCAGTCCCATTAGACTACCCCCTCTTCAGATGGCAATCACAAGTCCAGGTTGTCACCTATGCTTCTAACAGGCTATAGATCAGAAGTTACCATGACTCTTCCTTAGGTTCAATTAATTAGCTAGAGCTGCTCACAAAACTCAGGAAAACAGTTTATTTACTGTTGGTTGGTTTATTATAAAAGGATAAGATAAATGATACAGATTAACAGCCAAATAGGAGAGATGCATGGGGCAAGGTATGCAGGAAGGGACAAAAAGCTTCCATGCCCTGTTCAAGGCCAGAGCTTTCTCTGAACCTCCACACACACGTTCACTAACCTGGAAGCTCCCAAAGCCCAATACCTTTGGGATTTTTATGGAAGCTTCGTCATGTAGGCACGATCAATTATTAACTCAATCGTCCCCCCCCCCCCCGTCCTGTCCCTGGAGGATGGGAGTGGGATTGAAAGTTCTAAACTTCTAATCATGGCTTGTTTTTTAGGGTGACTGGCCCCATCCAGAAGCCACCAAGTCACTTCATTAGAACAAAAGATACTCCTATCACCCCAGAAATTCCCAGGAATTTAGGAACTCAGTGTCAGCAACAAGGGGCAGACACAAAATATTAGAACAGAAGATGTATTCTGGCCGAGTAGATCAGTTGGTTACAGCACCAACTTGATACGCCAAGGTTGTTGGTTTGATCCCCAGTTAGGTCACATACAAGAATCAACCAATGACCTAACTGGTGCTAGCATAGTGGATAGTCGCTAAGGTCCCAGGTTCAAAACCCCATGGTCTCCAGCTTGAGCACGAGCTCATCCAGCTTTAGCATGAGGTTGCTGGCTTAAGCATGGGATCATAGACATGAACCCATGGTCGCTGGCTTGAGCTCAAAGGTTGCTGGCTTGAATCCCAAGGTTACTGGCTTGAGCCCAAGGTTGCTGGCCTGAACAAGGGGTCACTGGCTCAGATGGAACCCCCCCAATCAAGGAATGTATGAGAAAGCAATCAATGAACAACTAAAGTGCTGCAACTACAAGTTGATTCTTCTCATCTCTTTTTCCCTGTCTCTCTCTCTAAAAAGAATCAACCAATGAATGCATAAATAAGCAAAACAACAAATCAGTGTTTCTCCTCTCTTTCAAATAAATCAATAATTTTTTTTTTTCAGAGACAGAGAGTCAGAGAGAGGAGTAGATAGGGACAGACAGACAGGAACTGAGAGAGATGAGAAGCATCAATCATCAGTTTTTCGTTGCGACACCTTAGTTGTTCATTGATTGCTTTCTCATATGTGCCTTGACCTCAGGCCTTCAGCAGACCGAGGGAAGCCAGGGGCCTTGCTCAATCAAGCCAGGGACCTTGGGTCCAAGCTGATGAGCTTTTGCTTAAACCAGATGAGCCTGTACTCAAGCTGGCGACCTTGGGGTCTCGAACCTGGGTCCTCCGCATTCCAGTCTGACGCTCTATCTACTGCGTCACAGCCTGATCAGGCTCAATAAAATTTTAAATTAAAAAAAAAAAAAAAAAGAACTGACCAGGCAGTGGCGCAGTGAATAGAGCATCGGACTGGGAGGCAGAGGACCCAGGTTCGAGACCCCTAGGTCGCCAGCTTGAACGCGGGCTCATCTGGTTTGAGCAAAGCTCACCAGCTTGGACCCAAGGTAGCTGGTTTGAGCAATGTGTTACTCAGTCTGCTGAAGGCCCACGGTCAAGGCACATATGAGAAAGCAATCAATGAACAACTAGGGTGTTGCAATGAGCAATGAAAAACTAATGATTGATGCTTCTCATCTCTCTCCGTTCCTGTCTGTCTGTCCCTGTCTATCCCTCTCTTTGACTGTCTGTCTCTGTAAAAAATAAATAAATAAATAAAATTTAAAAAACCCAAAACACCTAAGAGACAGCAATCAATGAACAACTAAGGTGTCGCAACAAAAAACTGATGATTGATGCTTCACATCTCTCTCTATTCCTGTCTGTCTGTTCCTATGTATCCCTCTCTCTGACTCTCTGTCTTTCTCTGGAAAAAAAAAAAAAAAAGATGTTCTACCCTCGCCTCATAGCTTGGTTGGTTGGAGCATTGTCCCAAAGCACAGAGGTTGCTGGTTCGATCCTGGGTCAGGGCACATGCAGGAACATGCAGGAACAACTAGATGGATGTTCCTGTCTCTCTCACTCTCCCTCTCTCACTAAAATCAATAAAACAAACAAACAAACAAACAAACAAAAAGATTCCCCTAAGTGCTCTTATCGCTTAGAAAACGTAAGTGTATTAGGAGCTCTAACCAGGAGCCAGGGGACAAATTATATACATATATAATTTCACAAAGTATAATTTACATGCCATAAAATTCAGCCTTTTTAATGTCCAACTCAGTAGTTTTTAGTATATCCACAAAGTTGTGTAACCATCACTACTATCTAATTCTAGAACAGTTTCAGCACCCCCCCCCCAAAAAGTAATAAAAACAAAGAAACCCTATACCCATTAGCAAGCATTTCTCATCCCTCTCCCCAGCTCATGACAACCACTTCCTATCACTGTGGATGTGCCTGTTCTGGATATTTCACATAAATGGAAACACAGACCATGTGCTTTTTGTGTCTAGCTTCCCTGACAGTCAGTTTTCAAGGTTTAGCCATTTTGTAGCAAGTGTCAGTGCTTCACTCCTTTTTATGGCTTAGTAATATTCCAGTGTGTAGTTAGACCACATTATGTTTATCCATCATCTGTTGATGGACATTTGAGTTAATTCCACTTTTTGACAATTATGAATAATGCTGGTGTAAACATTTGGTACAAGTGTTTGTGTGGACATATATTTTCTTTTCTTTTCTTTTCTTCTTTTTTTCATTTGTCCGAAGCTGGAAACCCGGAGGCAGTCAGACAGACTCCCGCATGCGCCGGACCGGGATCGACCCAGCATGCCCACCAGGGGGCGATGTTCTGCTCCTCTGGGGCGTCGCTCTGTTGCATCCAGAGCCATTCTAGCGCCTGAGGCAGAGGCCACAGAGCCATCCCCAGCGCCCGGGCCATCTTTGCTCCAATGGAGCCTCGGCTGCGGGAGTGGAAGAGAGAGACAGAGAGGAAGGAGAGGGGGAGGGGTGGAGAAGCAGATGGGCTGTTTAGCCTTTTGAGGAACTTTCCGACTGTTTTCCACAGCAGCTGACTCATTTGACATTTCCATAAGCAATGTATAAGTTCCAATTTCTGCACATCCTTTCCAACACATGTTATCTTTTTAATTCAAGCCATACCAGTAAGTATGAAGTGATATCTCATTGTGCTTTGACTTGCATTTCCCTGATGGCTAATGACATTGAGCATCTTTTCATGAGCTCATTGACCATTTATGCATCTTCTTTTTTTTAAACTTTATTTTTTACAGAGACAGAGAGTGAGTCAGAGAGAGGGATAGACAGGGACAGACAGACAGGAATGGAGAGATGAGAAGCATCAATCATTAGTTTTTCATTGCGCGTTGCAACACCTTAGTTGTTCATTGATTGCTTTCTCATATGTGCCCTGACCGCGGGCCTTCAGCAGACCAAGTAACCCCTTGCTGGAGCCAGCGACCTTGGGCTCAAGCTGGTGAGCTTTTGCTCAAATCAGATGAGCCCGCGCTCAATCTGATGACCTCGGGGTCTCGAACCTGGGTCCTCTGCATCCCATTTTGATGCTTTATCCACTGCTCCACTGTCTGGTCAGGCTATGCATTTTCTTTGGAGCAATGCCTATTCAGATTTTTTGCCTCTTTTTAAATAGAGTTTTATTATTATTATTAAGTTGTAAGAGTTCTTTACTCTAGATACATTACTCTTATTAGATATCTGATATGCAAATATTTTCTCCGATACTGTGGGTTGTCTTTTCATTTTCTCAATGGTGTTCTTTGAAGCACAAAAGATTTTCACTCTGATGATGTGTAATTTATCTATATTATGTATGCTCTTATACATATTTTTAGCTGGACTAGTGCTCTCATTTCTTTTGGTTATACATCCAGGACTAGAATCGCTGGGTCATAGGTACAAGTATGTCAGATTTTGTGTTTTTTGCTTTTGTTTTTGTTTTTTTGGTTTGTGTGTGTGTGTGTGTGTGTGTGTGTGTGTGTGACAGAGACAGAGAGACAGAGAGAGGGACAAACAGACAGGAAGGGAGAGAGATGAGAAACATCAATTCTTTGTTGCAGCTCCTTAGTTGTTCATTGATTGCTTTCTCATATGTACTTTGACTAGGGGGCTGCAGTAGATCGAGTGATCCCTTGCTCAAGCCAGCAACCTTGGGCTCAAGCCAGTGACCTTGGGTTTTAAGCAAGCAACCTTTGGGCTCAAGCCAGGTGACCATGGGGTCACATCTATGATCCCATGCTCAAGCTGGATGAGCCCAAGCTCAAGCCAGCTACCTCTGTGTTTTGAACCTGGGTCCTCTGGGTTCCAGTCATTCTATCCACTATGCCACCGCATGCTCAGGCACAAGTATGTTAGTTTTAATAGTTGATGCCAAATAATTTTGGTTTTTTGCCTTTTAAAGATTTTATTTATTCCTTATAGAGAGGGGAGAGGGGGAGAGAGAAGGGGGAGGAGCAGGAAGCATCAACTCCCATATGTGCCTTGACCAGGCAAGCCCAGGGTTTTGAACCGGCAACCTCAGCGCTTCCAGATCGACGCTCTATCCACTGCACCACCACAGGTCAGGCGATGCCAAATAATTTTTCTCTTTTTTAATTTATTGATTTTATAGAGAAAGGGAGAGAGAGAAACATAAATTTGTTGTTTCTATTATTTATACATTCATTGGTTGATTCTTGTATGTGCCCTGACCAGGGATAGAATCCATAACCTTGGTGTATCAGGATAATACTCTAACCAACTGAGCTACCTGGCCAGGGCAAATCAGTTTTTCAAAGTGTAAGAATTTACAATTCCAGCAGCAATGCGTGGGTATTCCGGTGCTATCTGTTCTAACACTTTGTTTTGTCAACAATATTTGTTCAATGAACACAGACACATAAGGTGATTGTTAAGGTACACATCTAGCAGATGAAGAAGTTGGGTCTTAGAGAGGGAAGTGGCTTGCCCTGGTCACCATTTGGCTCAGACTCAGAACACCTTCTGCTTCTGCCTCTGAAGGGTGGAGTCTCTAGGGCGATACCTGGTTACTGGGTGAGTGATTGGGCACCTCCAGCCCCAGAGACACCAGTTAGGCAGCCTTAGGTCCCTGGTGGCTAAGGGAAGGGGTCCCAGCAATGAACCCATCATCTTGCATCACCTATGGTGCTGGTAACCACAGAGACTGGGTCTGTTGGGAGGATGTGGAGAAGATGGTAACTTCTGTTAAGACAGCAGTGCAAGTCAGGACACCAGGGAAGTGACTAAGGAGCCTGGAGGGGTATGGTCCTAACCAATGCTCCACCAGGATTTCAACCTGACAACATGATCCTGGGCCTCGCTTTCCTTGGTTGTAAAGTGGGGTTATGATATTCCCTGTTGGCCTAATCTCATGGGAGGAAGGAAGGGCAAATGTGTTAATTATGTTGACATTGATAATAATAATGAGCATACTTATTGAGCATTTAATATAAGTTTTGTCTATGGTGCCTAATTTAATGCCCATGTGTGGTTCAGATGAAAATCAGAGGCTCAGGATCCTTGTCCAAAACAACCAGTAAAAAGGCAGAACAAGAATTTGAACCCACTTGTGTTTCTACCAGGGAGTCCTACCTTCAGTATTCCCCCAGAGGGAGGCTCTGATTGGGCCACTAAGTAACCAGCTGGCTAGAGCTCAGCTCACCGCCCCCCCTCCCCAGACTGTTTCCCTAACTTATGGCTGGCTACATCAGGCAGCTACTCCCTGTCAAGGAACTATGGTTGCATGACAGTGTCACATGATAACAAATATGGCTACCCAGGCTCCTGTAAGTACCTGGGTTCAATTTTCCAAAAGACTGCTATGGCTTGGCAGGTGCTTGGTTTCTGGGTAGTAATGCCACCTAAAATACAGGACTGCCACTTAAATTTGATGTCACACAGTGAATACTGTTTAGTGTAAGCATGTCCCATTATTTGTATTACTATAAAATACATACATAAAAATATACTTATATTACTAAAAAAAGTTTGTTTATCTGAAATCAACTCTAATTGGGAATCCCGTATATTCATTGGCTAAATCTGTCGATCCTAATTCCAGGGACTCTCTGCTGTAGCAGTCCACAGGGAGGAATGGGAAAAAGGACAGAAGGAAGAAGCTAATGAAGAAATTTGTTCCTGCATGGGGACTAAATCTGTGGGTTGTTGATTCTGGCCCCACCGGCTCCCACCCATATTGCAGCCCCACCTTCTCCCAAGACCCTTCTCTTCTTTCCTCCCATGAAGAGGACAGTCGAAAGATATCTTATTTTTCTCCTGATTCTTACAACATCCACTGGAAAATCATGGGAACAAATTTACTGACCTCCAACAACTCTGGCTTTTCCAGCATTACATAGAAAACTGAGCCTAAAGACCCAGGATTAGAAGCAGCTACTTCCAGCTTCTTTCTCTGTGTTTCAGAAACAGTCCTTTCCCCACCACTGTCACCTTCACTGGTAAAGCATATCTGATAAAGGCCTCCAGGACACAATTATGGTCCCAGAAAGATGGGTTTATTAACTTGCTGCAGCAAGAGAGACCATGTGGGCCCTGGCCGGTTTGCTCAGTGGTGGAGCGTCGGCCTGGCATGCGGGAGTCACGGGTTCAATTCCCGGCCAGGGCACACAGGAGAGGCACCCATCTGCTTCTCCACCTCTGCCCCTCTCCTTCCTCTCTGTCTCTCTCTTCCCCTCCCGCAGCCAAGGCTCCACTGGAGCAAAGTTTGCCTGGGCGCTGAGGATGGCTCCATGGCCTCTGCCTCAGGCACTAGATTGGCTCTGATTGCGGCAGAGCGATGCCCCAAGATGGGCAGAGCATCGCCCCCTGGTGGGCATGCCTGGTGGATCCCGGTTGGGCGCATGCGGGAGTCTGTCTGATTGCCTCCCTGTTTCCAACTTCGGAAAAATACAAAAAAAAAAAAGAAAAAAAAAAGAAGAGATTGTCTTGTTTATTTATTTCTCCTTTGTTTTTAATCAGCATGCTGAAATACACTGGAATAATAGAAAGATTTTATTTATTGATTTTACAGAGAGAAGAGTGGGGGGAGCGAGAAGTATCAACTCATAGTTGCTTCACTTTAGTTGTTCATTGTTGGCTTGTCATATATGCCTTGACGGGGCAAGCCCAGGGTTTTGAACCTGGAACTTCAGCGTTCCAGGTCAATGCTCTATCATTGCACCATCACAGATCAGGCAACCAACTGGGATAATTTAAAGTCAAAACTTGGATACTCAAGTTTGTCCAGGAGTGACTTTGTCTAGGCCCTAGGAGATGTGTCAGAATAAGAATGGCTTCCTTCAATAACATATCTCCCCAATGCACACCCATTGGGAATCTCTAAATGTGAAAATATTAGGGATTCCAGGAAAGCTTCAAGGTCCTGGGCTGCCCTAGAACTCAAGGCTGATCACAGCTTGAGGCCAAGTAAGTACCAGAATATAAGGAGCCCTGAGGTGTAGTTAGCAAGACAACACTGGAGCTAGAACCCCACAAACTCAAACCTCTGGCCAACAGAGGCAAGTTGGGAGCATTTCAGTACCGTGGAGAGTTCTGAGATGCCCAGACACAGTGGCCTGGACTGAGGGGTGTGGGAAGGTGCAATCTCAGATCCCAGGATCTTTATGAAATACTCAAAAATAGCTCTGCCTACTTTACTTAGTAAGGAAGCAGGTCCCTACTTTTCTAAACCCTATATTAATCCCTCTATTGCCTTCTTCCTTCCCACAGACAATAGGAGCCCTGCCTGTGAGAGCATTGGCTAATAGCTTGAGCTGTGGAGCCAGACCATCCCAGCTCAGTCACTAACTGCTTGTGACTCAGGCAAGTCACTGAATCCATCTAAACCTCAGTCTTTTTATCTGCAAAATGGGATATTTATAAAGTATGGTAGGCAGACAAATACCCCCCACCCAAGATCTCTACATCCTAATGTGGAACCTGAATCTGTCAAGTTATGTGGGAAAATGGAATTAAGATTATAGATGGAACTAAAGTTGTGAATTAGTTGACCTTAAATTGAGGAGTTTATCTTGAGTAATCTGGGTGGACCCAAGGTAATCACAAGGCTCCTTAAAAGTGGAAGGTCAGAGGCCCTGCCGGTTGGCTCAGCGGTAGAGCGTCGGCCCGGTGTATGGAAGTCCCAGGTTCGATTCCCAGCCAGGGCACACAGGAGAAGCGCCCATCTGCTTCTCCACCCCTCCCCCTCTCCTTCCTCTCTGTCTCTCTCTTCCCCTCCCGCAGCCGAGGCTCCACTGGAGCAAAGATGGCCCATGCGCTGAGGATGGCTCTGTGGCCTCTGCCTCAGGCGCTAGAATGGCTCTGGATGCAACAGAGCGACGCCCCAGAGGGGCAGAGTATTGCCCCCTGGTGGGCATGCCGGGTGGATCCCGGTTGGGCGCGTGCGGGAGTCTGTCTGACTGCCTCCCGGTTTCCATCTTTGGAAAAATGAAAAAAGAAAAAAAAAATAGAGGCTGGAAAAGTCAAGGGGATGAACCCTATGCTAGGCCCTCCAAAAAGGAATGCAGCGGTCAGGGTACTCCAGAAGAATAATATGTGCAATAATTGCCTGAGTGGTATGGCACAGTGGATAGAGCATCAACCTAGGATGCTGAGGTACCAGGTTTGAAACCCCAACATCACTGGCTTGAGCATGGGCTCATCTGGCTTGAGTGCAGGCTCACCAACTTGAGTGCGGGTCAGTGGCTTAAGTGTGGGATCATAAACATGACCCCATAGTCCCTGGTTTGAGCCTAAAGTTGCTGGCTTGAATAAGGGGGCACTGGCTCGGTTGGAGCCCCCCCCCGGTCAAGGCATGTATAAGAAGCAATCAATGAAGAACTAAAGTGCCACAACTATGAGTTGATGCTTCTCATCTCTCTCTCTTCCTGTCCTTGTCTCTCAGTAAAAAAACAAAGAGAAAATAATATGTGATAATAAATTTGTTATTTTATTTTAAGCCATAAATTTGCAGTTCTTTGTTACAGCAGCAATAGGAAAATGGATACAAAAAGAATGTCCTTCATAGGGTCCTGGTAGAATCAGGTAAGATTATGTGCAAAGTGTGTGGCCCAGCCCAGGTATGCGCATGCAATCAGAGCTTAATAATTGGAAGTGGTTTAATTGCCCAAGTTCCCCAATGCAGGAAAGTCTGGACTCTGGAGGGATCAGTGAGCTGGATCTTAGAGCAGAAGGACTGGCAGCAATTCTTCTGTTCTGTGCACTTTCTGAGACTTTAATGTGGTCTGTGGAGAGCTGTCAGCTCTGCCATTTCCCTTCCAAGGGAAATTTTGTGAAATCACTGAGAATTCCCAGAGGAGCTGGCAATGAGATTTCATCCTCTGGATGCCTGTCATTGCCATGAGAAAAAAAATCTGCCTGTGGTCCTGGGGGTTCTCAGATATCATAAAGGCCATCAGCATAGTAGAAGTAGTCACAAGCTAAATTTCCAGTGGAAAATGCTGTGATGGGGAGCTGGCATCTAGGAGTGTGTGGCGTGCAAGAGAGCAGATAAATAATTCACTGTTTCTAGGGGACTCTGCAAACCACAGCCCCCAGGGCCAAGTCCAGCAGGAAGATGTTGGTAAGGTTTGTGCTATGTTTGGGGATAGAGTGAGGCTTTGCCAACCCCCTGCAAGCTTGCCAGGCATGGCTAGGCAGTCAATTCCAAGAGGTAAGTGTTCTGCTGCACTGCATCGGGGCTAGCACACTCTCTGCAAAGGACCGCAGAGTAAATATTTTTGGCTTTGCAGCCCACATGGTCTCTGTCACACGGTCAACTGTGCAGTTGTAGTAGGAAAGCAGCCACAGATAATGTGTAAACAAATGTGTGGTTGTGTTCCAATAAAATTTTATTTATAAAAACCAGGGGTGGGCTGGATTAGACTGTGTCTTAAATCAACCCTCCTCAGGAGTAGGCTCTTAACACCTCCTAAAAGGGCCTCAAGGTCTGGAAGCCTGGTTCACCTATTGCGGGATGAGAGGACAGACAGCAGGAATGCACCCTCTAGATCAGTTGGCCTGTAACCAATCCACTAAATGACCTCACATATGTGAGTGGCAAGACCAGCAGAAAAGCCCAGCTGGGCCCAGTCCAAATTGCTGACCTACAGACAAGGAGTGAATTTAATGATGGTTGTTTTAATCCTAGTCAGGGATCTATGCTCTGACAGCTCTACTGGGAAGCCCTTGCAAGCTCAAATGGCAAAGGGTATAGATATGCACAGTCCTCTTGAAGGGAGACTCAAATAGTCAGGAGCAGTGATTTCTTCCTCCCTTCCAGTGCTGACCACTGTAATATATTTCCTATGAGTCAGGAAGAGCCTTCTTACATGCAAACATATTTTAAATATGTGTACACATATACTTAAATACAAATATCAGCTTGTTCTGCACCTTGCTTTTTCACCTAACATGTCATCATGTCACATACATCTTTCTCCATGTGGACATCTTTCCAAAGTTATGTCTTCTGGATGACCTTAAATTTTGCATAAAGATTCATAAATCTATATAATACGTCTTCCCTGCTGACACAGAGGAATCCGTGCCTCCAGTCCTGCCAAGAATGATCTCATTGACCCCAGGACAAAGCAAATGAGGCAGCAGGAATGCAGCAAGGGGACTCTCACAGGATTCTAGATTTCTATGACACAAATCTACCCTTGTCTGCAAAGCTGGTCATGTCAGTGTGATTCAGATGTGCTATCATTGTTTCGTTTTTTAATTAAATTATATAGGTTTCAGGTGTACAATTCTATAATACATCATCTGCATATTGTATTGTGCTTTCATTCCAGCCCCCCAAGTCTTTTTTTTTTTTTTTTTTTTTGTATTTTTCTGAAGCTGGAAACGAGGAGAGACAGTCAGACAGACTCCCGCATGCGCCTGACCGGGATCCACCCGGCACGCCCACCAGGGGCGATTCTCTGCCCACCAGGAGGCGATGCTCTGCCCCTCCGGGGCGTAGCTCTGCAGCGACCAGAGCCACTCTAGCGCCTGGGGCAGAGGCCAAGGAGCCATCCCCAGCGCCCGGGCCATCTTTGCTCCAATGGAGCCTTGGCTGCGGGAGGGGAAGAGAGAGACAGAGAGGAAGGAGGGGGTAGGGGTGGAGAAGCAAGTGGGCGCTTCTCCTATGTGCCCTGGCTGGGAATCAAACCCGGGTCCCCCGCACGCCAGGCTGACGCTCTACCGCTGAGCCAACCGACCAGGGCCTGTCTTTTTTTTTAACAGCAACAAAATGCACATAACATTTACCATCTTAACCATTTTTCAGTGCACAGCTCAGTAGCAGTGGGGACATTCACAATGTATGTAACTGGCTTCACATCCATCTCCAGAACTTTTTCTTCTTCCCACACTCTGTCCCAATTAAACACTAACTCCCCTTCCCCAGCCCCTGGCACCAGCTATCCGTTGTCCATCTCCATGGACTTGACTCCTGTAGGGACCTCCTATGAGTAGAACCACACACTATTTGTCCTTTTGTGTCTGGCTTATGTCACTGAGCTTAATATCCCCAAAGTTCATTCACATTGTAGCATGGGTCAGAATTTCCTTCCTTTTTATGGCTGAATATTCTAGTGTGTGGATAGACTACATTTTATCTACTCATCTGTTGATGGAAATTTGGGGTGTTCCTGCCTTTTGAGTATTGTAAAAGATGCATCTATAAATATTGGTGTACAAGTATCTGAGTGCCTTTTTTAATTCTTTTGGGTATATATCTAGGAGTGGAATCAGTGGATCATATAGTATCTGAGTACCTTTTTCAATTCTTTTGGGTATATATCTAGGAGTGGAATCAGTGGATTATATAGTATCTGAGTGCCTTTTTCTATTCTTTTGGGTATATATCTAGGAGTGGAATCAGTGGATTATATAGTATCTGAGTGCCTTTTTCTATTCTTTTGGGTATATATCTAGGAGTGGAATCAGTGGATTATATAGTTTCATTGTGTTTAACTTTGTCAGGAACTGCCAAACTGTTTTCACAGTAGTCACAGCATTTTATACTCCCACCAACCCAGACCTGGTTTTATGTTTGTTTGTTTTTAATCTGAGGGTTGAAATACATACAAAAAGGACAGATATGCATTGATCTTAAATGACTAGCTTAATAAATTCTCTCTAAGTAGTCACCACCCAGACCACAATGTAGAACATATTCAGCCCTCCAGAAGTTCCATATACCCATTCCCAGTCAATACTCCCCAGAGACAACCTCTGTCTGACTTTAACACCATTCACTGGTTTTTCCTGTTCTTGAACTTTGTATAAATGGGGTTATAAACCAAGTCAGTCGTTTCATTGTCTGACTGCCTTCACCTAACCACTGTAGCTGAGATTCATCTCACTCAATGTGTGTCAGTAGTTCCCTCCTTTTCAATGCTGTGTGGTGTCCCTTTGTATGAAGACAGAATTTATTTACCCATTCTGCTCTGGAGGGACTTTATCACTTCCAGTTGCTGGCTATTGTGAATAAAATCATTGCAAACATTTTAGTGCACACTTTTCAGTAGTGACATAGACTTATTTCTCTTGGGTATACCCCCACCAGGTGAACTGTTGAACAGTTGTCCAATGTGGCTGCTCCAATTTGCATTCCTGTCAGCAATGCACAGGAGTTCCAGGGGCTTTCCATCCTGACCAACACTTGATATTGTCAGTGTCTTTAATTTTGGCTCTTTGGGGGCAGGGAATGTCCACCATGCTCTAAAAGATAATAGTGGCCAGGTAATCATGGTTAACATCATCAGTCATAAGTCCTGTTGATGGCATGTACCCTTGATGTGATCTGATGAGAAGAGCCTTTTATCTGTTTGGATCTTCCTCCCCAAACCCCCTAACTCCAGTCTAACTGTAAGAAAAATGCCAGAAAAAAAAAATGGAGGGACAAAATAGCTGAGCAGTAGTCCTCAAAACTTTCAAGATATTGCCTTACCAGGCGGTGGCACAGTGGATAGAGCGTTGGACCAGGATGCGGAGAACCCAGGTTCGAGACCCCGAGGTCACCAGCTTGAGCGCAGGCTCATCTGGCTTGAGCAAAAAGCTCACCAGCTTGGTTGGACCCAAGATCGCTGGCTCGAGCAAGAGGTTACTCGGTCTGCTGAAGGCCTGTGGTCAAGGCACATATGAGAAAGCAATCAATGAACAACTAAGATGTCGCAACGAAAAAGCGATCATTGATGCTTTTCATCTCTCTCTGTTCCTGTCTGTCTGCTCCTATTTATCCCTTTCTCTGACTCTCTCTCGGTCTCTATAAAAAAATAAAATACAGGCCCTGGCCGGTTGGCTCAGTGGTAGAGCTTCGGCCTGGCATGCAGGAGTCCGGATTTGATTCCCGGCCAGGGCGCACAGGAGAAGCGCCCATCTGCTTCTCCACACCTCCCCCTCTCCTTCCTTTCTGTTTCTCTCTTCCCCTCCTGCAGCCAAGGATCCATTGGAGCAAAGTTGGCCCGAGTGCTGAGAATGGCTCCATGGCCTCTGCCTCAGGTGCTAGAATGGCTCTGGTTGCAACAGAGCGAGGCCCCAGATGGGCAGAGCATCGCCCCCTGGTGGGCATGCTGGGTCTGTCTGACTGCCTCCCCGTTTCCAACTTTAGAAAAATACAAAAATAAAAATAAAAATAAATAATAAAATACAATAAAAAAATTGGTCCCTTAGTTTCCACAAATGTACATACTAATGTGACATGCTACAGATAAGGGGAATAGGTACAGAGACTGCAGGTATAGGAACACTGTCCATTCTTTACTACTTTATAGTAAAGTGTGTCTAACAAAGATAATAGTGTATTTCCTTAATTTGAAGCTGCCTGAACTTCTTTTCATCTTTACATTTTTTTAAAATTTTTTTTTACAGAGTCAGAGAGAGAGTCAGAGAGAGGGACAGACAGGGACAGACAGACAGGAACAGAGAGATGAGAAGCATCAATCATTAGTTTTTCATTGCACATTGCGACACCTTAGCTGTTCATTGATTGCTTTCTCATATGTGCCTTGACTATGGGGCCTTCAGCAGACCAAGTAACCCCTTGCTCAAGCCAGCGATCTTGGGTCCAAGCTGGTGAGCTTTGCTCAAACCAGATGAGCTTGTGCTCAAGCTGGAGACCTCGGGGTCTCGAACCTGGGTCCTTGGCATCCCAGTCCGACGCTCTATCCACTGCGCCACCACCTGGTCTGGCCATCTTTACATTTTTGACATCTGGATGTACGCATCTTACAAGTGATAACAAAGGACTGTTCCTAGACCTTGGGCAGGTGTGGGTTGTGAGCAGTGGGTTTGATCTGGAGCTGAAAAACAAGATCAGAAAGGAAGTGTGACACCTCAGGAAGTATTTAGGGTCACAGGAGAGGATGAGCCAGGTCACTTAGGGACTGACTCTATCCGGCTAGTGCTCTGACCTTTTCTGTTGGACATGACTGTTTTGAGAGTCCAACAGCCAGCATTTGTGTCTTGTACCTGAGGACATGTCCAGGACTATGCAGGCCAGAAGTGCCTGGGAATTTACCCAACCCACCCCCCAAAATTGATAGGAGTCAGTGTAGAAGTACCCCAGTTCCCTGACCTCTTAGGTGACATAATTCCAAGGTGTGTGCACCCAGTCTCTCTGATGGTGAAGCTCTAATTGCCCTGTGGCAGCTGGCCTGACAACCACCCTTTTCTGCTGCCTTCTCTTCCTTTGTGTAACTGCCTGCCACACTGTGCTGTTGTCTACACCTCTCAAGTCAACAACTGCACTCAAGCCTCACTCTCAGTATCTCTGGGGAGTTCAACCTGCGATGAGACCATCACAGTGATGAGGGAACACTTGGGAAAGAGATACATGGGTAGACAGAGACCATCACAGCTGGGATCCAGTCCTACCACTCCAACTCTTAAGAGGCGGGTGGAATGGGCATAGCATTTGTCATTTCATCCCCAAAGCTTGCTAAGCCCCACCCGGCTGCCCTATAACAGGTCATCTCTAGATACAGAGGTGACCAGGATTGAGTCCTTCTCCTCACTGGATTCTGCAGGAACCATCCAATCAGAATGTTAGATAGGGTCTCCCTCTCAACACTGCTGACACTGGGGCCAGGTCATTCTCTGTGGGGGTGTTGAGCAGCATCCCTGGCTCCCACCTACTAGATGATAAAGTACCCTTAGTCGTGACAACCACAGATGTTCCTAGTCATCACACAGTATCCCCTGGTGATAGAGTCATCCTGGTGAAAACTGTGTTGAAGCAGCCAATATGGTCCTGGGCGATCTCAGTCTCTATGGGGTCAGTGCCTGCACTGAGAGCTGTTCCTCCCTCCACCTCTTCCCATGCTTCAATGCTACCTGTGACATCACCCCTATATAATAAATTACATCTTTTTTTTTTTTTAATTTATTTTCTTGTATTTTTCTGAAGCTGGAAACGGGGAGGCAGTCAGACAGACACCCGCATGCGCCCGACCGGGATCCACCGGCATGCCCACCAGGGGGCGATGCTCTGCCCATCTGGGGCATTGCTCTGTTGCAACCAGAGCCATTCTAGCGCCTGAGGCAGAAGCCACAGAGCCATCCCCAGCGCCTGGGCCATCTTTGCTCCAATGGAGCCTTGGCTGCGGGAGGGGAAGAGAGAGACAGAGAGGAAGGAGAGGGGGAGGGGTGGAGAAACAGATGGGTGCTTCTCCTGTGTGCTCTGGCCGGGAATCGAACCCGGGACTCCTGCACGCCAGGCCGATGCTCTACCACTGAGCCAACTGGCCAGGGCAATAAATTACATCTTGTCAGTTCATTACTCACTGCTCTCTCTAGAAAAGGAGCTCTGTGAGGATGGGGATCCTCAACTGCCTTCTTGGCTGTTATGTCCCCAGCACCTGATGAGTAGTAGGTAGTAGGTGCTTAATACTAGGTGATTGAGAGATGAACAAAAGCATGAGTGGATGAATGAATAAAGTGTTGAAGGAAGGAAGGAAGGAAGGAAGGAAGGAAGGAAGGAAGGAAGGAAGGAAGGAAGGAAGGAAGGAAGGAAGGAAATGAAGGAAAGAAGAAAAGAGAGATTTCCTTACCAGCTGTGTGGAGGATAGAAGAGCAAGAAGAGGGTTAATTCTAAATGGAGTGAGTGACCATCTGGTTTGCCTGAGACCAAGGAATTTCCTGGATTTCCAGTCCTAAGACTGGGACAGTTTTGGGCAAACTGGGATGGTTGGTCATCCTACCTAATTGCAATAACAGTTGCAACAGCAAGAGTGACAGCAAATAACTTCTACTGACCAGGCACTATTGTAGCATTTCTATATTAACTCACTCAACCCTCACAAACATTCTGATGTGGGGACTGTTAGCAGTGGCTGTTTGTCAGAGGTTAAGTCCTAAGAATCCAGCCAGGGAAGGGTGGGCCAGGGCTGGAATTTGGCAGCACAGAGCATATCTTGGGACCTGATCTTGTTGGGTGGAGAAGTGTAGGAAGGTTCTGGAAAAAATGAGCAAGAGTGACATCAGAAGGAGGCATCTAAGGAAGAATGTTCTATGCATGGCAAGTGTACATGTGATGGTCCTGGGCCAAAGGTTACACTAGACCAGGGCTTGCTTTAACATCCTTAAAATGAGGGTTGGGGGTAGACATGGCCAGGAGTCAGATAGGAGCAGCTGCTGTGAGCCACTCTGATTGGCTGCCACAGTCAAGGTCTGAGAGGACCCTGGGGTTTCTCTGCAGAAAGTGGGGAGGGGATGGAAGAGATTGAGGGGGAGGAAGGGTAGGAGGAAAGATGAAGGAGGGAAAGAGAAGAAAGAGATATGAATGAGGACAGAGAGATCAAGGATGGGGGAAGAAGGGGGGAAGGGGAGAGGGAGTAAGAGGGAGAGGGAGAGAGGAAGAGAGGGAGAGGGGGGAAGGAAGGAGAGAGAGAGAGAAGAGAAGAGAGAAGGAGGGAGGGGGAAAGGTGAAGGAGGAGAGAGGGAGTTTCCTGAGCCACTGACTCCAGCTGTTGCTGTGGCTCATGGGGTGAAAACTTAAAATATCTCCTAGTGCTGGGAGCCTGGGGGCCAGGGAGCCCAAGTGACTGATCTCCTCTCTGGGAGGAGGAGGGATGGCTCTGAATTCTAGGTTTCTCAGGCCGGGAGCAAGTAGTGAGAAGGGACAGACCAAAGACCCCTCTTTAGGACTTCCCAGGCTGTCCCTGACTCAGGATGTTAAATCACTCTCAACTGTGAACATCCCTATTCCACAGTAACCACTATCCTGACTTCTAACCCCTCAGCCACTGGGCCTTGGTTGGGGCTTTGCACAAATGGAAGCAACTGCAAATCCTCCTTCAGATCTGGTCCCTTTCCCTCAGCATTTCTTGTGAGAATCCTCACAGGAGTGTATGTGCTGCTGTCAAAATTCCACAGTGCTCTACCCTCTGCCTCCCAACCTCAAGCCTGTGTGAACTTGGGTACTTAGCTGCACATCTCTAGCCTCAGGTACCTCCCCTGGGAAGAGCAGGGATGGTAACTGCTCTCCTGGGCAGTTGTGACACTTAAGTGAGATACTGAAAGGACAGCAGTTGGCTCTCTAGCTGCAAACAATCAACATACATATATACTATATATATAACATTCACACACATATGTACATACAATGTATATACACAGACATATAAATATACAACCGTGATTAATTGTTATAGTCAGGTGGTTGTGTTAGTGGGGATGTCAAACAGAACCCATGGAATGTGTTACATACATATGTACATATATAAATACACATACACCTAGAGATAAATGCACACATATAATACATGTACAATATATACACACATGCATGTATACTACATATATACTTACATGTTTATGAAAGTGTTTATGTGTAGTATATATGTATAACACACAGTATATACTTATAAAGTACATACACAGTGTACATAAGTGTGTATATGTTTACATGTATAATATACACACAAATACCAACATACTGTATAGCTACACCTATAAATATAGGTATAGTATATTAACATGTACAATATAATATATACACATATGCTTACATATACACTGTATATATGCACACACATACATATGCATATATTCGCTATATACACATGTACATACACTATTACACACATACATATACAAAGTTTTACGTTAATGCGTTGGCTCATCCAATGGTGCTGCCATCATGTCAGAAATCTCCAGCACAGGGCCACAGCTGGAAACTCAGGGAAGGGCAGATGTTGTGGCTGGAGTCTCAGGTCGTTGGAGGTGGAGTTCCCTCTTTCCAGGAAACTTCATTTTCTTTTCTTCTTTCTTTCTTTTTTTTTTTTTTTTTTTCATTTTTCTGAAGCTGGAAACAGGGAGAGACAATCAGACAGACTCCCGCATGCGCCCGACCGGGATCCACCCAGCACGCCCACCAGGGGCGACGCTCTGCCCACCAGGGGCGACGCTCTGCCCACCAGGGGGCGATGCTCTGCCCATCCTGGGCGTCGCCATATTGCGACCAGAGCCACTCCAGCGCCTGGGGCAGAGGCCAAGGAGCCATCCCCAGCGCCCGGGCCATCTTTGCTCCAATGGAGCCTTGGCTGCGGGAGGGGAAGAGAGAGACAGAGGAAAGCACGGCGGAGGGGTGGAGAAGCAAATGGGTGCTTCTCCTGTGTGCCCTGGCCGGGAATCGAACCCGGGTCCTCCGCACGCTAGGCCGACGCTCTACCGCTGAGCCAACCGGCCAGGGGTTCATTTTCTTTTCTTAAAACCTTCAACCCTTGGGATGAGGTCCACCCACATTGTGGCTGTCACAATTTCCTTTACACAAAGTCGGCTGGTTTCAGTGTTAATTTCATCTGAAAAATACCTAGGGGCTACATCTGGGATAAAGTTTGTGCTAGCCCAGCGAACACTAAGATTAACCACCTCATTGAATTTATGACACTTTCCTTACTTTCCCTTAAAACCATTGTCTATTAAACCGGCAGCTGTTTGGGTAGGTGACTTCCTCCTTGCCGGCAATGATTGCCCAAGGGTCTGGGCCTAGCAGACGTTCAATAAGCAGTATTTCTGTTGAGCAAGTTCTGTACTTCGACTTGGAGAGAAGGCCTGGGTTCCGGCCGTCATATGTAATAAAAAATTATGGCTTTATCATGGGGGTGAGGTCCTCTTTTTTCAAGGGCGGGGCTCGAACCCGCCACCCTAGATCTCGCAGGGTCCCCCCGGGTCCCCGCTTCAGCCGGCTGAGGCGCGGAGGGCAGCCGAGGACGCGCGTGCGTGCGTTCCTGCGGTACAGTCCACGGGGCAAGATAGCAGGGGAGGCGCGCACGGCGCGGCGGGCGGGGCAGCGGGAGCGTGCCGTCGTCTCGCGCCGGGCCCTCCCCGCACGCGCGTGGCAAGTGGTTCAGCCCAGTCCCCGGCTCATTGTGCTCGCCTCACGCCGGCCCAAGATGGCGGCGGCGCTGGAGGTCCCGGTCCTGTGACCACAAAGAGGGAGCCGGGGGCCGGACGGGAGCGCGGCGGCCGCGGCGGCGGCGGCGGCCAAGGCCCAGGGTGGGCCCCCTCCTCTCAGCCTCCCGCCCGCCCTCCTTCACTCTCCCGCCCCGCCCCCGCCGGCGGCGCCCCGCCCCTCCCCCAACTGTCCGACTAGTATGGTGCGACGGCCGCGCGCGCCGACATGGGGGAGAAGCTGGAGCTGAGGCTCAAGTCGCCCGTGGGGGCCGAGCCCGCCGTCTACCCGTGGCCGCTGCCGGTCTACGTGAGTACTGCCCTCTCCTCCCTCCCTCTGCTCCTCTTCCCTGGACCCCCGCCCTCCGCGGAGCGCGCTGGGTGCCCACCGAGCAACGGAAAGACTCGATTAGAAAAACACTTCTGGGGATCCCCCCTTCCTGCCTGCTGGGGGTCTCCGTGGCAGTTTCCAGCCCTTGCGCGGAGAGTGGGCAGGGGGGATCCCGCGCCTTCAACGGGCGTCCGAGCCAGGGCTGCCGTTGCCTGTGAGGGGCTGGGACCCCGTTCCTCCGGGCCCGGGCGGCGGGTGAACTTGCCTTCCCGTGTTTCTTGTTCTGACATTCAGGCTTTCTTTTTTTTTTGGTAGTGTATTTTTTGAGCTGTCAATGGGCTCAGTTTTATTTTTACTTATGAGGGCATTTTTTTCTTTTTTCCTTCTCTTAGTTTCTTTTTTTTTCTTTATTTTCTTTTTAGGCATTTTGCCTCCGATCTTGAGTGGCAGGACTAGCCCTGCCAGAATGAGGCATTCTATCCAGCAATCTTAAGTGGGTGGGCTGGCTGGACCCTTGGAAATGAGCCATTCTGTCCAGTAATCTGGAGTGGGTGGGCTGGCCGGACCCTTGAAAATGAGGTTTTCTGTCCCCTAATTTCAAGTGATCCCTGGAAAATGTCAGGCTGAGCGGAAATTTACAAAGGTGTCCCCTGGGTGGTTCTAGAAATGCAGGGCGCGGGGTGGGCGCCTCGGTCTCTCGTCCTCGAGTGCGGCGTGGTATGTGTCGGTGTCCCTGCGTCCACGCTCGGCGGGGCAGTGTGTCGTTGGGAGCGAAAGCGCAGCAGGCGCCGTGGGCGGGCGTCTTTGGGGCGCCCTTTCGCGCGCTAGACCTGCGGGGTAGGGTGGGAGGGGCGGAGGCGGGGCCTCCAGGGGACCCGGCGGGGGAAGCCCGCGCGCCCCGCCCCTCGCGTACCCTAGGAGTGTGTCAGTTTTTGGAAATGTCGCGCCCGGGGCGGGGTCCGGACGCTGGGACCGCCGGGAGCTGGTGTCGTAGGAGGGTTTCGTGGTTTCCAGCTTGCTGCGCGCCTCGGCTTTGGAGTTTAGCTCATCCCGCACCCAGAGACGAAGTCGAGCCTGGCCCTGGCTTTTCCGGTTGGGCAGCCCTGCTGAGTGTCCTGCGGGCGGTTTGAGTAATGGGCAGGGCCGGGAAACGTCTAAGGCCACAGGTAACAGTGGGAGAACCTTCAAAACTCTGACCGGTCCACAATCCATATGGCTGCCCAGTGCACTGTTTAAAATTTGTTTATTTATTTATTTACTTTTAAGTGAGAGGAGGGGGGAGATAGTGAGACAGACTTCCACATGTGCCCCAACGGGGATCCACTCGGGCAACCCCATCTGTAGTAGATTCTGGAATCAACCGAGCTATTTTTAGTTTAGCGCCTGAGTCTGACGCACTGGGACTAACCAGACCAGCCGATCTATTCTTAGCGCAGGGTAACTAACACTTGAATCAACTGAACCACTGGCTGCGGGTGGAGAAGCGGGAGAGAAGGATGAGAGGGAGGGGGAGAGAAGCAGATGATCGCTTGTCCTGTGTGCCCTGACCAGGAATCGAACCTGGGACAGCCATACCTGGGCCCACATTCTTATCCACTGAGCCACTGGCCAGGGCCTATTTCTTTTTGTTTAGTGACATGCAATATAATTCACTTTTTTAATGGTACATTTCTAGGGGTTTTGACATATCAGTCAGGCTGCCGGCTGCAGAACAGTCACATCATTCCTCAGTGTCCCTTCTGCTGCCCTTTGCCACCTACTGTTCCCTTACCTTATGGCAGTCACAGACCTCTGTCAATACAGTATGCCTTTCCAGAAAATTAGATCAATGGACTCATTAGCATTTTCAAGCCAGCCACCTTTTTTCCCTTTTTTTTTTAGTGAAAGAGATAGAGAGACGGACAGACAGGAAGGGAGAGAAAGGAGAAGCATCAGTTCTTCACTGCAGCACATTAGTTGTTTATTGATTGCTTTCTCATTTCATATATGACTGGGGAAGGGGGGCTCCAGCCAAGCCAGAGACCCCTTGCTCAAGCCAGCGACCTTGGGCTTCAAGCCAGTGACCTTTGGGCTTAAGCCAGCCACAGTGGGGTCATGTCTATGATTTCACGCTCAAGCCAGCGACCTCGTGGTTTTGAGCCTGGGTCTTCTGTGTTCCAGGCTGGTGCTCTATCCGTTGCATCACCATCTGGTCAGGACACACAGTGTTTTCATTCTGGCTACTTTTGCTCAGCAAAACATGCTACAGGTTCATCCATGTTGTAGTGGGTATAAAACAACTCCTTTTTTCTTGTAGTGGTATTCCAATTTTCCATTGACCCATTAAGTTGCTGGTGGCAGGACACTTGAGATACTGCGAGTTTGGGGGGGGGATTATGAATAAAGCCTCTCTAAACATCTGCAGGCAGGTTTTTATGTGAATTTGAGTTTAACCTCTCTTGGGAGACTCAGGACCAGGACTGGGATGAGGGATAGTTATGCTGAGTGTATGTTTAACAACATTTGTGCACATTACAAATTGGTATTTTTGAGCATGGGAAGAGTTAAAACCACTGTGACCCAGCATCCAGGCATTTTATACTAAGGTGAAAATTTATCCAGAGACATTCATGTTGTTTCCATCACCTGCTTTTATACAGGATGGAGAAACGAGCCACAGGGATATGTAACCCTTGTAATAAGGCCTGTCGGGTTGGGCCTGGCTTTCTAGAGGCACACGGTTCTAAACTACAGAGCATCTTTCCTTTGCTGGTCCTAGCCTCGCCAGGCCAGCCCAGTGAAATTCTCAGCTAGCTGCGAGTGCTCACAACAGCCTTACAGGTTTTTTTTTAAATTTTATTTTTATTGATTGATTGATTTTAGAGAGACAGAGGAAGTGAGAAGAGCGGGAAGCATTCATTTGTTGTTCCACTTAGTTGTGCATTCACTGGTTGCTTTCTGTATGTGCTCTCACCCGGATTGAACCCACAACATTCATGTTTTGGGACAACACTGTAACTGATTGTGCCAATGTGCCAACTTTACAGCATACAGTGATGTCTGTCAACCTTCTGTTTCCTCACAGAGGAATTTTGCTTTTCATGGGAAATGAAGGGGCAGTACTTATAAAGTTCATATTTTGTGTTGGCTAAATGATGAATACATGAAGAACATGTACTACTTCAGAAGCTTCTTTTTGGAAGGTCAGATTACTCATGTGACCACACATTTTAAATGACTGAGCTTACTTATTCACTGATTCATTTCTTCTTAGCACCTCCTGAAAATGTGCAGCATTCCTGGAAGGGGTACAGAGGACAGTAGACAATGTTCTTATTCTTAAGAATCTTAGAGATGAAAGGTGAGTGATGTGTAAACACAAAAGTTAGCCTAGTTATAGTGCCTGTATAGGGTCAGCTGATTTTCCAGAGGGAGGAACTGCTAGTTTTGTCCTGGGAGAGGTGTGGGTGGCTTCCTTGAGGGCCCACATCTGTAGGAGGAAGTACAAAACAACCACAATTGGGCCACACAGAAGTGTCCAACCTCTGAAACTGGCTTTTGTGCAATTGACAAACTTGAGGGGAGACCAGGGGCATTCTGTTCCTTTATTGACTGAGTTTCTGATGCCCACTTGCAGTTCACAGTGGCATCATTTCTAAAGCAGGATGGTCCTTCTTGGGTGGGAAACTAGGTCTCAACTCAAGGGAGTAAATGGCATCTTGGGTTTCTGGGTGACAGGGCAAGAATTTTTGTGAGGAACGCATTCAGTACTCCTTTACCTGGGTGACTTAGTAAAACTGTGGGTGGGGGAGCAGCCTCATCGTGACTATCTCCACCCTCGGCTTCCTACTGGGAGTCCACAGTTCTCTGACGAGTGCCTTCTGAGTAATCATTCCCCTAACACTGGCAGTGAGTAGTAGTTGAGTGGGCAGGCCAAGTGAGCCAGCCATCCTGTGACTCAGAAGATATTTTCTGATCTGACCTCTCCCTGTCTGAGTCCTGCTTAATCTGAGTTCAGGTGGAAGGCAGATTAACCCTTCCACAGCTTTGTGTGGGTGAAGCAGTCAGTTTAAAAGGGGAAGGGATGATTTAGTTTTGTGCTCTGGCCCCTAAGATCCAAATGCCTACTGAACACTCTGGTCCTGATTGATGGGAGCTTGAGGGACCCAGAGGCGGCCCAGAAACTAGGCAGAGCTACAGGGGACCCACCCAACCAGTCTCCCTCTGGGAGCTCCATTCTTTATTTCTTTTTCTTTTTCTTTTTTTTTCATTTTTCCGAAGCTGGAAACGGGGAGGCAGTCAGACAAACTCCCACATGCGCCCGACCGGGATCCACCCAGCACGCCCACCAGGGGGCGATGTTCTGCCCCTCTGGGGCGTTGCTCTGTTGCATCCAGAGCCATTCTAGTGCCTGAGGCAGAGGCCACAGAGCCATCCCCAGCGCCCGGGCCATCTTTGCTCCAATGGAGCCTCGGCTGCAGGAGGGGAAGAGAGAGACAGAGAGAGGAAGGAGAGGGGGAGGGTTGGAGAAGCAGATGGGCGCTTCTCCTGTGTGCCCTGGCCGGAAATCGAACCCAGGACTCCTGCACGCCAGGCCGACGCTCTACCGCTGAGCCAACCAGCCAGGGCCATATTTCTTTTTCTTTTTTTTAAATTTTCCATTGATTTGAGAGAGGGAGGGAGAACGGGAGGGAAAGGGAGAGAAACATCAACTTGCTGGTCACTTAGTTCCATTTACTTGTGTATTTATTGATTGCTTCTCATATGTACCCTGACTGAGGATCGAACCTGTGACCAGGATGTTGTTTTATCCATTGTGCCACCCGGCCAGAGCTTCCATCCTACTTTTTCTTTCCTTTCCTTTCCTTTTCTTTTCTTTCCTTTGTTTTCTTTTCTTTTCTCCTTCCTTCCTTCCTTCCCTCCTTCCCTCCTTCCCTCTTTCCTTCCCTCCTTCCCTTCCTCCCTCCTTCCCTCCTTCCCTCCCTCCCTCCCTCTTTCCCTGCCTCCCTGCCTCTTTTTAGTGAGATGGAGAAAGGGAGACAGACAGAAAGGGAGAGAGATGAGAAGCATCAGCTCGTAGTTGTGGCACTTTAAGTTGTTCATTGATTGCTTTCTCATATGTGCCTTAACGGAGAGCAGGGAGGGCTACAGCTGAGCCTTGCTCAAGCTAGCGACCTTGGGCTCAAGGCAGTGACCATGGAGTCATGTCGATGATCCCATGCTCAAGCCAGTGACTTCGTGCTCAAGCTGGTGAGTCTTTGCTCAAGCCAGCAACCTTGGAGTTTTGAACCCGGGTCCTAAGCATCCCAGGTCGATGCTTTATCCATGGTGCCATCATTTGGTTAGGCTCCATCCTTTTTTTATTTTTATTTTTATTTTTTCCTTTTTAAGTGAGAGAAGGGGAGCCTGACCTGTGGTGGCGCAGTGGATAAAGCATCGACCTGGAAATGCTGAGGTCGCCGGTTCGAAACCCTGGGCTTGCCTGGTCAAGGCACATATGGGAGTTGATGCTTCTTGTTCCTCCCCCCTGTCTCTCTCCTCTCTCTCTCTCTCTCTCTCTCTCTCTCTCTCTCTCCTCTCTAAAAATGAATAAATAAAATAAAATAAAAATACAACAATCTTAAAAAAAAAAAGTGAGAGAAGGGGAGATAATGAGACAGACTCCCACATGTGCCCCTACTGGGATCCACTCAGCAACCCCAACTGGGGCCAATGCTTGAATCAACTGAGCTATTTTTAGCACCTGAGGCTGATGCGCTTGGACCAACTGAGCTATCCTCAGTGCCCAGGGCCTATGCTCGAAACAACCAATCTAGCCACTGGCTGTAAGAGGGGGAGAGGGAGAGGGAGAGAAGCAGCTGGTTGCTTCTCCTTTGTGCCCTGACCAGAATTGAACCCAGAATGTTCATACAATAGGCCAACATTCTATCCACTGGCCAGGACCCATCTTTTTTATCTTAATTAAACTTTTATTTTGAAATAACGGTGGATTTCTGTGTAGTCATAAGAATAACATAGAGACACTCCCATGTTCTCTCCACCCATTTTCCCCCAATGGTGACATCTTATACAACTACAGAATAATATGTAATTGTATTCATCTAGAGCCCCGTTCCTATCAGCAGTTACTCCCACCTACCTCCCTAGCCCCCAACAATACTTATCTCATTCTCATCTCTGGACTTGCCTATTCTGGACGTTTCACATAAATTGAATCTGGCTTCTCTCAATGAGCATCATGTTCAAGTTTTACCCATGTAGTGAGTGTCCGTGCGATACTCCTTTTAATGATTGAGTAATATTTCTCTATAATAACAGGCCAAGTTGTGGGGTCTTGTGGCCCTGGTGAGGCATTCATTTGGCCCTCATCCTGGGGGTGGGGATGACCCCAAATGAACTGGTATGGTGCTAATAATAATAATGACCATTTGCTAGAGGTAGAAACAATTGGTAGTTTTAGGGGCACAGTGTGTCTTGGCTTTCCAGATCCTGGAGTCGAGTCTCTCCCCCCTACTTGGTAGCAGGGCCTTCTGGGTAAGTTCTATTGGTTAAAGAGGCCTCATCAGTTCCTGTGCTGTTTCCCTTCCCTTCATACACATGGCTTCAGGCTGGAGTGGTTGTGGCAACAAAGCATTTTTAATGATGAGGGTGTGAAAAGTTCTGGGGATGAAATTTTGGTCATTGTGTCCCACTGCGCCACCAGTGTCACTTCATGGTAGACACTTTGTGAAGATCTCCATCATCTAGTCTTTGGGTATTTGTACAGGGGCTCCTTTGGAGGTTGGGTACCTCAGACTTATCAATGGGCTAGTTTTTATGAAAGCAACTGAAATATTCTTGTCAAACCACCTTTGGTCTTAGCTCTGCCCCCTGGGGATATAGAGGTAGCACTTGTCCTCTCGTGGGTATCTTAACTCCTCTTTCCATACGTCACTCAACCTGTGAAAGATGCTGCCCAGAGCACAGGTCATCCCATATCGAGTCCCCGCTCTGCTAGGACTCAGGCCCTCATGGACCTCATGTTCAGGGTCAAACCTAAAAACACTCCATCAGTTATAAGGGTGGAATGAGTTACATTCCACCAGGTGACCGCTGGTGGGACTAGCACATGAACCATACGTGTGGTTTCAGCATTTCTAGTAGCCCCTTTAAAAAAGAGCCTGACCAGAAGGTGGTGCAGTGGATAAAGGGTCAACCTGAGATGCTGGGGACCCAGGTTCAAAACCCTGAGGTCACCGGCCTGAGCACAGGCTCATTTGGCTTGAGCGCAGGGTTGCCAGCTTGAGCGTGGGATCATCAACATGACCCCATGGTTTCTGGCTTGAGCCCAAAGGTCCCTGGCTTGAGCCCAAGGTCTCTGGCTTGAGCAAAGGGTGACTGACTCAGCTGTAGCCTCCCCACCTCCGTCAAGGCACATATGAGAAAACAACCAGTGAACAACTAAAAGTGCTGCAACTACAAGTTGATGCTTCTCATCTCTCTCCCTTCTTGTCTGTTCCTCTCTTTCTCTTAAAAAAAAAGAAAAAGTAAAAAAAAAAAAAAGAGAAAGTCAAAAGAAGCAGGTGAGATAGGTTTTCATAATATATTTTATTATAACTGGTTATGACCAAAATCCTGTCATTTCAACAAGTAATTAAAAAAGTTATAAACAACTTTTTGGTGTTTATTCTAAGTCTTTGAAATTAGTGTGAGTCTTGTATTTGGAGCACAGCTTGGTCCAGGCAGCCCATATGGAGTGCCTCATAACCGGAGGGGGACTGTGGCTGCCATGGGGATGGCATGTCTCTAGATCCCTTTTCCTCATAGGGCTTCTTCCTCCCAACAACAGAACTTAGCATGCAGTATGGTGGGACTGTGTTTGCATGGTGGATGCCACCACCCGAATGAGGTCCAGGGGCCTAGCTGCTCACTTACTCAGTGGGTGTTGATGAAAACCACTGGTGCTAGGATGGTGTTGAGCGGGGCCTTCTTGTCATGTGGAGTTGGGGGATGTGGGGGCTGCAGGTCTGGTGCGCAGGATGTGTATAGATGCAGCTCTGTCTTCTGGTCAGTCTTGTTTGTGGCCTGGCTTATGCAGGCCACAGTTGGCACTGAGCATCAGAAGCTGGGGCAGTATGGCCTGGCAAGGAGAGGTGCCATGGGGCTGGTGGCAGGAGATGAGCCTTCTGTTGCACTGCTGGCTCTTCTCGTGGGTCTGTCTTCTGTCTGAGCAAAAGATATTCCCTGACAGCAAGAGGAAGCGCAGATCAGGGCTGGACCATCCATAGTGACAGCGCTGACTCAGCACCCTCCTCCCTGCAGGGTAGCATCAGGTACCCCTTTCTGTCCCCTTTAGTAATGTGACATTATTTTGGGGGCTATGTAAATATAGTTTTTAAAAAGAATGAGCTCGCCTGACCAGGTGGTGGCGCAGTGGATAGAGCGTCGGACTGGGATGCAGAAGACCCAAGTTTGAGACCCCGAGGTCACCAGCTTGAGCACGGGCTCATCTGGTTTGAGCAAAAGCTCACCAGCTTGGACCCAAGGTTGCTGGCTCGACCAAAGGGTTACTCGGTCTGCTGAAGGCCTGCGGCCAAGGCACATATGAGAAAGCAATCAATGAACAACTAAGATGTCACAACGAAAAACTGATGATTGATGCTTCTCATTCCTCTCCGTTCCCATCTGTTTGTCCCTGTCTATCCCTCTCTTTGACTCTCTCTCTGTCTCTGTAAAAAAATAAAAATAAAATAAAATAAATTAAAAAAAAAGAGTGAGCTCAAAAGCAGTGAGTGCATGAACTTGACTTTTTCTGCAGCTTCTGGGAATGTATTCAGTGCAGTTGATTGAGATATCTTGCCTTGCTGCCCCTTCTCTCCTTGTGCTGCTCCCATCTCAGCCAGCCAGCCTAGAGCCCTGGTATTTATTGCTGTCACTGGACATGGGCACAGTGAGCTGGGGGGACTGTCTCCATGGGTAGGTATGTGAGAGCAGAGGTCTGGCAGCAGGACCAAGACAAACAGGAGGGCTTTCTAGCATAGACACATCCTCACAGGGTCCAGTGCACAGATGAGAGAGCCATGTGCAGGGCCTGTGTGACCTGTCTGAGATCCTATTTCTAGAAGCAGTACTGTTTGATTCACATTCTAGTCTGTCCTGCTTGCAAACCTCCCTCCAAAAGGACTTTGCTTTGTTACTAATGCTCTGTGGTTGCTGCCTTGAATTTGCTAACTATTTTTGAATGAGGTGACTGCATTTTCCCCTTGTCTCGCACCCCACAAAGTTTGCCACTCTCAGCCCATCTGACCCACTATCTTTACCCCAGGTGCTACAGCAGCTAGGTTTCTTGTCCCACAGACTTGACCTCTAACTGCCCACCCTATGTCCCATCAGCACCTGCTCTCTGCCTGCCTCTCCTCTGCCCTGGCCATTTGCCAATTGTTTTCTGCTCTTAATTTGTTTGGACATGTGGCCTCTGATTTTGGGATCTTGCTTATTTTGAATTAGTGAAGGTGCTATCATGATCAGTATTTGAATTGGCCGTATAAACTGTCTACTAATCACTTTTGCTCCCACCTGAGCAGCAGAGGGCCTCTGTCCCAGCTAATATGCTTATCCTAATCTGTGAGTCTGCTGCCCTGCTCATGAAGGCACTTGCACACCCAGAAGCCGGGAGTCGGGTGGTGAAGACAAGGGCCGGTGTCGGAGAGGCACCTGCAGGGCCTGGCACCCCTTCTGCCACACTCTGGTTTTCCTCTGGGACTGAGAGTTTTCTGGACATCTGTTGACAGGGTATAAGTGCACCACATCCTATTGCACTCCTCCAGCCCCGGTTTCTGCTCATCCAAACCCTTCTATCACCTCAGCCAGAGAGGCTTCCTGCATGTGCCATCACCCTGCTTTCACATCTCATCTCTTTCCTTTGTTCTTCACATTTTAAAAAACTCTGTTCATACATTATATTTTCCATCTGCTTTGATCCCCATGTCCATCTATAGTGTTCATCTGCCCCTTTGCCCACTCCAGCTGGTCCCACTGTGTCCAGGCAGTAACCCATGAGTGGGCCTCCTATGCAGCAGCTGCTTGTGAGCCAGCCCGCAATGGCCTGTCCTGAGCCCACGTGATGTGTGCCAGGAACTTTTTTGTTTGACTTGGTTTGGCTTTGGGGACCATGTGTGATGGAAGCGGCCTAACATCCCCATTCAGGGCTCCAGGGTTGTGTGGAGCCACTGGAAAGCAGGTTCTCTCATTGCAGGACAGTCTGCCGTCTGCTAAAGTAGTCTGTCTGTGGTATTTTCCATCAGTTATCCTCATTTCCCCAAGGAGAGAAGGGAGAACGCTTTTCCCACCTGCCAGTGTAAGCAGACCTACTGAATCTGACACTTCAGGGGATGGGCTACAGGCTACAGGCATCTCTTCCATGAACCACAGGATTTTGATGCTGGTTACCATGTGAGGATCCAACCTCAGAGGACCCTGGGGTCCTGCCTTCCAGCTCTAAGTAATCCTCTGGGGCAGGGCCGAGGGCACTCCCTGCATATCATTTTCCTGTTGCCAAAGAGAGTGAGGAGAGTGGAGTTGGCGATGAATCCAGTACAGCAGTGCATCTAGGATGCCCATGCAGGCCCCTAGTATATGTGCCCCTTCATTGATCTTTTCTTGTCTTTTCCTCTTTTCTTGTATACTCTGGGCACAGAGACTCCAGAAGTAGTGTGGACTTGGAATGAACAGGGTGTAAGTGCTTAGAATGGTGAACTTATGCCCTTGCAGAGGGATCTGAGAGCCCTTCCTGTCCAGACTCCTCTGCAGGAGACGGGGGGACAAGCTGGTGACAGAGCTGGAGCCACATCCCCACCTGCGGCTGGGTGCTGTTCTCAAGTTTGTCCTGGTAAAAGAGGAAGCCAGGAACCTGCTTAAAGTGACTGCTGCGTTCCCCAAACCCATCCTCCCTCTGTGTGTGCGCCCCCTCCATGTAGTCCTTGAGCATGCGAGTGTCGAGTGTCGGTGCCTGGAAGAATAAGCCACAGGCCTCCTACCTGAGTTGGGAAGGTGAGTGGTACCATAAGGGACAATTTTGTGTTATCTCAGGGTGTGATGACTGCCTCCTATGCGGTGTACAGTTTAAGATGGAACAATTAGCCTGACCTGTGGTGGCGCAGTGGATAAAGCGTCAACTTGGAAATGCTGCGGTTGCCAGTTCAAAACCCTGGGCTTGCCTAGTTCAAGGCACATATGGGAGTTGATACTACCTGTTCCTCCCCCCTTCTTTCTCTCTCTCTCTCCCCTCTCTATAATGAATAAATAAAACCTTTTAAAAAAAAGATGAAACAATTACGCTTGTTGTGGACCTTTTCACGTGATTCACAAAGTGGGGGACCAGGAACCCCAAGTACCCATCAGTCAGCTATCCAGCTGCCAACATTAAACCAGACAAATTTTTATGGAAATAACCTCTCTCAGCTGCTTCTTTTGGGTGCTCCGGTACAAGTAATGAGAAGAGCATGGGTCAGTCTCTGATGCAGCAAACAGGATTTCCTGCCATGATCCATGCTGGGGTGGGCAGTGGAAGAGGCAACGTGGGGGGTATTCCTGTGTAATGAGGAAGAGGGCTGGGCCATTAATCCAGGGTCCAGGGCTGATGGAGGGGGGAGTATGCATAACTACCTGCATAACAAGATGAGGGCTGGGCTATAAATCTAGGGTTCCTTGGGGCTGTTCCCAAGGTCCGGGTTTGACAGCTTTCTCCTCCACAAGGTCTATAGAGAAGTAAGAAGAGGCCACGAATCATTGATAAAGACCAAGGCTTCTAAAGTTATACCTCTCAGGACTATGGGTGGAAACTGGCCCAGCCCTGAGAGGATCAGTCAGTGCAGTCGACTCAGACCTCAGAGGGTGCAGTCATCAACTTTTCTCTCCCTTTGTTTTTGGTTTTAAAGCTGAGAGAGCATGAGTTCATCCCATCACAGAGGAGACCAAATTCTAGGTCCCCTGTGCCTTTGCAGGCCTGCATGTGTGTTTGGGCCAAGACAGTGAATGCGAGAGGGCCATGGCCTGGTGATTGCTGCCAGCTGTGTTGCACTCTTGGCGATTGTGAATCATGCTGCTGTGAACACTCACGTATGAGTTTCTGTGTAGATGCCACATAGTATGTGATCCCATTTATGTGAAATGTCCAGAACGGACACATCCATGGAGACAAGAAGTGGCTTAGTGGTTGTCAGGTACTGGGAGGGGACTGGGGAATGACTGCTGATGGGGATGGGGATTCCTTTTGGGTTGATGGAATATTCTGGAATTAGTGCAATGGTTGCACAACACTGAATGTACTAAAATCCACTGAATTGTGTACTTGAAACAGGTGAGCTCTGTTGTATCTGAATTATATCTCAATAGAGCTGTTTTTTGTTGTTTTAAATAATAGCTTAAGACTCAAGGTTATCTAAAGAGCTATTTTGATTCTGTTATTGAATGCTGAAACACTCAAGGAACTCTGCCTGTGGTTGCTGTCCTCCCGTTGTAAAGTGGTGGAAATGGTGGCCTGGGCTAAGAGGCGTCGTTACTGTTATGGAGCAGCTGTTGGCAGGCCTCTCCCTCTGAGCCCATCCTCCTGCACTCACTAACCTTCACCGTGATGTGGAAGGCATAGTGCTTTATGTGAGAGAAGGACAGAGTCAGAGGGTACCTACCACTCTATGTGTCCTGACCCTGGTTTCTGTGAGGTTTTGAGTTAGCTTGCTGCCACACCCAGGTGAAAGGCCCAGAGCGACCCTTGAACTTCCTTTTGTGGAAGAAGCCATAGTGAACCCCCACACAGTGGGGACAGCAATGGAAGTGGGAGGTGTCTTTGTCTAAGTGGGAGGACAGCCACACACGTTCTCACACTGGTGGTTATTGGCATTTCCCATATCACAGATGGGAAAATGGAGGACTGGGAGGTTAAGTAACTCAAAGTTAAGCCTGTAGAATCCAGGCCGTGGGAGTGCCCTGAAGTACCAGTGGGCAATGGCGGGTGGCGGACAGGAGGGCTGAGGGCATAGACTCCATCCCTTCCTCATCTCTGCTGCCTACTGGAGAGAGAGCACTGCAGGAACAGACCATACCCTAGGCCAGCATATCCCAAGTGGGCAGGGTTCCCAAGACAGCACTCAGGTGCCATGATGGGGCTCTGTGGGAGGTCCTGCCTGGGTGAAGGACTTGAGAGCTCTGTGGATCTGGAAATGCAGAGATGGGAATGCCTGGGGTTTACAGTGCCCCACTCCTGTTGTCCTGTGTTCTGAGATAGCCAACCTACTATCAGTAGAGGGTAGAGGGACTGCTTCGTCAGCTCTAAACCCTGTCATTTTATCTTTCAGGACAAACACCATGATGCTGCTCATGAAATCATCGAGACCATCCGGTGAGTATGGCACCTGTGGGGGTGGGTCTTACTTGAGACCAGGACCCATTCCTGTCTTTCCCTGTCTTTCTAGTACCACCCACACTTCCCCTAGCCTTTTTTTTTTTTTTTTAGTGAGTGAGAGGGACAGACAGACAGGAAGGGAGAGAGATGAGAAGCATCAGTTCTTCATTATGGCACCTTAGTTTCTCATACGTGCCTTGACCAGGGGCTTCAGCCAAGCCTGTGACCCCTTGCTCAAGCCAGTGACCTTGGGCTTCAAGCCAATGACCTTTAGGCTCAAGCCAGCAACCATGGGGTCATGTCTATGATCTCACACTCAAGCCAGTGACCCCACAATCAAGCTGGTAAGTCTGAACTCAAGCTGGATGAGCCTGTGCTTAAGCCAGCGATCTCGGGGTTTCAAACCTGGGTACTCTGCATCCCAGGCTGACATTCTTATACACTGTGCTACCGCCTGGTCTGGACATCAGCATCTTTTTTTATTTTATTTTATTAAGATTTTTATTTATTCATTATAGAGAGGGGAGAGAGAGAGAGAGAGAGAAAGGGGTAGGAACAGAAAGCATCAACTCCCATATGTGCCTTGACCAGGCAAGCCCAGGGTTTTGAACCAGCAACCTCAGCGTTTCCAGGTTGACACTTTATCCACTGCGCCACCACAGGTCAGGCTGGACATTAGCATCTTTTAAAAATATTTTATTGGCCCTGACTGGTTGGCTCAATGGTATAGCTTCAGCCTGGCATGTGGATGTCCCAGTTCAATTCCTGGTCAGGGCACACAGGAGAAGTGGCCATCTGCTTCTCCACCCCTCCCCCTTCCCTTCTCTCTCTCTCTCTCTCTTTTCCCCTCCCACAGCCATGGCTTGGTTAGAACAAATTGGCCCTGAGTACTGAGGATGGCTCCACGACCTCGCCTCAGGCACTAAAATGGCTCAGTTGCCAAGCAACAGCAGAACCCAGATGGGCAAAGCATTGCCTAGGTAGGAGGCTTGCTGGGTGGATCCCAGTTGGGGCACATGCAGGAGTCTGTCTCTCTGCCTCCCCACTTCTCACTTAAGAAAAATAGGAAAAAAATTGATTGATTTTTTGGGGGGTATTTTTCTGAAGTTGGAAACGGGGCCTGACCTGTTGTGGCGCAGTGGGTAAAAGTGTCGACCTGGAACGCTAAGGTCGCCGGTTCGAAACCCCAGGCTTGCCTGGTCAAGGCACATATGGGAGTTGATGCTTCCTGCTCCTCCCTCTGTTCTTTCTATCTCTTTGCCTGACTAGGCGGTGGCGCAGTGGATAGAGTGTCAGACTGAGTGCGGAGGACCCAGGTTCGAGACCCCGAGGTCGCCAGCTTGAGCGCGGGCTCATCTGGTTTGAGCAAAAGCTCACCAGCATGGACCCAAGGTCCCTGGCTCAAGCAAAGGGTTACTCGGTCTGCTGAAGGCTCGCGGTCAAGGCACATATGAGAAAGCAATCAATGAACAACTAAGGTGTTGCAATGCGCAACGAAGAACTGATGATTGATGCTTCTCATCTCTCCGTTCCTGTCTGTCTATCCCTCTCTCTGACTCTCTTTGTCTCTGTAAAAAAAAAAAAAAAAAAAAAAAAAGGAAACGGGGAGGCAGTCAGACAGACTCCCGCATGTGCCCAACCAGGATCTACCCAGCACGTTCACCAGGGGGCGATGCTCTGCCCATCTGGGGTGTCGCTCTGTTGCAGCCAGAGCCATTTTAGCACCTGAGGCAGAGGCCACAGAGCCATCCTCAGCGCCCGGGCCAACTTTGCTCCAGTGGAGCCTTGGCTGCAGGAGGGGAAGAGAGAGACAGAGAGGAAGGAGAGGGGGAGTGATGGAGAAGCAGATGGGCGCTTCTCCTGTTTGCCCTGGCTAGGAATCGAACCCTGGACTCCTGCACGCCAGGCTGACGCTCTACCACTGAGCCAACCGGCCTGGGCCAAAAATTGATTGATTTTAAAAGGAGAAAAGAGAGAGAGAAAGGCAACAGGGTGGGGGAGAGCAGGAAGCATCAACTCAATAGTAGTTGATTCTTGTATGTGCCTTGACTAGGCAAGCCCAGGGTTTCAAACGGTGACCTCGGGTCAGTGCTTTATTCACTGCACCACCACAGGTCAGGCTACATCAGCATCTTGAGAAGACTTGAGAAGTGGGTGTCAAAGCATGGTCAGAGGAGTCCAGGTCATCTGGGTGTGGCCTGGACAGGTCATGATGCCTTTGTGAGCTTTAGTTTCTTGTGGAAGGTGATGGACCAGGGAATTCCCCTCCTTCTTCTCCTTGTTTTATTCTTTCTTCCTTCTATGTCTGTTTTCTCCCTGTTGGATTTGGTGCTGTTTCAGCCATGGCCCCTTAGTGGACTGATCTTCCCTCCATATCCTTGGCAGCCCTCCGAGAGCCCAGTCCATGAGAGTGTAGGGAAGAGCACAGGGCGTGTCAGTGACAACCTTGACAGAACCGGGAGGAAGGTACCCTCTACTCTGTCTCTAAATTCTTTTTTTTTAAAAATTAGTCGGTTAATTGATTGATTTTAGAGAGAGAAGGAGAGATCGATTTGTTGTTCCACTTACTGTATTTATGCATTCATTAATTGATTATCATATGTGCCCTGACTGGGATGGGACCTATAATCTTGTTATATCACAACTTTGGCATATCAGGATGATGTTCTAACCAACTGAACTACATGGGCAGGGCCTCCACTCTGTCTCTATTGGGCCTTTTTCCATGCTGGATTGAGGGTCTGGAACAAACACAAGTGACAATAACATCTGCTTCTGGCTTTGCATATCCCATGCTTGGAAAACCTGTACTTTGTCAGTTCCCTCAGTAAATCCACATGTGTGTTTATTGACATCTTGCTGTGTTGTTCCTTAATATCTTTAGCCGTGTAGCCACCAACTGGCTCACATACCATGACATCCACATGTGCATGCAGAGGCGCCATGGCAGGGTCAGGCTGTGGTGTCTGTGGAAGAGTCAGGATGGGTGTCCCCACCCTACCACCTGGTGTCCCCACCCCACCCCTTAGCTGGTGACCTAACAGACCTGCAGCTCCCCCAGCTAAGTCATTTTGTTCTTGGGGCTGAGCAGAGCATCCTTGTAAGATTGTTTCAAGGATTAAAATGATTTGTATGAACCCAGCAGGGTAGGCCTGGCTAGGCCTGACCTGGAGCCACTATTGAGATTTGGGATCTATTTTTTTCTGCTATAATTTTAAACCACTCAGTTGATGGAACAGTGTTACTGGTCATTCTGTTTTTATTTATTTATTTATTGAAGATTTTTTTATTTATTGATTTCAGAGAGAGGAAAGAGAGAAAGGATGGAGGGGGAGGAGCGGAAGTATCAACTCGTAGTAGTTGCTTCTCGTATGTGCTTTGACCGGGCAAGCCCGGAGCATCGAACCGGTGACCTCAGCATTCCAGGTCAATGCTCCATCCACTGTGCTACCATAGGTCAGGTGATTTGTTTATATATTTTTTATTATTATTTTTTATTTTAGTGAGAGGAGGGGATGCAGAGAGACAGACTCTTGCATGTGCCCTGACTGGTATCCATCTGGCAAGCCCACTAGGTGGTAATACTCTGCCCATCTAGGGCCATTGGTCCATTGAAACCAGAGCCATTTTTTAGCACCTGGTGAGGCCTTGGAGCTATCCTCAGCACCCAAGACCAACTGCTCAAGCCAATTGAGCCATGGCTGCAGGAGAGCGAGAGAGAGAGAGAGAGAGAAGGGGGAGAGGTAGAGAAGCAGATGGTCACTTCTCCTGTGTGCCCTGACTAGAAATCAAATCTAGGACTTTCATATGCTGGGCCAACGCTCTACCACTGAGGCAACTGACCAGGGCCTGATTTGTTTATTTTTAAAGAGGCTGCTGGTTAGGAGGTAGGAGTATTGTGGTTGAGAGAGGGAGGGCTCTGAGCAGGCAGCGTGAAGTCTTACACACTTCCCAAGGGTGATCCATGGTGATCAGCCTTTCCAACGGGTTTTCCTCTGCAAAGTATGGTGTCTCCTTGTCTTGCAGTGCGGGTGTCAGGCCATTTTGAAGCTGTCAACCCAGCCTTTTGTTTAGATCTCTAGTTGGCCTGGTCCTCTTCTGGGCTGGCAGTGGCTGCTGACCTCCAGGCCTGAGCCTCATGTCCCAGGTCTCAGAACAACTTCACTTTCTTCCCGGTTTGTCTTCATAGACGAGTTCGGTTCATTGACAGAGATGGGGTGGTTACCTCATTTTGTTCTCTCTCCTTTTACTTTCTTTTTTTTTTTGCTGTTTCTTTTTTAAATGTTCATTGATTTTAGAGAGAGGAAGGAGGGAGTGAGAGTCAGGAACATCAATCTGTTCCTGTATGTGCCTTGACCTGGGATCAAACCGGCAACCTCTCTGTGCTTTGGGATGATGCTCTAACTCAGTGGTCCCCAACCCCCGGGCCGAGGACTGGTACCGGTCCGTGGGCCATTTGGTACCGGTCTGCAGAAAAAGAATAAATAACTTACATTATTTCTGTTTTATTTATATTTAAGTCTGAACGATGTTTTATTTTTAAAAAATGACCAGATTCCCTCTGTTATATCCGTCTAAGACTCACTCTTTTTTTTTTTTTTTGTATTTTTCCGAAGCTGGAAACAGGGAGGCAGTCAGATAGCTCCCGCGTTCACCCGACCAGGATCCACCCGGCATGCCCACCAGGGGGCGATGCTCTGACCATCTGGGGCATTGCTCTGCTGCAACCAGAGCCATTCTAGTGCCTGAGGCAGAGGCCACGGAGCCATCCTCAGTGCCTGGGCCAACTTTGCTCCAATGGAGCCTTGGCTGCGGGAGGGGAAGAGAAGGACAGAGAGGAAGGAGAGGGGGAGGGGTGGAGAAGCAGATGGACGTGTGTGTGCCCTCTCCTGTGTGCCCTGGCCAGGAATCGAACCCGGGACTCCTGCACACCAGACTGACACTCTACCACCGAGCCAAACGGCCAGGGCCTAAGACTCACTCTTGACGCTTGTCTCGGCCATGTGATACATTTATCTGACCCACCCTAAAGGCCGGTCCATGAAAATATTTTCTGACATTAAACCGGTCCGTGGCCCAAAAACTGTTGGGGACCACTGCTCTAACCAACCGAGCTATCCAGCCATGGCTGCTTTTACTTTTTTAAGTATTTAGAATTTCTTTTCTTTTTTTTTTTTTTTTTTTTACAGAGAGAGAGTCAGAGAGAGGGATAGACAGGGACAGGGAGAGATGAGAAGCATCAATCATTAGTTTTTCATTGCGCATTGTGACACCTTAGTTGTTCATTGATTGCTTTCTCATACGTGCCTTGTCTGCGGGCCTTCAGCATACAGAGTGACACCTTGCTTGAGCCAGCGACCTTGGGCTCAAGCTGGTGAGCTTTTGCTCAAGCTAGATGAGCCCGTGCTCAAGCTGGCGACCTCAGGGTCTCAAACCTGGGTCCTTGGCATCCCAGTCCGAAGCTCTACCACTGCGCCACCACCTGGGCAGGCTGCCTTTACTTTTTTAATGAAGAATTTTCAATATACACAGAGGTAGTCAAGAGTGCTCTTTCTCATATCACTACTTTAAAAATGCAACTGAGAGTGCCTGACTTGTGGTGGCGCAGTGGATAAAGCATTGACCTGGAATGCTGAGGTCACCAGTTCAAAACCCTGGGGTTGCCTGGTCAGGGCACATGTGGAATTGATGCTTTCTGCTCTTTCCCCCCTTCTCTCTATCTCCCTCCCTGTCTCTCTCTCTCTCTCTATCTCCTCTCTAAAATGAATAAATAAAAAATAATTAAAATTGCAACTGAGATGCAGTTGAAGCACAGAGACTGTACACATGTGAAGTGTGCAGTCTGAGCAGGGTGGCTGTGCTCATGTCCATGCAGAGCAGTCACAACAGCAGACGTCTTTGTCCTTCACATTTCCTGTGTTCCCTATAACCCAGTCCTCCCTTCAGTCCTCTCTCCCCAGCAACCCTGATCTGCTTTCTGGCACTGAGGGTTACTTGCATTTTCTAAAATTTTACCTACATGGAATGGTACAGCATGTATTGAGCACATGGTTTTGAGATGCTCCATTGTGCGAACCAATAACTTTTTCTTGTTATTATTGAGGAGTGTGTCATTGTAGAGGGACCACAGTTCCTTCATCCTCTTCACCTCTCCACCACATGATGGGTGAGTTTGGATTGTTTTCAACTTTGGCTGCCCACTGGCTTCAAGTATATAGTGTCCCTCTGACTTGCCCCTGCCCATTCTGAGCACAGCCTCACTTTCTGGAACCACAGGATTCTCCAGAGTTGTCCTTAGTTTCCCAGGTAACACCCTTAGGATTGGCCACTTCTGCAGGGAGCTCTGCTTTCTTGGAGAACAGGTTTTGCTCTTTCTTGAGACTGAGTTGTTTGTCTTCCTTTGACTAAATTGTAAGAGTTCTTGACATATTCTGGCAGCAGTGCCTGGTGAGGTGCTGCATGATGTGTAGTGTGGCTGACTGCGGTTTTAATGGCACCTCAATGAGTGGAAGCTTTAAACTAAGTTCATTCTTTGATGGTTAGTTGTCTGGGTCGCATCCAGGAAATCTTTACCTCTTGTTTTCTTCAAGAAGCTTTGTGGTTTTAGCCTTTACCTACAGGTTTAAAGTCAGTTGTAAATGAATCTTGGTTCTTGTCAAATAGGGTTTATGATTTTGGGGGTGAAGATTCTTTTTTTACCATCTGATACTCAGCGATTCCAACCTCATTTGTTGTCAAGACTCTCTTTTCCCCATCAAATTGCTTTGGTGCTTTTGTCAAAATTTCGTTGTTGGCCCTGGCCGGTTGGCTCAGTGGTAGAGCGTCAGCCTGGCGTGCAGGAGTCCCGGGTTCGATTCCCAGCCAGGGCACACAGGAGAAGCGCCCATTTGCTTCTCCACCCCTCCCCCTCTCCTTCCTCTCTGTCTCTCTCTTCCCCTCCCGCAGCCAAGGCTCCATTGGAGCAAAGTTGGCCTGGGCGCTGAGGATGGCTCTGTGGCCTCTGCCTCAGGTGCTAGAGTGGCTCTGGTCGCAACAGAGTGATGCCCCGGATGGGCAGAGCATCGCCCCCTGGTGGGCGTGCTGGGTGGATCCTGGTTGGGCGCATGCAGGAGTCTGTCTAACTGCCTCTCCGTTTCTGGCTTCGGAAAAATACAAAAAAAAAAAAAATTTCGTTGTTTATATGTTTGTCTCTCTGGATTCTTTATTCAGTGTAACTTCTCTATTTGTTTACCTCTGTCTACTACCACACACTCCTGGTTCCTACAGATCTATAGTAAGTTCCAAAAGAAGGTAGTGTAAGTCTTGCAACAGCACTGTTATTTTTAAAGATTATTTTGGCTGTTCCTGGTTCTCTGTCTTTGTATGTCAGTGTTAGAATCAGCTTGTCTGTTTCTCAAATAAAGCCTGCTGGACTTTTTATAGGGATTACTTTGAGGTAGAGTTTAGTTTGAGGAGGAAGTTTAACAATATTGAGCCTGAACCCTGGCCAGTTAACTCAGGTAGGTGGTTAAAACATCAACCTGATACGCCATGGTTGTGAGTTTGATTCTTGGTCGGGGCATATACAACAATCAATCAGTGACTGCATGGATGAGTGGAACAACAAATTGATGTTTCTCTCTCTCTCTCAAATCAATTTAAAAAAAAACCACAATAATACTGAGTCTTGGATCCCATGAATATTGTTTATATTGTTTTTACCTTTTTTCAGCAAAGTTTTGTAGTTTTCAATAGAGCTTTTGCAAATCTTTCATTAAAATGACTCCTAAGTATGTTTTACTGTTATCTTAAGTGACATGTAAAGTTTCTCTTTTTAATTTTTTGTTATATGTAGATTTTTGCATGTTGATTTTGTGTCCTGCAACCTTACTGAATTCACATATTGTGTTCTAGAAGCTTCTCTGTAAATTCCTAGGCTAGACTACACACTGAATCATGTGTCTGTGAATAGGGACAGTTTTGCTTCTTCCTTTCCAGTAAAGACTGTCCATTTGTTTCTCTTGCCATGTGGTGCTGCCCAGGACCTCTATCAATCTAGTGCAGTGTTGAAGGGAAGTGGGGCCCACAGGCATCCTCATCTGTCCCCACCCTCCTGGGAGTGTGAGTCTTGCACCCATTTCAGTGTTAGCTGCAGGACTCATGGTCTCCTGCCCAAACCATGTGTGTTGCTGATGAGAGGATTTTCCATCAGGAGGTGCTCACTGGGAGTAAATGGGCTCACTCTGTAAATGAAGGAGAAGAGAGCGCTAATGCAGCTCAGGGACAGTGACTCAGGGACCCTTGGGTCTGATGAGCTCTTGGGAGGTGACATGTAGACTACCCAGCTGGCTCTGGTGACTGTGAGTTTGGAATAGGTCTTGAAGGGTGGTGTGTGTGTGTGTGTGTGTGTGTGTGTGTGTGTGTGTGTGTGTGTTTGGGGGAATGAAATGGGGGACATGATAAAGAAAACTGTTACGAGAAGTAATCCTTCGTGTAGGGTAAGGAAGTCTTGCTAAATGACACAGGGACCCATGAACAGAGAAATTGTTCCTTCTTCCCTCTCCAGTCTCCTTGTGCTCCCTATTATCCACCCCCATCCCCTGCAGAGTTCTGAAAGGAGCCAGCAGGCAAAGTACAGCTGAGGGTGGGTTTCTTGCCCAGAGACAGCAGCTTCATACCTGACCTCATGCTCTTTATCGGGTTGAAGATGGCTCTCTCCATTTCTAGTTTCCTGAGAGTTTCATGAGTAGGGATTCAATTTTGTCACGTATACTTTTTGCATCAGTTGAAGTGAACATACTATTTTTCTCCTTTATTCTGTTAGAGGTGAATTGCAGTGACTAATTTTAATGTTAAACAATTCTTCATTCCTGGTGTAAACCCCACTTGATCAAGGTGTGTTGCTGAATTAATTTGACTAATATTTTTGAAGATTTTTTTGTGTCTGCACATGAGGGATACTGGTTTGTGTATTTTCTTTTTATGTCTTTACAAGGCTTTGTCTTCCTCTGGTTTTGGTATCAGGGTAATGTTAGCCTTGTGAAACCATAAACATTTTGGTAGAATTGATGCTCAAATGTCTGATAAGATTCACGAGTGAAGCCACCTGGCCTGGAGTTTGAGTAAGAAATCGGGTTAATTGGATAGGGCTGTTCAGATTTTTATTTATTTATTTATTTATTTATTTATTTATTTATTTATTTATCTTTTGTGACAGAGGCAGAGAGTGACAGAGAGAGGGACAGTTAGCAACAGACAGACAGGACGGGAGAGTTAGAGATGAGAAGCATCAGTTCTTCATTGCTACTCCTTAGTTGTTCTTTGATTGCTTTCTCATATGTGCCTTGACTGGGGGGCTACACCAGAGCAAGTGATCCCTTGCTTAAGCCAACAACCTTAGGCTTCAAATCAGTGACCTTTGGGCTCAAGCCAGTGACCATGGGGTCATGTCTGTGATCCCACGCTCAAACCAGCGACACTGCGCTCAAGCAGTGAGCCTGTGCTAAAGCTGGGTGAGCTCGTGCTCAAGCCGGCAACCTTGGAGTTTTGAACCTGGGTCCTCTGTGTCCCAGTCCAACACTCTATTCACTGCGCCACTGCCTGGTCAGGTTCTGATATTCTGTTTCTTGTGTCAGTTTTGGTAATAGCATCTTTCAAGGAATTTGTTCATTTCATCTAAACTGTTGAATTTATTGGCATGCCTTCCTTTCATTCTCTGTACTCTCTGTAGTGATGACTCTGCTTTTATGATGTTCTTTAAGATTGTATCAGGATCTAGTAAGGGTTATGCCTTGAGATGGGCTGATATATTTTTCTCTTTTAAACTATGGATTCCCCCTCTGTCTCCTTTTTTTCTTACAATGTATTTGTTGAAGAAGGCCTATGTCGTGAGTTAATTTCTCAGTAATAGTTCTCTTTCGTTTCTAGTCAGTACATTGCTTTTCAAGCTATCTGGTTTGAGCTGAATGGTTTCCTTCACCCTGTAATGTGTAAATCCATGTAGCTCCCAAGCCAACTTGTTTGAACTTTAAGCTACATAAAATTTGCATAATTCACACCTAATTGTAAAAATGACATTTATTTTGAAGCAGTGCCTTCTTTTTCTTTCACATTGTGAGTCAGGTAATGGGGAAGTTTTCTTTTTATATTTGGGAATAAATAGTATTGAAGAAGGTTGAGAGTGGAGCATGAGCTTGAATAACCTTCATTGTTGTTTCTGCTTTTGATTTTCAGATGGGTCTGTGAGGAAATCCCAGACCTCAAGCTTGCTATGGAGAATTACGTCCTAATCGACTATGACACCAAAAGGTAAGCAGGCTTTGGTCTGAGCTGCTTCTCACTGACTGAGCTCACGGTGGGGACACAACCTATAATTAGTTCTTCGATGGTGCAAGCTGATCTGAAATTTCCTTTCAGAGTTGGCTGTAGTCTCTGTGGAGCTATTTTGGTAAGAAATTTTTATCAGATATTGGCAGAGGCTGTCAGAGTAAAGACATAGCTGAGAATGCCACATTGTGGCAATGGGATTTGGTCTGTGTGAAATCACCCTGAGTTAGTCCTCTCTGTTTTCATAGCAGTTGACTCCAACAGCCAACCTTTCTACCCAGAAGCCACTGCTGGCCTGGCCTCTGGAGCCCTGGGCCCTGGCCAGCCCCCGTCCAACTCTCAGTAACTGTGCCCAGCCTTTTGTTCTTGTTCAGCAGTTTCCTGCAGGCACATCCTGATCTCAGAGAAGAGTCCTGTGGGTGGAGAAGGGCGAGGCCAGCTTTGGAATGCCCACTTGGAATTTTTTTGTTTTTCTTTGAGAAAGAAAGGTGACATTCCAAGCCCATGCCCACTTTAGCTCTTGGCATTCTCGAGGGTGATGCTATCCACGGGTAGCTGGCTCTTGACAAAGAACATAGCCCAGAGGAGCCTGGGAGTCCCCACACAGGGGGCCTGACACCCAGGCATTCTTGACTTGATCTCACTTTTGTGTTTGGAGGCCTTCTTTGTCCTCAAGTTAGCATTTCCTGCCTCAGTCATCCCTTAATTCTGTCCTCTCACCTTTGCTCTCCTTCCTGTCTAATAATTGTTACTAAGTGTTATGAAAAGAAGGAAACCACACTGTCCTTGCCCAGGGCACTGACCATGCTGAGAACCATGTGGCAAAGTTGTCTTGCTCCTGGGGTAAGGGTATGTAGGGTTGCTGGCCCTTGTATGTCAGTCATATAGTTGGGGAAACATGTCTTTAGTAAGGGGGTGACCATTGTGTGTGGGACCTATAGCAGCAGTGGTTTTAGAGGTGCTTTTGTTTCAAGACACTTATGGTGGGTCTTGGATTTCTTGCCTTAATGTTCAGATGGCTTAGAAAAGACCGGAAGGATGTCAGAGTCTGGCAGAGAACAGTGGGTCTAGTCTGATGGTGTCCCTAGAAGGGAGGAAGGCAACCTCGAGGTCAGGTGAGCAGTGGGACCTTTTCTCTCTTAAGCAAGGGGATGGCAGTGCCAGCCCAGGGGCCGAGCTTGGTCTGTTTAGGTGGATTCCTGTCTGGAGCTAGAGTGCAAGGATAGCCCAGGTGCTCTGAGCTCCTACATCTATCCACTCATTCTTTTTTTTTTTTTTTTTTTTTTTTTTTGGTATTTTTCTGAAGTTGGAAACGGGGAGGCAGTCAGACAGACTCCCGCATGCGCCCGACTGGGATCCACCCGGCACGCCCACCAGGGGGTGATACTCTGCCCATCTGGGGCATTGCTCTGTTGTAACCAGAGCCATTCTAGCGCCTGAGGTAGAGGCCACAGAGCCATCCTCAGTGCCCGGGCCAACTTTGCTCCAATGGAGCCTTGGCTGCGGGAGGGGAAGAGAGAGACAGAGAAGAAGGAGAAGGGGAGGGGTGGAGAAGCAGATGGGCGCTTCTCCTGTGTGCCCTGGCCGGGAATCGAACCTGGGACTCCTGCATGCCAGGCCGACGCTCTACCACTGAGCCAACCTGCCAGGGCTATCCACTCATTCTTGCAGGAGAATGTTTCCCAGAGGTGGTTGAAGGCTGTGAGTGGTTACTGTGATTGGGTTGAAGGGATGATGTGAAAGTTGGAGCACAGGAACTAAAACGCAGAGTAGTGGATAGTGCAATGGCTTCTCTCTTTAGCCTCTGGAGCCCTGGACTTCTGGCTAAGTCCTGTTCTCATCTGAAAGGGAGACTCAGGGCCAGAGGGCCAGGAGGACCTCAGTCACCTTCAGCCTGCTGGCCCCCTCATACCTCTCGTCACCTCCTCCATCCTGTGTATGCAGTTATTCCTCTGGAATGTGCAAGAGCTTGTTTCTCCTGGTTTACTGACTCATTGCATTAGCCCTCTCTGATGTTTCTGGTCACTGTCATTGTCCTTTGTGAGAACTCTTTAGGCTTTGGTCGTGGCTGTTCTGTCCTGCCATTGATCTCTCTAACTTTCTCAATGGCAGTTGCCATCCAAGGAAGCTGTAAACCTGTTATGTGGGCACTGGTCTCAGTTGAATCTGTTACTTCTGTTAGGAGGGAAAGTGTCCATGAACTCAGTAAGTCTAGGGCTGAGAACGAGGGGTGGGTGGGTAGCGAAGATGCATGTGGGGAGTGGTGGTTCCATGTTCTAGGTGTGGAGGTGCCTTTACTCGGCCGGTGCCCCTGAGCATCTCCCAGGCATAGAGAGAGCCCCAGGGACACTCCCCTCATGCAGCACAGAAACTTGGTGCATGTCTCCCTGATCTGGCACTGTGGACATCAGGGCTGGGTCACTCTCTGTGGGGCCACCCTGGGCACTGTGGGGTGCTGAACAGCATCCTGGCCCCCGCTTAATGCCAGGAACATCCCAATTATGACAACCACAGATGTCCCCAGACATCGCCCAGTGTTCCCTGGGGGCATGACCACCTCAGGTGAGAATCCCTGGGTAGGAAATTCCATTGAATATTAATACCTAAAATAAAATTGATCATGTTTGGGAGAATTTAGTTTCATTAAAAACGCCTCCAAGCCCTGGCCAGCAGTGCAGTGACTGGAGAGTTCTCCCTGAGCACCAGGTCACTATTTCGAGCCCTGCTCAAGGTGTGTATGAAAAGCAGTCAGTGGGTGCACAGCTAAGTGGAACAGCAAGTAATGTTTCTTTCTTCCTTCTTCTCTCTCAAATCAATGGGGAAGAAAAGCAATAAACACTTAAAAAACCCACAAAAACTGTCTCATTAGGTATCTAGCACATGTTGCTTATATCTTTGAAAGTGTTGAAACTTTTAAAAAGTTGCAGTAAACAAGTGATACACCAGTGTGGGCCTGACCTGTGGTGGCGCAGTGGATAAAGCGTCGACCTGGAAATGCTGAGGTCGCCGGTTCGAAACCCTGGGCTTGCCTGGTCAAGGCACATATGGGAGTTGATGCTTCCTGCTCCTCCCCCTTCTCTCTCTCTCTCTCCTCTCTCTCTCTCCTTTCTAAAATGAATAAAAAAAAAAAAAGTGATACACCAGTGTTAAGGGGGAAGGTGTTGCCCTCCTTTTTGCAGAGTCAGGGTGTCAGGAGTGGTCTATGAGAGCCAGTTGCCTTTTCTGCCTGTGGGTGTTCTCAGTGCTCATCCAAGTCAGGGCCCACGGTGGGAAGCCTGTGGGATCCAGCCAGAGAAAGAAGGGCCCTGGGAGTCTGCCTGGCTGGGTGGGGGGTGAGGGCACGATCTAGGTCCCACTACCTGTGGGGCTATAGGAATGGTTGTATGAAACCCTTTTCTGACCTAACGCCTGCTGGCATCGATCTCAGGTTTTGCCACAAGCACATGGTATGGTCTCATAGCCATGACCACCTCAGCCCAAAAATCTTGGCCCAGTCTTGTTGCCCGTGTGGGATACTCCTTTGTGCCCTGTGACCTCTGGATGGGAGCCAGGCTCTACCTGACCTTGCATCATCTGTCTATATACCATTCCCTCCTGGTGGCCTGTTCTGAGCTCAGCAGTGACCAGCACCTTCCTTTGACCTTTTTCAGCTTTGAAAGCATGCAGAGGCTCTGTGACAAGTACAACCGGGCTATCGACAGCATCCACCAGCTGGTAGGTGGCCTCACCCTGCCTTCAGGCCTGTCTCCTCATCTAGGCCCCACCTGTAGTTCTAGACCCCATTGTCCTTCACGTTACTTGATCCTAAGGTGAGGAGGGGGCCCTGGCTCTATACAGCTCTGAGCTTATTTCTTCTCCCAGGTAGATTTTCATGAAGATGGCCATTCTTTTTTTTTTTTTTTTTTTAAAGTGAGAGGAGCGGAGGTAGTGAGACAGACTCCCACATGCACCCCATCTAGGATCCACCTGGCAACCCCATCTGGGGCCAATGCTCGAGTGCTGAGCTATTTTTAGCACCTGAAGCTGATACACCTCAGTGCCCAGGGCCACACTCGAACCAGTTGAGCCACTAGCTGCGGGAGGGAAAGAGGGAGAGATGAGGGGGGAGAACCAGAAGGTCACTTCTCCTGTGTGCCCTGACCGGGAATCGAACCCAGGACATCCATATACTGGGTTGACCCTCCATCCACTGAGCCATTGGCCTGGACCAGAAGATGGCCATTCTGAGGCAGGGTTCTGGAATTGATGGTCTAATAGCCCATCCGGTGAAGCGATGTGGTAGCACCAGGGCCTAGGCAGTGGGTTTTGTATGCACTATGGGTCTCACTTCTCACCAGTACGTGCGCGTACACACACACACACACACACTCTCTCTCTCACATGCATGCATGCCTAGACACATACACATACTATTAGACACAGGCTCATACATGCACATGTACACAGACACATTCATATATACACACATTTGCATATACACACACACTTTTTTTAATAGGGAGCAGTAATGTGGTATTGGGATATGAAGGTTATAGGGTACATTGTCCCCTGTGTGATGTGTTCTGGTACTTTTCTTGATGTCCACAGTGGAAGGGAACCACGCAGCCTATGAAGCTGAACACACGGCCATCCAATGGGCTTCTGCGGCACATCCTGCAGCAGGTTTACAACCACTCGGTGACGGACCCCGAGAAGCTCAATAACTATGAGCCCTTCTCCCCGGAAGTGTATGGGGAAACCTCCTTCGACCTGGTTGCACAGATGATTGATGAGATCAAGATGACTGAGGATGACTTGTTTGTGGACCTGGGAAGTGGTGAGTATGGGGCAGATAGCCCCAGGGCCATGCTTTCCAAGTCCCCATGCTTTCCTCCATGCAAAGTCCAGAATGTGAGGTTGCTGGAAAGGGCAGGTCCTCCCTCAGACCCACTGCTTTAGCTGACCTTCCTGAAGAGCCTATAGCTTCCCCAGAGATGGAAGGAATAGCTACATTTCAATAGGGTCCAACCAAGCCTCTTCTCTTCTGCTTCTCAAGGCCAGGGGAGGGGCAGGTCCAGCACTTTCCAGCCCTAATAGGTCCCTACCTCTTTGTTATGGGTCATTCTCAGCACCAGTTTAGGCTCCTGGGGGCAGGGCCTTCTCAGCAGGACATTCACAGGGGCCTGGCAGGTGGACACGAGGTGAACTTTATAGAATGAATAAACAGGCTGATTCCTGGTAGGATGTTCTGATTGGTGTGACAGGGCTGATTGTGTGACTATCAAACATCATACTGTACTACTAGGAACCCTGTACACAGCCTTCCTCTTGAGTATCTTTGCTGTCCTCATGTGACCTTGTTTCTACATGACAGCCTAGCACTTATAGACTTGAAAGCCCTTTCTCAGCTAGTCATGTGTGTCCTCAATGCTCTAGGACAAGATGACTTCTTTGGTGGCGTCATCCTTAGTTTAAGCCTGGGGTAGTCAACCTTTTTATACCTACCTCCCGCTTTTGTATCTCTGTTAGTAGTAAAATTTTCTAACCGCCCACCGGTTCCACAGTAATGGTGATTTATAAAGTAGGGAAGTAACTTTACTTTATAAAATTTATAAAGCAGTTACAGCATGTTAAAGCATATAATAATAATTACTTACTAAGTACTTTATGTCGGATTTTTGCTAAGTTTGGCAGAATAAATCTTTATAAAACAACTTACTATAGTTAAATGTATCTTTTTATTTATACTTTGGTTGCTCCATTACCGCCCACCATGAAAGCTGGAACACCCACTAGTGGATGGTAGGGACCAGGTTGACTACCACTGGTTTAAGCCCTTTTCAAGCACACAATTTATATTTTAATTGGATTGCATGTGGTTCAAAAGCCAGTTATCTGGAAGGCTGTTTAATTATCTCTGTTAATTGAAAGGGTGATAATTTTTGAAAACCACCAGTCTTCTTGTGTCTGGCTCTCACCACCTCCCCTGCCCTTGTTAGAGACCCTCACGACTTCTACCTGTGGGCCTTCATTTACCTGTTTCTAAACAGTATGCTTGTTTTTATTGTTTGAATACGTTCTATTCAAAATGAAAAATTGAATGGCTCCTGACACACAATTTGAAATACAAAGCTGACCTCTCGTGGGAGGACAGGTTGTTGGCTAAGGCCCATGGGGCAGCACACTGGCAGATAGTGCTTCTTGTCTGAGTTCGGACAGCCTGTCTTGTCAGGTGCTCAACCTGCTTGTCTGACTGTGCAGCGATGCCACCAGTGACAGTGCTTTGGAGACCCTATTTCTATTCTGTGGGGGACTCTCCTGCCACTGCCAATCCTGCTTTAAACCCAGTTGATGACAAGTATTGATTGTCTTCTCAAGGTGATGTCACCATCTGGTGAACCCTGTGGTGCTGTGGTGGCAATGTGGTATGGATTTAAGGTGGATGGGAGCCCTACTGTGGCATCAGTGTCACAGGGCAGTGTCTGTGTCTAGATAGTTCATGCCACATCTAGTCGTATACCAAGAACTATTCCAGTTGTGGGAGCCAAAGTGTGACAGCCATCCTCTAGTAGGGACTCAGCTCAGTTTGGGTTGTTGAGTGGCCTCAGCACCGTGGACAGTGCTCATGCCTTAGTGAAGAGTCTGGGGGCTCTGCCTATTACCCTTGTGACACCCCAGTTCCCCCATCCCCTGTCATGGTGCTGCATCTGTGACTGCGCCTCCCCCCTCTCTGAAGGAGTGGGCCAGGTTGTGCTGCAGGTTGCCGCTGCCACCAACTGCAAACATCACTACGGAGTTGAGAAAGCTGATATCCCAGCCAAGTACGCGGAGGTGAGCTGTTCTGGGGACTTGGCCATGTGTTTATGACTCATTTCTTTCTCATGTTTGTTTGCCTCCACCCATGGCTGGCAGGGGAGGTGTGTCCCGGGACATGGGGAAGGTGGGGTATCCAGGCAGCGGCTCTGGGTTCTTTGGTCTCCAGTGCGAGCTTAGGCCCCCATCAGTGTGTTTCCCTTTCTCTGGTTGCTACAGCCTCTTTGCCTCCAGGGTGGGGTCAGTGTCTGGGGAGTGTCTGGTGACACTGTCTGGGGAGTGGATGGGTCATGGCCCCACAGTCTACCATCCATAGGACCCTCAGAATCCTCATGGGGCTGTTGCTCTTGGATTGTGTAGATGGAGTGGTATAGACTGGCAGTCTTAGTTCAGTCTCTCAGAACAGGAGGGGGACAAAGGGGAAGATGGACCTCGAGGAACCACAGGTCACCTGCCTGAGTGTGTGGAGGAGGCCTCCTCTTCCTGGCTGTCCTGTTCTTTGTTTTGTTTTGTTTTGTTTTTGTTTGAGAGAGATGAGAAGCATCAACTTGTAGTTGCATTACTTCAGTTGTTAATTGATTGCTTCTCATACATGCCTTGACCAGCGGACCCCAGCTAAGCCAATGACTCCTTGCTCAAGCTAGCAACCTTGGGTTTCAAGCCAACGACCTTTGGGCTCAATCCAGCGACCTTGGGATCATGTTGATCCCGTGCTCAAGCCAGTGACCCCGCACTTAAGCTGTCAAACCTGCATTCAAGCCGAATAAGTTCACGCTCAAGCAGGATGAACCCACATTCAAGCCAGTGACCTCGGGGTTTTAAACCTGGGACCTCAGCATCCCAGGTCAATTCTCTGTCCGTAGTGCCACCACCAGACCACGAGTCAGGCTGTCCTGGGTATTTTGATGGGCTGTCTGATTTTGTTCCCTTGCAGACCATGGACCGAGAGTTCAGGAAGTGGATGAAATGGTATGGAAAAAAGCATGCAGAATACACAGTGAGTGCCATTGCTCCATGCCCCTGCGGCTGACGAGTCCCCTATGCTTCCTCTTCCTCTGGACCCGCCGCCGTTTGTCTCCTCCTGTGGGATCCAGCTCATCTCCACTGGGGCTGTCCCTTTACACCCATCATTGCCCCAGCCTGGCGCAAGCTGGGCATGTGGTGTTGCTGGAAGAAGGTCCCCTTAACTCCCTTCAGGAGCCCCCCGGGTTGGGGCAGCTGGCATTAGCCGAAAATTCTCCCTCCTCTTTTCCCCTGTCCCTTTTCCACCTTTTCTTGGTAATGTTCATCCTCCTTTCTCAGGGGCCACCTTGGGAGCATGGTTCTAAGTCCTGCTCCATGCTCTCAGAGAACAGAGGTGGCATGTCATGGCGTCTTTCTTTCTCAGCCCTTGGCTCTACAAAGGTAATTGCCTACCCTCCATGTGTCTCTGGGTACTTGATGAGCTCTTAGGAAGCACTTGGGGCTCCTTCTGAGGCAGCCCCTCCTTCTGTGTCATGCACATGTGTATGTTTTAGAGCTGGTGCAAGATGGACAGTAGGGTGTGGAGGAAATGGCCTTTTCTCCCATTCACTGTCCTGAAAGTGGCATCTTTCTCTTGCTGCCTTCCCCGCAGCATGCAACCCAGCTCATAAACCCCCTTTTTTTTTAGCAAGGGTGGAATTAGAGGCAACACTCTGCACAGCTTTCTGGGCTGCCCCTTATCTCCATCACCAGCCTGGCCTCATTCATTCATTCATTTAAATGAGAGAGAGAGAGAGAGAAACAGACAGGAAGGGAGAGAAATGAGAAGCATCAACTTGTAGTTGTGTCACTTTAGTTGTTTGTTGATTGCTTCTTATACATGCCTTGACCAGGGATTCTAGCTGTGCCAGTGACTTCTTGCTTAAGCCATCAACCATGGACTCAAGCCAGCGACCATGGGATCATGTTGATGATCCCACGCTCAAGCTGGAAACCCTGCACTCAAGCTGGTGAGCCCATGCTCAAGCCAGTGACCTTGGAGTTTCAAACCTGGGTCCTCAGCATCCCAGATCGACGCTCTGTCTACTGCGCCACCACCTGGTAAGGCTCAGCTCAGCCTTTTGATGCCAAGGTTCCTTGGGCCCTGCCCTGGATCCTCTGGTCTCCCTGCTCCTCCTGCTCAGTGCATCTATGTCTACATCTTGAAATATATTTCCACGCTCATGACTTCCTGTTCATCTTTCTTTTTTTTTTTTTTTTTTTTTTTTTTTTACAGAGACAAAGAGTCAGAGAGAGGGACAGACAGACAGGAACGGAGAGATGAGAAGCATCAATCATTAGTTTTTCGTTGCGCGTTGCGACACCTTAGTTGTTCATTGATTGCTTTCTCATATGTGCCTTGACCGTGGACCTTTAGCAGACCGAGTAACCCCTTGCTCGAGCCAGTGACCTTGGGTCCAAGCTAGTGAGCTTTTTGCTCAAACCAGATGAGCCCGCGCTCAAGCTGGCGACCTTGAGGTCTCGAACCTGGGTCCTCTGTATCCCAGTCCGACACTCCATCCACTGCGCCACCGCCTGGTCAGGCATTTTCATCTTTCTATTGGGGTTTCTTTTGCCCAGGGACACACAGGTGCCATGTAGTCTCTATCCATTTGGTGTGGGTCCAAAACCAGATCTTTAACAGGTTCTTCTCTTCCCATTCCAGTTTATTACTTGCCACATACCCAGTTGTTGATGCCAAAACCACTTAGATTCCACCTGGTTCCATCAGCTGGTCCTGTGGCTATTTCCTCCTGAAGAGTTTTTGTGACTGTTCAGTCCTCTCCGTCCCCATTTTCACCAGCCTAGAGCAAGCTGTTCATGGGGTGTTGGCTGTTGAGCTGGAATAGATGTTCTTAGTGCATTGGGGAAATAGAATAAATCATATAACGTAGTTTGGGGATTGATTAGGGGTGTGGGAGAGCAGGAAGAGGATGTTTCCTGTTCCTTAGAAGCAATGTAAAAGCTTCTTCTTCCATGGATCATGTTTTTGGTGGATTTAAGAGTCCTCGCCAAACCTAAGGTCACCTAGATTTACTCTCACAATATCATATAGGAGTTTTATAGGTTTTTTTTTCCTTTTTTTAAAATTTTTTTTTTTTTTTTTCATTTTTCTGAAGCTGGAAACGGGGAGAGACAGTCAGACAGACTCCCGCATGTGCCCGACCGGGATCCACCCGGCACGCCCACCAGGGGCGATGCTCTGCCCATCATGGGCGTCGCCATGTTGCGACCAGAGCCACTCCAGCGCCTGGGGCAGAGGCCAAGGAGCCATCCCCAGCGCCCGGGCCATCTTTGCTCCAGTGGAGCCTTGGCTGCGGGAGGGGAAAAGAGAGACAGAGAGGAAAGCGCGGCGGAGGGGTGGAGAAGCAAATAGGCGCTTCTCCTGTGTGCCCTGGCCGGAATCGAACCCGGGTCCTCCGCTTTAAAAAATTTTTTTTACAGAGACAGAGTCAGAGAGAGGGATAGACAGGGACAGACAGACAGGAACGGAGAGATGAGAAGCATCAATCATTAGTTTTTTGTTGCACATTGCGACACCTTAGTTGTTCCTTGATTGCTCTCTTATGTGCCTTGACCGCGGGCCTTCAGCAGACCCAGTAACCCCTTGCTGGAGCCAGTGACCTTGGGTCCAAGCTAGTGAGCTTTTTGCTCAAACCAAATGAACCCGTGCCCAAGCTGGCGACCTTGGGGTCTCGAACCAGGGTCCTCGGCGTCCCAGTCCAATGCTCTATGCACTGCGCCACTGCCTGGTCAGGCTTAATTTTTTGTAAGTTTATGATCCCTTAACTTAGGTTAATTTTTGTGAAGGATGTAAGATCTGTTTTGATTAATTTGTATGAGGAGGTCAAGTTGTTCTAGCACCATTTGTTGCAAAGACCATCTTTGCTTCTTTGTCAAAGATTAGTTGGCTGTGTTTGTGGGGGTCTGTTTCGGGGCTCTGTTCTATTCCTTTGATCTGTGTGTCTGTTTTGTCATCAATATATGCTATCTGGATTACTGCAGCCGTGAAGTCAGATAGAGTCAGTCCTCCAACTGTATTCTTTTCCTTCAATATTGATTTGCCTATTCTGGGCCTTTTGCCTCGATATAAACTTTAGAATCAGTGTGTCAGTATACACACAATAACTTTCTAGGATTCTGATTATGATTGTGTTGAATCTGTAGGTCAAGTTGGAAAGAACTGACCTCTTGACAATATTGATTCTTCCCATCTACGAACATTGACAACTGCCTCTCCTTTTATCTAGTTCTTTGATTTCTTTCATCAGAGTTTTACAGTTTTCTTTATATAGATCTTGTACATATTTTTTAGATTTATACCTAAGTATTTCTCTTTTTTGTAATGCTGATAATAAATGGCTTTGTTATTTTAATGTTAAGTTTAACTTGTTCATTGTTGGCTTATAGAAAAGTAACTGATCTTTGCATATTGTATATTAATATGTATTACTATCTTTATCCTATAACCTTGCTGTAGTTGTGTATTAGTTGCAGTTTTTCTGAATAGATGAACATGTTATCTGCGAATAGACAGTTTTATCTCTTCCTGATCTGTACACCTTGCATTTACTTTTCTTGTCTCATTGCATTAGCTAGGATTTTCAGTACGGTGTTGAAAAGTGAGGGTGAGCATACATCCTGCCTGATTCCTGATTTTAGTGGGAAAGCTTCAGATTTCTCATCGTGGAGTATGACACTTGCTGTAGGTATCTTGTGGATGTTCTTTCTCAAGTTGACAGTTTCCCTCTATTCCTGTTTTGTTGAGAATCATTATCATGAAAGGGTTTTGGATTTTGTTAAATCCAACAAAATCTGTATCTGTTGATATAATCACATGGTTTTGTTTTGTGTTTTATTGTTAGTGAGAGAGAGAGAGGGATAGACAAGGACAAACAGAAAGAAGGGAGAGATAAAGACAAGAAGGGAGAGAGATGAGAAGCATCAACTCATAGTTGCAGCACCTTAGTTGTTCATTGACTGCTTTCTCATATGTGCCTTGACTAGGGGCTCCATCTGAGCCAGTGACCCCTTGTTCAAGGCAGCAACCTTGGGCTCAAGCCAGCGACCTTTGGGCTCAAGCCAGCAACCATGGGGTCATGTCTGATCCCACGCTTAAGCTGGTGACCCCTTTGCTCAAGCTGGTGAGCCGACGCTAAAGCCGGCGATCTTGGGGTTTCTAACCTGGGTCCTTAGCATCCAAGGCCAATGCTCTATCCACTGCACCACCACCTGGTCAGGCAAAACACAGGTTTTTTTACATTAAAAAAAATACTCCATATTTCTGGAGAGTGAGCCCAATAATTCCAAGCACACCATGTAAGAGTTTTTATTGACCCAGTTCCCGGAACAGCTCTGATCGATCCATGAGTGGCCATCAGCATTCTGTTGGGAGTGCTGTTTGGGAGGAGGCTGGTGTGGGTGTCCTAGTCACATCACTTCTCCTTCCTTCTTCCTCCCCCTGTCACCATCAAGTGGCAGCGCCTAGCCCTATGGGTGTTCGGGAGTCAGTGACACATCTGAACGTTGTACTGTATTATTGGAAACCATCTTGTTCTTTGGGTCTCATGGAGCTCAAGGTGCTTATTAGTCCCATGTGGCCCCTGCAAAGTAGCAGGGACCAGAATTCGACTAAAAGGACACTTGGAAAAAAATAATAATAAAAATTAAAAAAATAAAAATAAAATAAATAAATAAAAGGACACTTGGTCCTAGCTCTGGCAGTGTGTGGAACAAGCTGGCTGCAGGCTGAGCAGCTGTTTGTGCTCTGGTGTCCTCTCTCGTGCTTCTGGAGCTTGTCCTATTGGGCACAGCCCTGCTCCAAGAGGTTGTAGTAGGAGTCTGCCTGATTACTTAATGTTTGGATTTGGCAGGAACATGTGTCCTGGGTCTTGAGAGACCTCCAAACAGTTTTCTGTGGCTTTGACCAGACGCTGGGTTGGCACATGGGAGTCCTGCCTCATGTTACTTAAGAACTGGAAAGGAAACAAAGCCAGCAGGAGCCTAAAAATAGCCCAGTGTGCTTTTCTAGGCTCCAAAGCCTGCTTCTCAAGGATCTCCTGTGGCCTGCTGCCTCTTTGGTTTCCCTCTTTACCCACAGAGGCACCGCCCAGCCAGGCAAGGCCATCTTCTGCCCTTTCCCCTTCCTATCCTGTAGCCCAGCACTTTCCAGGTGGCCAGGCCCTTCCTGCCCGCTCACATTCCTCCTTCCCTTGGAGCCTGTTCCCTCCTTCCATATGGCTTTTGTCTGCTTATCTGTCATACCTCAGGGCACCCCTTCCACATGGAGACACTTGGTTCAGCTCTCTGCCCAGGCTGATGTCTGGAGCCCCCGTGGCACCTCAGTTGTCTGCTCACAGCCTGATCCTGTGCTCTTGGCTCCTAGTGATGGGCCTGGCACATAGATTTCATTCGTCCAGTGTATGGTACCTTGTGCAGCAACAGCATCATGGAAGTGCTGCTTGGGAAAGGTACCCAGCACCTGTGGACCTGCCTGTGCCCCTGGGGATAGGTGCCTCTCCAGGAAGTGTTTCAGGGCCTCCACCTGGGTAAGAGTGGTTCTCCTCAGGCTTGTCCACATTAGGATGGCCTGGTGCTGCTGACAAGCAGACCCAGAAGGTACAGAGCTTCTGGGCACTGGAATGCTGGCTGCTTCCTCCTTAGGAAAGTCACCTGGAGCTGCATGCATTCTGGAGGCATAGACGTACCTTTACTCTGGTCCTTCTCTGTGTTGAGTCCCTTGGCAGTTCAGCCAGGCATCATCTGTGGATCTGTGACTGCTCCTAGGCAGGCTGGAAGAGCAACAAAGCCTCCAGCCTCCACCTGGCTTTGGGTGGGGCCTGCCTCAATCTCCCCATTGGAGTGAATGCTTCACACAAGCCAAGGGTGGTGACTCCTGGGAAGATGCCTGGGAGGTGGAGCTGACTGGGACAGGGGTGCAATTGCCCTGCCTGAGTCAGATCCTGGACCTGTCTGGTGACCCAGAACACAAGCAAATAGGGTTTGGCCGTGGAAAAGATGATGTGCATGCTAGTTGTTCCTCCCATCTCTTTCCCTTCGTGCATGTCTCTATAGATAGGAGAAACAGATCTCAGTGATGTTGAGGCCAGCCATGGAATCGTGTGTGTGTGTGGGGGGATCATGTACATCTTTCTGGCCAGAGTTAACTCAGGCATGTTGTCCCCAGTGACACAGAGCCCACTCAGCCAATCATTTGGATGGTCACAGCCCAAGAGTGGTGGAGCTCAGCAGGCATGGGTCAGGACTATGGCTGTTTTTTTGTCTCAAATAGGCCAAAATAAGCAGTGGTGCTGTGGCTTAAAACATTGTGGCTTGTGTGGGAGAGCTTCCAGGGAAAGGGGTCACATCAGGAGGAGCCTAAAGTCACCTGTGTCAGGACCACTCCCAGCTGCAGGGACTTGAAGGGAAGACCCCAGGACAAAGCAGATAGTTGTCCACGTGGCTGTGATTTATACAGAGACAGGACAGCAGATAGATACTAAGTTTGTTCTAGGAGCTTTGTCTTGCACATTTCCAGTGAAGATTTTGGACTTGAGTCACTTACCCATGTCTTGGCTGAGCTGTTTGTAGGCACTAATGGCAGATTCAGAAGTTTCTCTGCTGGGGAGAGGATTCAGAGATATGATACCCACAGTGTGGGTGGGGCCTCCTGCAGCACCTGAACAGTTTAGAACTGGCCACTTCCCCATGCCCTGTGCTGTCACATTATGAGCTGTCCTGGGTGGTTTCCCTGTGTGCACTGGAGGACATAGGATTCACAGCCGCTTCTGCCCCAGGCGCATGGTCTCACTGCATTGTGGCAGCAACACCTATAGGACACTCTGCTCAGGGGCTTCCTTCTGCCCTGTCCTGAGAGTGATGCAGTGACCATCGGGGTCATGCTCTTTTCTCGAGAAGCAGGGTTCTTGGTCACATGATGGCATTTGTGGGGGTATGGATGAAGACCGATCAGCATTCACCCTCAGCTCCTGACAACCACTAATCCAGTTCCTGTCTCTGGATTTGCCTGTTCTGGACATTTCACATAAATGGAATCACACACTGTGTGGCCTTTTGTGTCTGGCTTCTCACTGAGCAGGCATGTGTTCAAGGTTCATCTACATTGTGGCGAGTGTCAGTGCTTCACTCCTTTTCATGTTTGAGCAGTGTTTTCCAATGTGGGTCACTTGTGTTTTTCTGTCCATCTATGGATGGGCATTTGGGTTCCCACCTTTGGACTGCTGTTAATCCTGCTGTCCTGGATGTCCAGTAGAGGTTTTTGTGGGGACGTGTTTTTCAGTTGCCTTGGATAGACACTGAGGGCTGGTGGTGATAGCCTTTTTTAAGAATTACAAAACCAATTCTCTTGGTTTAGTAAACGTTACAGCTCAGGACAGTTCAGTTATTAAGAGCTGTGTCCTCTTAGGCAGACTTTGTCCTTGAGGCAGAATGACATCAGTCTGCTAATAAAAGTAGTACTGATAGCAGGTTTTAAAGGTACAGACAGTACTATTCTCAGGTAAAACAGGTCAGAGAGCCACAGTACAGGTGCATCCTGTGTCCCAGAAGGAAGCCTAGCTGACTCGGCATGCAGGCCTCTCTTGCAGTCAGTGGTCTGTGTCCTGGGCACTCAAGGGAATGCCCGATATAGGTTTATTGTAGCCTTTGCTAACCCACCCTCTGTCCAGAACATCCTACCTGGTAGGGCAATGATCTTCCTTGGCTCTGCAAACTGTGTTGGGTTGCCCCCTGCTGACACTGAGTGGACACAACATCGTGACTTTGGGCACATTCTCTAGTGTCTTCATTGCTCTGTGCATTGACCCCTGCGATGGGTGCTAAAGCACTAGTCTGGGTACCCATTCTGGTGGCCCATGATGACCCACACTGCAGTGCCTAGTCTCTGCTTATCCTGACTATCTTCTCCCTTTGGAGCTGCCGGCAGCCACACCTCAGTCTTACCTCAACCTTGTGTCCTGCCCACTTTTGCAACTTTGTGCTCATTTCATCTGTTCCTTGCCAGGTGGGGGGCTGGCTCGGGCCAAACAAGACCAGTGATGAGCACTTGTCCCTGTTTTCTTCCTTTCAGCTGGAAAGAGGCGATTTCCTCTCAGAGGAGTGGAGAGAGCGGATAGCCAACACAAGGTATGGCGGGTGTGAGAGTCGCCACTCACGGTACCTCAAGGACAGTGCTGGGGCCTGGCTGAGCAGGGCACCCCGGGAGGGTTCCGCTTGCACAAGTCCCTTTGTGGTGGTCATGGCTTCCAGGTGTGGCTGCCATTCCCAAGGGAGCTGGATGGCAGAAGCAGTTTGAGCTTCCCTTCTCTTCCCTTCCCTTCTGGTTTGGGCTGCCAGGGGTAACTCTCAGCACTGTCAGCAGGGCAGGTGGTTAGTGACCAGCCCAGAACTAGTGTGGCCGGTCCCTCACAGTCTGTCAAGAAGAGTCCTTTCCTACTTTTGCAGCTAGGGAGGGAAAGCTACCCAGAAATCTCAGCCTGGGCTCAGCTCTTGCTGTGTCTGCCCTTGGACACTGTGCCCATTCCTCCTCCCTGACATGGTCAGGGAAGGCTGTTTCCCCTCACTCTGTGGGGTCAGTGTAGTTTGGGCATGAGCAGTCTGTCTTGACTGCAAAACCACACACATCCTGAGCTTACTGGCAGGTCTGCCTACATGGTCCTTGGATGAGAGGCCCAGAGCCCTCCCAGCTTTAGCAGGTCTCCCAGCTCAAGGGTTTGACATGTGGCCTCCATGTCCACCAGCTCCTGAAGCTGTGTCTGTGGTCCTTTCCAGTCTTCTCTCGTCATTGTCCCTTGTCCTTCTGCTGGCCTCAGGTATTTATATAGGCTGGATTTCTGGGCTCTGCCCCTAGGGTCTAGTGGAGCTGCAGATTTGATGGGCCTCTCTGGATCAGTAGTAGGGAAGGTCAGAATGTGAGGGTCTTATGTGGATCAGCTGGAGGTGGCCAGGACCTTGGTGACTCTGTGAGGCCACAGTGCACGCTCTGGAGCACTCTTCCTGGAGAGTGGCGTGCTGGCCTTGCTGGGGAGGTTCACAGGCTTTCATTCTAACCTGCTGTCTTGTCCTTCCCTCCCTATCCTTCTGGGTGCACTGACTGCAGGTTGCTGCATGTCCCCCACTGTGTGATTCTTGAGGCAAGTAGGAACTAGGCATTACTCTTTCATAGAGGTGTCCCCCTTTATTGCTTGTAAGCCTACTGTCCCCTAATGGCAAGGTCCTCCCCATCTTGAGAAAATCATGCTGACTCCATGGATGTTCCCATCGAACAGGGGCTGGGGCTATGCTGCTGTTGTGGTCTGAGTGGAGTCTGAGCACAGTGAAGGACCTCTCCAGTAGGAGAACCCCACCCTCACCAAGCACTGCCTAGCAGTATCTGTGCTGCAGTGTTCTGTCTCCTGGATGTCCTGGGAATGCGAGAGCTTCCAAGAGCACACTGCACCCTGGTCTTCTTCTGCCCGTGTCTACCTGGCCTGGGATGGTCCCGTGGGCTCTTCCTATGAGTGTGGCAAGGCCTCAAGGCTCGGCTGTGCTCATCTCCCCTGGGTGTCTTCCCAGGCCTCTGCTTCCTCTCAAGGGTGTTCCCTCCTCACCAGTTCTTTTGTTTTCAGAGATGACCTCTGCCTCAGTTAGCTTCCTGGTTTTCTCAGGTTTGAGTGCTAGAGGGCAGGAGTCTCTAAAGCCGCCTTCTCTAGTCAGCAGTACCCAGGGGCCTTTATGGTTCTGCCCTCTCACTGCCTTGGTCATCTTGAGACACTGGCCTCCAGTCTTCCCAGGCTCAGTCCCAAGTGGGGCCACGGCCCAGTTCAGCTTGCCTGTCATGCTCTTCCCATCGGCACCTGGGGTGCCCCCATCCCACTTCAAACCTCACTGTCTTCTCTGTTTCTCTTTGATCAAACAGGGAGTGAGCTGCTGGCTTTTATTTACAATTTCAGTGTCTTTCCCTGCCAGTGACCTTGGGTTTCAAGCCAGCGACCTTGGGCTTAAGCCAGTGACCATGAGATAATGTCTATGATCCCATGCTCAAGCCAGCAACCCTACGCTCAAGCTGGTGAGCCTGCACCCAAGCCAGATAAGCCTGTGCTCTAGCCAGTGACCTCATGGTTTCGTACTTGGGTCCTCAGCATCCCAGGCCAACACTCTATCCACTGTGCCACTGTCAGTAAGGCACGATTTCTTTTTTTGTGTGTGACATTTTATTATTATTTTTTATTTTTTTGTATTTTTCTGAAGCTGGAAACAGGGAGAGACAGTCAGACAGACTCCCGCATGCGCCCGACCGGGATCCACCCGGCACGCCCACCAGGGGGCGATGCTCTGCCCATCCGGGGCGACGCTCTGTTGCGACCAGAGCCACTCTAGCGCCTGGGGCAGAGGCCAAGGAGCCATCCCCAGCGCCCGGGCCATCTTTGCTCCAATGGAGCCTCGGCTGCGGGAGGGGAAGAGAGAGACAGAGAGGAAAGAGAGGGGGGTAGTGGAGAAGCAGATAGGTGCCTCTCCTGTGTGCCCTGGCCGGGAATCGAAATGATTTCTTGATTTTAAAGCTATTGAGACTTAAAGCAAGTAGTGTGGGGATGACAGCTCACTCTATTTTCCTTTACATTCAAAAGGGGAAGTAGGCCCTGGCCGGTTGGCTTAGTGGTAGAGCATCGGCCTGGCATGCAGAAGTCCCGGGTTCGATTCCCAGCCAGAGCACACAGGAGAGGCGCCCATCTGCTTCTCCACCCCTCCCCCTCTCCTTCCTCTCTGTCTCTCTCTTCCCCTCCCGCAGCCGAGGCTCCATTGGAGCAAAGTTGGCCCGGGCGCTGAGGATGGCTCTGGTTGCAACAGAGCAACGCCCCGGAGGGGCAGAGCATCGCCCCCTGGTGGGCAGAGCATCGCCCCTGGTGGGCGTGCTGGGTGGATCCCGGTCGGGCGCATGCGGGAGTCTGTCTGGCTGTCTCTCCCTGTTTCCAGCTTCAGAAAGATACAAAAAAAAAAAAAAAAAAAAAAAAAAGGGAGGGAAGTAACCCCCTGTTTGTAGTTCTGTTCGTGGCACAGTTTTTGTCATGGCACAGTTTTAATCTGGGAGCACTTATAGCAGACAGCAAAGCCACAAGACTCCAAGCATGAAACTGTCTCTTACCTTTGGGTCTTCATGTGAACCAGCTGCACAAATGTTTCTAGAGTTGTGACCCACAGGGTTGTGACCCACAGGTTGAGAACCGCTGCTCTAGGCCCTGTCCGGTTGGCTCAGTGGTAGAATGTCAGCCCCATGTGTAGATATTCCAGGTTCAATTTCTGGTCAGGGCATACAAGAAAAGCAACCATCTGCTTCTCCACCCCTCCCCTTCCCCTTCTCTCTGTTTCTCTCTCTCTCTCTCCCTCCCTCCCTCCCTCCCTCCCTCCTGCAACCATGGCTCAATTGGTTAGAGCAAGTTGGCCCTGGATACTGAGGATTGTTCTATGGTGCCTCTGCCTCAGGTACTAAAAATAGCTCAGTTGCTGAGCAATGGCTCTAGGTGGGCAGAGCATCGCCCCTAGTGGGCTTGCCAGGTGGATCCCCATTGGAGCACATGCGGGAGTCTGTCTCTCTATATCCCCTCCTCTCACTTAAAAAAAAATCTAAGAGTTTCTCTAAGTGGGCATGGATCAAGTTGGGTAAGTGAGGGAGCAGTTGGGGGAACACCTGTCCCCATTGGGGGCAGCAGACCCCTAGCTGTCTCAGCAGTCATCTGCAGACTGGTCATCAGCTACCAGAGAACATTTGAAAAAGCGAGACAGGCTGAGCCACACTCTCCTTTGGAAGAGCTTTGCTTCTGATCCTGAGAATCCTTGACAGGGTCACATTTAGATAGGTGCAGCCTGACTCAGTCATGCTAACTTCCTGTCTTGGTATTTGGTTATCTTCACACTCTTGTCCCCAATTGACAGTAGTGCTGCCTGCATTCCAGCCCAGAAATATCCAAGGGGCAGGCAGGGACCACCAACCATTCAGTTCAGGTTGACCCAGGGCACCTTTGCCTGCACTTGTCTATCTTGTTTTTTTCCAGAGAAGCCAGGAATGTAGTAGTCATGGAAAATTGTGAGTTGTTGTATGTTAGCAACAGACTGGGGCACCTGTTACACCCTGTGGGCCAGAGCCCATTCCCTGGGTCCGGTAGAGGTGGTGCGGGCAGAGCCTGGGGATGCTTCACAGCGGAACTGGCAGTGGAGGCGGTAGGCATCATTTGCACTGGCGCTCTATACACGTGTGAAGATGGAACCTTCATTTTACTCAACTGGAATATTATTTTGCAGTGTTATATTTGTGAATAACTTTGCCTTTGGTCCTGAGGTGGATCACCAGCTGAAGGAGCGATTTGCAAATATGAAGGAAGGTAACGTACTCCCCTTTAACCTCATCCTATTGTGGCTCCCATGTGCTTATCATGCTTCTCAAGCCACCACCCCTCAGTCTGGCTAGATTTGAAACAGATCACAGGTGTGAGAGTTCTTCTAAATCTTCATATCCATCCATTTCGGGCCCATTTGAAAGGCCTCAGGCAGCAGAGATGCCTTGACTGGTTCTCACTGTCACCTGAGGTGCCTGGTCAGGCGCCTCCCAGCTTGGTGTCTGGAGTGGAATAGACCGAACTTCCCCGCACTGCTCAGCCAGCCTGAGGGACTTGGCTGGGTGTCCAGATTAGCAAGTAAGATACAGACTGTCCGTTTAAATGTGAATCTCCTATGGACAGTAAACAGCTTTTTAGTACAAGGATGCTCCAGCTTTTACCAAAGGAATATCATGTGTATCTGAAATTCACACTAGAACCAGCATCCCTGTTTGTCTGGCAACCTTAACCTGGGGGCACTGAGGGGGGCACTGGGGCATCCAGCCCTGGTCCTTCTGCATTTTCTGGGACTTTCTTGTTTGGAACCACCCCTTCCTAGCAAGAGCCACCCTACTGCTTCTCTCTGTCTCCCTTTCCTCCATCCCAGGTCAAATAGGGAGAAGGTCATAGACCTAGATAGCTTTTATCTGCTTTCAGCATCTCTAGTTTCATGTTCATGTGTGAGTATATGTGTGTGTGTGTGTGTGTATGGTTGTTAATCATTTGTAAAGGTGCTATGCACTGCACCCTGCACATACCCCATCTCCTGAGCCTTCAGGCCCCTCCTTCACCACCTACATTTCCCCAGAAAAGGACTGGGATTCCTGTGGCCTCGGTCCCAACCTGCTTTGAACTTTCCCAGTAGTCAAGAGTGCCTCTTTTGTTTTCTAACTCTCCAGCCAACAGTCATGAGTACACTTCAGGTCTTGAACTGTTATAGGATTTTTTAAGAAAATGGCCCCTCCATCTTTTTTTTCTTTTAAGTGAGAGGAGGGGAGATAGAATTCCTCATAGTCCTGACAGGGATCCAACCGGCAACTCCTGTTTGAGGCCAATGCTCTAATCAACGGAGCTATTCTTAGCACCTGAAAGCCGGCACTTGGACCAACTGAGCTATCCAGTGGCTATGAGTGGGAAAGAGAGAGAGAAGGGAGAGAGGGAGAAGAGAAGCAGATGGTTGTATCTCATGTGTGCCCTGACTAGGAATTGAACTGGGACTTCACACTGGGCCGTCACTCTATCCAGTGGGCCAACTGGCCAGGGCCCGCCCCTCCATCTTTTTTGATGATGCTCATGCGGTATCTGGGCTCATTTTCCTGTGGGATGTCATCTGTGCTGGACTCCCCCCTTGTGGTGAGCTTAGCTTTGCCCCTCTGAGCCCTGTTTTCTGTAGGTCTCAGTATCTGGTTGTCACACATGGGCTAGCTCAGGGGCAAAACTGCCTGTGAAGCCCTCTGGTCACTGATCTGTTGTCCTGCAGTGACATGCTCTCAAAAGTCCGCTCATGCACCTGTTGTGTGGGTGTTGCGGAGTAGCAGACTCCTGATGTGAGCAATCTGTGGACCCCTGGGTTTTATTTCATCATATCCCACGCTCTTAGATTCTCCATGACTTTGAATACTCTATGTGGTCTCCAGCTCTCACGCATTACCTGACACAATGAGACTCCTGCCTGATTCTGCACCTGGTCGGCTCTGGGATGCATCATCCCACCTGATGGGAGACTGCTCTCAAGAACAGTCTAGGCTTTGGGGAAATCCTCTGACTGGGGTGTTGTGGGGTTGTGGTGTGTATGAGTATGTGTATGCACGCATGTGTATATGGTGTGAGCCTCAAATGGATTCTTCCTGACTTCCTATTTCAATGAAACAGTATTATTTTCTTTTATTTTTTTTTCATTTGGCTCTTTTTTCTGACACTACAAAGTTTGACATTAACATGTTTACTTTGGTGTTTTCTTTAGTCCATGTGGAGCGTTGTCATAATTATAACATGAGCATCACCACTCATGTTTGCTTACCATGGCAGGTGTGACAGTTTGTTTCCTCTGTGGAACGACTACACTAACATGGGGTGTTAGTGTAATAACTGTTTTCTGTGCTGCGGTTCCTGACCTGACACATAGGCTCTTTCTGTCTGGGTGGGTGTATGGGTTGCTGGTGCCTCCCAGAGTCAGTGTGGTACGTGGGATACATCTATGTATGTGGGCTTACTGGGCCAGAGGTCGGCACCTGTAGGATTTCAGGAGGTCCTGGGCAAGTTTATACAGGAAAGTTTTTGTAAGTCAGGCCTAAGCATATTTTAGTTTTGCTTTTACTTATAGGAAATGTTTAGGACTCACGATTCCTGGCTGTTTGTGTGCTCAGTGTGCTCATTTGTTCCTTTGTAGCATCCCCTGCTCTAACTTCCATTATCCTTTCGTTGGTGTATATGACTGATTTCCCCATGAGTGGCAGTAATCAGCTTTTGTGTTTCAGGTGGCAGAATTGTGTCCTCGAAGCCCTTTGCACCTCTGAACTTCAGAATAAACAGTAGAAACTTGAGTGGTAAGAAACTCTCATTGTGCTAAATTCTTATGGTCTTAAGCATCTAGATAGATGTGTTGGTACTGGGTCCCTCCTTGGTACTGCTGACTTCAGGGTCGAGTCATCTCTCTGTGGGCTTCCTGGGAATCCACTTGATGCCAGGAACACCCCCATCACGACCACCACAGAAGTCCCCAGATATTGCACAGTGCCCCTTGGGGACAGAAAAACCCAGGTTGAGACCTGTACATTTGACAGGAGGTTATGAAGACTTAGTGGTTCATAAGCTGCTTTGTGTGCCTGAGGGGGAAATGGCTGGTGTGTGCAATGGGCTGGCTCTGGGTGCATATTCCTTTAGCAAGAGGAGCTGGACTTCTGGCCTCCTGGGGAAGAGTCATGTTACTCTGTGGCGCTCAGCCTTGGGATCACAATTTCTGAGGTGCTAGGCATCATAGTAGCCATGTTCTTTCCAAATGGTCCTCAAGTGCTTTTCCATCCCACCCAGTCAGGCTCGTTGCCGTTTTCCTTGGACAAGCACCTGGGTTAGCAGGGACTATTGCGCATGCCGTGTGCCTCCCTGACCTGCCAGCGTGCTGCTATCCAGGCACCTCGCCAGCGTGGCGAGTGGGACGGCCCCACGTGATGAGGGCGCATGGTTCTGCTCCCTTCCTGCCTCGCCCGAGTCATTGCCCCAGGTGTGCAAGGCCCTAACCTGTGCCCGTCGTTGCAGACATCGGCACCATCATGCGCGTCGTGGAGCTCTCACCCCTGAAGGGCTCAGTGTCGTGGACGGGGAAGCCCGTCTCCTATTACCTGCACACCATCGACCGCACCATAGTAAGTGTCCCTGTGGGTGAGGCCCAGGCCTTCCCAGAAAGCTTCCTCCATCCTCCCTCTTCCCTCTCGCCTGCCTCTACAGCACTTTCCCTGGAGGATCTGTGACACCGTTGACCCACTGCATGAGTGGGAGCCAAGGGCTCTTTGTCTTCCCTCTTTGCTCCCAGTCCTTGTGTAAGGCAAACATTGTCCTGAATGACATGATGATAATGGACTTGGCCTCAATGTCAGAGGCCTCTGGTGTTTGGGGAGCCCATGAACAAGCCAGCCTGCTTCCCACCCAAATCACTTCATGTGAGGCAACCCTGCGGCTTTGCACAGCCCAGGTGTGGGAACCTGCATTCGGGGTGGCCCTCTGGGCAGTGGCGCATCTCCATGACAGCTCCAAGGACATCTCATGTTGGGGGATGTTGGGAGTTGCTCTTGTCCTGACAGGGTTTCGGACTGATGTCTAATAAGATTTTTTTCTTTCTTTTTTCATCTTTAGCTTGAAAACTATTTTTCTAGTCTGAAAAACCCAAAACTCAGGGTACGTATGTGTTTTCCTTGTTGAACGTCATGGGTATGCTGGAACATGGGTATGCTCTTGATGAGCTTAATGGAATTTTAAGTGGTAGATGGGGAGTGCTGGTTTGGGGATGGGGGTTATGGATCCCGTGGGACCACACTTCCTGTCACAAGTCTTTTGGGAACTAGGTTGAGTGAGTTTCAACCTTTGAATAACGTTGTGGTAACTTGGTGAAGTGTTGCAGAATGTAGAACTGGGAGTCACTCACGGACCACCATGTTTAGAACTCAAGATGTTCCTCTCTGTACAGCTGCTTCTAAGCAGTGCACCATGCTTATTAGAGGGGAATGGCCTAGATTCTGACATGGTGGTTTTGCTGCCAGTCAGAAATGCCCAGTGCTCGAACCCACCTCCTCTAAACCTCAGGACATCTGCCCAAATGTCTGTGTTTCTGGAGATGCCAACAAACGTCTGAGCAGGAAGCCCCCGCCCCCTGGAATCCCATGTCATTCCAGCCATACTTGGGGTGTCTAGGTCTTAATCCCCTAGCAAGCTAAGCCAGCCAGCACCATCCTCTTTCACTTTCCCATGGCCTGTCCAGTAACTCTCACTTAGCACAGATGGGCCTCGTTGCGTGGCTGCATGTACTGCCCGAGAGGGGAGAAGCCTGTCAAGCAGCTTCTTTGCCTCACATTCAAAGCCTTTTTGTCTTTGATTTCATTTCCTTGCACATACCACACACAGTACAGAAAGCTGTGGGTTTCTGACCCAGGAGATCTAGGGATGTCTACACCCATGGAATAGGCACACACATGGCTCCAGGCTGGCTAAGGGGCCAGGGACAGCTCACGAGCTTCTCTGCTTTAGTTTCTTCCTCTACCGTGGTGAGAGGAGTTGACATGAACAGAGCATGAGGTAGGCCAGTTGACCTACCTCAGTGGCTGAGATGATGCTGGCACTTTTGGGTCATGTCCACATTTTCGGGGACATGTTGGCACTTCGGGGGACATGACCAACTCTTGCTTTCAAGGAGGAACAAGAGGCAGCTCGGCGTCGGCAGCAGCGAGACAACAAGAGTAATACGACCACCCCCACAAAGGTGCCTGAGAGCAAGGCAGCTGTGCCTGCAGACACCTCTGTGGTAAGCACCCTGCACCCTGGGCTTGGGGCTGTGTGTGGCTGTTGATGAGTACAGACCCTGGTCACCCCTCACCATAGAGCGAGGGGCTCTTCCAACCAGGAAGGTGGTGCTGGTTCATACACGTGTTTGTCAGCACTGATCATTGGGCTGGAGGAGGGAGAGGGCTCCTGGGGTGTGGGCTGTCACTATTCAGTTTTCAGTCACTCTCCTTGATTCTGTGTTGTCGGCGCATTAATAATGGTGTGGGAGTTGCTCTCTCAATGGCCCCTGTCCACTAGGATTCTGGTGCTGAAGAAGAAAAAACAGCAACGACCACTATCAAAAAGCCGTCCCCCTCCAAAGCACGGAAGAAGAAGCTGAACAAGAAGGGGCGGAAGCTGGCCGGCCGGAAGCGTGGACGTCCCAAGAAGATGAGCACTGCAAACTCCGAGCGTAAGCCCAAGAAGAACCCTACTGCACTGGACCTGCTGCACGCCCAGACTGTGTCCCAGACGGCGGCGCCCTCACCGCAGGGTGAGCTGGTCCTCAGAGCCTGCCCCAGGGCCCTCTTGCTGCTCAGGCTATATGGTTCATGCTTCCAAGGGCACCTTGGATGTCCTTGGGGTTCACCTGGGCCTCGCTTCACCCCAATAGTCTGCCAAGAGTGGGCCCTGGTGGAGGATTTCCTGTCGCATTCTGCTAGCCACGGCTTTTTTTTTTTTCCATTTTTTCCGAAGCTGGAAATGGGGAGGCATTCAGACAGACTCCCGCATGCGCCCGACCGGGATCCACCCGGCATGCCCACCAGGGGGCGATGCTCTGCCCCTCTGGGACGTCGCTCTGTTGCATCCAGAGCCACTCTAGCGCCTGAGGCAGAGGCCACAGAGACATCCCCAGCGCCCGGGCCATCTTTACTCCAATGGAGCCTCGCTGCGGGAGGGGAAGAGAGAGACAGGAAAGAGAGGGGGAGGGGTGAAGAAGCAAATGAGCGCCTCTCCTGTGTGCCCTGGCCTGGAATCAAACCCGGGACTCCTGCACGCCAGGCCGACACTCTACCGCTGAGCCAACCGGCCAGGGCCTAGCCAAGGCTTTGATAAGATCAGCAGCTATGGCAGAAATGACACTGGTCGTAGAAATTTCTTAGATTATGAGGGCTTTCGTTTTGCCTTCTAGAACTGCTGAGGTGCAGTGTCTGGTCATGCCTTTGACTGTAGCAGCCGCTTGAGTCTTATATTTAAAAAAGCAGAGCCTGACCAGGTTGTAGCGCAGTGGATAGAGCATTGGACAGCGACGCGGAGGACCCAGGTTCGAAACCCTGAGGTCGCCAGCTTGAGCCCAAGGTTGCTGGCTTGAGCAAGGGGTCACTCGTTCTGTTGTAGCCCCTGGTCAAGGCACATATGAGAAAGCAATCAATGAACAGCTAAGGTGCCGCAATGAAGAATTGATGCTTCTCATCTCTCCCCCATCCTGTCTGTCCCTATCTGTCCCTCTCTCTGTCTGTCTCTGTCACAAAAGAAAAAGCAGAAAAGTTCCATAGAACAACCTGGAATTCCCCAGGAGATCATACTGGTCAGTTGTTAACACATGAATTCTGCTGTCTCCTGCAGATGCATACAAGTCACCTCACAGCCCATTCTATCAGCTACCTCCCAGTGTGCAGCGGCACCCCCCCGACCAGCTGCTGCTGGCACCCACCCCGCCAGCACTGCAGAAGCTGCTAGGTAAGCCAGCACCGTGAACGCTGTGGGTTCACATGTGAATTCCAACTTAACATCTCTGTGAGGAGAGAGGAGGGTTTGAGGTTCTGCCTCTCTGGTTAGCCTTCTGTGATGTCTGTGGCAGGCTAACCACACTAGAGTCCTGACGGCTCAGGTCAGTTCTGACAGGTGACACTCAGGCTTTCAGGCCAGCAGGGTCTGTGTGGTTGTTTTAGGCTGAGGTTCTGCCCCCCAAGGGACACTGGGCCATGTCTGGGGACGTCTGTAGTTGTTACACTGTGGGGGGCTTCTGTATAGAGTAGGGGAAAGGGATTCTGCTCAGTCTCTCACAGTGCTTAGGATGGCCTCACAGAGGCTGACCCAGCTCCAGTGTTCTTAGGTGGGGGCAGGGCCCGTCAGAGATGAACTGGGGCTGTGAGCCAGTTCAGAGGCCTTGTGAGCCGAGCATCTGCTTGCCTTGGACTCAGCCACGAAGCCTCTCATTTCTAAAAATGCAGTGAAGGAAGCTCCCTCAAATCATGGGAGCCATCAGTCTCCCCAGTTCAATATCAATAGTTTGTGTTTATAGGGGAAATTGGCAGATTTGGTCACTGGAACCCACAGTCTTACGGAGAAGGAAAATTTGGGTGGGGATGGGAGGAGCTGCAGAGGGCTCAGCAGGGGTGGGGGGACTAGCCATAGGTGTGTATGGGGGGTGATATGAAGTCAGCATGGGCACCAAAGGTGCTGGCACAGTGACAGGCACTTTTTAGCAACTTCTAACAACAGGGCAGAGGGATCTTCTAGAGAAATTTGAGTGCCTATCCCTCCCCACCACCACCACAGCCTTCAGCCTTAGCCTGTTGGCTTCTGCACTGAGACCTTGTCTCCAACTCTCCTAGAGTCCTTCAAGATTCAGTACCTGCAGTTCCTGGCGTACACGAAGACCCCTCAGTACAAGGCCAGCCTACAGCAGCTGCTGGACCAGGAGAAGGTAAGGGGTGCCTGCTTCTTTGGTCCCAGTGTTTTCCAGAAGGGTAAGCCAGGCGAATCTCCCACCTGCCAGGCCTCTCATAGCCCCAGGACCTCCCAAAACATGCCTTCCTGTCATATCCCCATGTCCCTGCTTAGATGGCCTGCGCTGCCTGTGCTGAGAGATGTCTATAGATAGCAGTTAATAACTCAAATAGCCACTGAGTGGTTCCACCTTCCAATAATGTCCCAGATGGAGGACCCCGGCAGGAGTCCCGTGTATGCATGCATTGCTGCATCTGGGCGTAGGGAGGGAGTAGCTCTCGTACTTCCCAGAACAACAGTGCTCTTTATTATGATGGGCTGAGATGTGTCACATCAGTGCTCCTCCTTGGAGCCGATTTGAGGGAAGGGATGATATGGGTGGGGCTTATAATCACTGGTCCTCTGTCCCCTACAGGAGAAGAATGCCCGGTTGCTGGGTGCTGCACAGCAGCTGTTCGGCCACTGTCAGGCCCAGAAAGAAGAAATAAAGAGGCTCTTCCAGCAGAAACTGGATGAGGTAGAGCTGCCCGAGGCCAGGATGACCCAGATACAGAACTGAGGGATGGGCAGGCCGGGGCCCTCAGCCCGGGACAGCTGAGATATGGGAAGAGGAAGGCCTGTTTCCTTTCTGGTAGTCTGGGACCTTGGCTGTGGTCAGAGGGCTGCTCCCTGTCCAGCCCCTTGTGGGGCCTGCACAGGCTTATGTCCTAGATTCACCCCTTTACTCCTCTCTCTGAGGGACTATACCTCCTTTATCCTGTCTTTGGCTAGCAAGGTGCCACCCTGCCCTTCTCTGGGCATGAATAAGCCAGTCTCCTCCCTTTTCCACCATTGCTGCACTTCCCTGCAAGCCCAGCCTTGCTGTTGTGTGTCCACAGTTGGGAGTGAAGGCGCTGACCTACAGCGACCTGATCCAAGCGCAGAAAGAGATCTCAGCTCACAACCAGCAGCTGCGAGAGCAGACAGAGCAGCTGGAAAAGGACAACAGGGAGCTGAGGAGCCAAAGCCTACAGCTGGTACGTGCGCAGCACATTCCAGAGTGAGCAAAAGCCTTAGATCCCAGTCCAGGCAGAGGGCTGGGTGTCCCTCGGTTGATGGACCTGGAGGCTACCTTTCTGATGTGTGTCCTGACATAGTGAGATGATCCAAGAATGCTTGTGGGACCCAGCACGTCCTCCTGAGGACATTTCCTATGGCCCCCTTAGTTTGCAGCAGGAAGACCAAGGGCCCGTCCTTCTCTCATTCCTAGTTCATTTTAGGAGTGCTGCTTTTCTTGCCTCTCAAGAGTACATGAGCTTAGCAAGGCCTGGGGCTGGGGCTGGAATGTGGTTTGTTAAATTCCTGTCAGGGGTATCCCAAAGGTTCATAATTTCACTAGACAGTCCTTTTATTTTATTTTATTATTTTTTGACAGAGAGAGAGAGAGACAGGGACAGCTAGGGACAGGCATACAGGAAGGGAGAGAGATGAGAAGCATCAATTCTTCGTTGTAGCACCTTAGTTGTTCATTGACTCCAACTACAATCAATCTGGCAACTACAACTACAATCCTGCTATAGCAGAGCAAGTGACCCCTTGTTCAGCTAGCAACCTTAGGCTTCAAGCGAGCAACCTCTGGGCTCATGCTAGAGACTATGGAGTCATGTCTATGATCCCATGCTCAAGCCAACAACCCCACACTCAAGCTGGTGAACCCGTGCTCAAGCCAGCGACCTCAGGGTTTCAAACCTGGGGCCTCTACATCCTGGTCCGATGCTCTATCCACTGCGCCACTACCTTGTCAGGCTAGACTGGCCTTTTAAGGGGAACTAGATTTTCCCAGTCCATACTCCTGGAGACTCATGGCACCCAAGATTGGACGTGCAGACCTTCCTTCTAATGGGCCCCATGCTTCATTACATGAGATCCTTTACCATGCTCCTGTGGGCATTTCCTATGGGGACTCTGGTTTCCTTGGACCTCCTATGCAGCTTGGCCTTCCAGAAGTGGGAGAGAGAGAGGAACTGGGAAACTGGTCCCCAGGAACACCTGCCTTGTTTGTGTTCCCCCCAGACCCAGTGTCAGGGCGAGAAGAAGGTCTGGGGGAGTCCATCTTGGCCTTCACACAACTGTGTAAATAAATGCTCATGGCCACAACTGCCCTTTCCCATAGCTGAAGGCTCGGTGCGAGGAGCTAAAGCTGGACTGGTCCACACTATCCCTGGAGAATCTGCTGAAGGAGAAGCAGGCCCTAAAGAGCCAGATCTCTGAGAAACAGAGGCACTGCCTGGAGCTACAGGTAGGGGGCCCAGGAATGGGGAGGCATCAGCCTCTCTGGGTTTCAACCATGGTGTTAGGAACATGGTCAGTGCCATTGGCAGAGACACCAAAGCTGTCCTTCTCCCAGGGACAGGGTACTAGTTTGGGTGTCACATTAACAATAGCCTAACGTTCCATTGTCGGCCTGGAGGGGAACACGGAGCAGGGCAGGTGGGCAGCACCTGATTCCAGACCTAAAGGGTGCCTGAATGGCTCCTGGTGGAACACTTCTGACACAGTCACTGAACAGTCTTTTTTTTTTTTTTTTAATGTTTCTGAAGTTGGAAATGGGGAGGCAGTCAGACAGACTCCCGCATGCACCCGACCGGGATCCACCCGGCATGCCCACCAGGGGGCGATGCTCTGCCCATCTGGGGTGTTGCTCTGTTGCAATCAGAGCCATTCTAGCGCCTGAGGCAGAGGCCATGGAGCCATCCCCAGCGCCCGGGCCAACTTGGCTCCAATGGAGCCTTGGCTGCGGGAGGGGAAGAGAGAGACAGAGAGGGAGGAGAGGGGGAGGGGTGGAGAAGCAGATGGGTGCTTCTCCTTTGTGCCCTGGCCGGGATTCAAACCTGGGACTCCTGCATGCCAGGCCGACGCTCCACCACTGAGCCAACTGGCCAGGGCCTAGTCACTGAACAGTCTTGTCTTTGCATGTTAAAATTGAACAGCTTGTACTTTGCTTGATGGGGTAACTCATTCATCGAGATAAGCTAGAAAAAAGCGCGGAGAAGGAGAAAGCATAACAGAAGCCATGGCTGAGTTCCCAAGTACAGAACCTCCAAGTAACAATAAGGAGAGTAGAGGGAGATAGGCAGCATGAGCTTGGTTTTGTGCTTCGTGTGTATAGACTGCAGCCTCTGCTGCTGCATCTCCTCAACCCAGCTTCATAACATGTGGGGCATTGCCGGTTGCCACATCCTTGGGGCTCTTTCAAGTGGTTTATTATTATAAAATGAAATTGCAGTGAATTTCTTTGCATCATTGTTTATTTTAAAGATAATTCTTTAAAGACATAGCCCCCAGGCTAGATCTGTGAGCAGTTTAAGGCCCTGTGACACGTGGCCCAGGTGTCTTATGCCCACCAAGCAAGCAGTGCGTGTCATAAAAAGAGGTTTGTTGACTGTTACCAAAGCCAGGACTTGTTTCCATGGATGTACCTGCAAGAGAAGTCTCTACAGAGAATATACTTGGTTTCTGGCTCTTCTATGTAATAAAGAAATGATATATGTCCTTATAGAAAAAAAAAATCAAAGTGTAAGGGAAAAAATGACTTGTGTCCTGACCCCTGGAAGGAAATGCTAACACAGGGTTTTCCCAATGTTGTATATTCACGGGAGCACCATATTATCTGTTCCTTACCTTCCTGGAGATGTTTTTCCGTGTCAGCAGATGCACATCTGCATAACTGCTCTTGAAACTCAAGTGCTGTCTTGTTCGTCCTCCCAGAGCACCCTGACCGGATTTGGGTGGTTGGCTGCTCTGGCCTCCCCGTCACACACAAAACCAATCTACCTCTTTACAGATACTCGGGGTGGGCATTCTTCTCACTCTCCCAGGATAGTCCCCTCCAGTGGGCTGCTGGGTATGGCTGGGCCGACCTCTACGCTGGGGCCTTCAGCAGGTGTTCAGCAGATGCTTGCCCCAAGCAAGCTGCAGACCTGACACCCTCCATCTTCCAGATCAGTATCGTGGAGCTAGAAAAGAGCCAGCGGCAGCAGGAGCTCCTGCAGCTCAAGTCCTGTGTTCCACCTGATGACAGCGTGTCTCTGCACCTGCGAGGAAAAGGCAGCTTGAGCCGGGAACTAGAGGTGGAGCCCAGCCGGCTACACCTCGAGCTGGACTGCTCCAAGTTCTCTCTGCCCCACTTCAGTAGCATGAGCCCAGAGCTCTCCATGAATGGCCACACAGCCAGCTACGAGCTCTGCAACACGCTGAGCCGGCCCTCGTCCAAGCAAAACACCCCCCAGTACCTGGCCTCCCCACTGGACCAGGAGGTTGTGCCCTGTACCCCCGGCCACAGTGGCCGGCCCCGGCTTGAAAAGCTGTCTGGCTTGGCCTTGCCAGACTACACCAGGCTCTCCCCAGCCAAGCTTGTGCTAAGACGCCATCTGAGCCAGGACCACATGGGCGCTGGCAAGGCATCCACTGGCGAGTTGCACCCACGGTGAGTGTGTGGGCCAGCGGGTCCACCCTTGGGACAGTTCCTGGCACCCTTGGGCTGTTAAAGGGTCTTAAGAGGTGTTCATCAGTTTGGAAGGGTTTGGTAGGCCCAGGTTGTCAACTCTGAATGCAAAGCCACAGCCACAGTCTCCCCAGAGAGTGACCGAGGTGGGTGTCTTATTTCAGAGCTGAGCACATCAAGGAGAATGGCCTTCCATACCAGTGCCCAGGCCTCACCAATGGCATCAAGCTGAGCCCTCAGGACCCACGGCCCTCATCCCCTGTGGCCTTACAGATGACAGGAGAAAAAGGCAGCGAGAAGGTATGGACAGCCACCAGGGGTGAAGGGGCCCTTGGAGTGGGAGCGGGTGGGTCTTCTCACCTGTGCCTGAGCCAGGGCTGTGGGGGGCTGCTCAGTGGTCATCCTGAGCAGGTCTGTTAGGAGAGAATATCCAGGTGAGGGCAATGGAGCCAGAAGAGGGTGGGGCGGGTTGAAGGGCTAGGTTTTTGTCAGTTAGGTCCCCACCCTCATTTGCTTCACCATCCTCGGACGGACGAGACTAGGAGAGTGACAGACAATAGAACCCCCTTAGGGAGGCATTGCCTATGGAGACAGGAAGAAGAGGACAATTCTACCTTTGTTCAGGTGGCAAGTTTGAGAAATATTGGAAGGTCATAGTGTAAGGACCTGGTGGTTGGTGGCAATTGTGATGGGTAGGGGCCTGGAAAGTCAGGAGAAGCAGTTGGAGTTAGAGGGGTAGGTGTTACTGGGATGAGGGAACCATCTGTTATAGAAGTCCCTCATCCATGGCTGGAGTGTCACTGTGTCCCTCAGGTGGTACTTGTGGGGTTTACTGATCAGCAGTAGCAAGTGGTCTGCTTGTCTGTAGGGTCTGAAGGAGCGTGCCTATGCCAGCAGCGGGGAGGCCATCACCAGCCTACCTGTCAGCATCCCGCTCAGCACTGTGCAGCCCAGCAAGCTTCCTGTCAGCATCCCCCTGGCCAGCGTGGTGTTGCCCAGCCGCGTCGAGAAGGTGATGAGTGGGCACCATGTGTGTACTGGGGGGGCATCCAATTCTGTGCTGCTCCAAGAGCATCAGCACAGGCCAAGGGGACTTTTGTCTGGTTTTTGCCCCATGAGACCTGGTCCCTTTTTGTTAAATTGCATGCTGTTGGGTTTTGAGACAGATAGAGCATCCAAAATCCAGGTTTAATTACATTAGCATCTTGCCTTTTTTTTTTTTTTTTTACAGAGATAGAGAGTCAGAGAGAAGGATAGACAGACAGGAATGGAGAGAGATGAGAAGCATCAATCATCAGTTTTTCGTTGCGACACCTTGGTTGTTCATTGATTGCTTTCTCATATGTGCCCTGACCGCGGGCCTTTAGCAGACCGAGTAACCCCTTGCTTGAGCCAGCGACCTTGGGTCCAAGCTGGCGAGCTTTGCTCAAATCAGATGAGCCCGCGCTCAAGCTGGCGACCTTGGGGTCTCGAACCTGGGTCCTTCCGCATCCCAGTCCGACGCTCTATCCACTGCGCCACCGTCTGGTCAGGTGCATCTTGACTTTTTTATCTTGGATTCTTTTTGTTAAGTGGTGTGAGTGGGTGGAGAAGGAGTAGAACTGCCCGAGGTGGTAGAAGCTTGAAGCCTGTCCCCTTCCTTCAGTTCACACCTGTGTTCCCTGCCTCACTCTTGTGGATCGTTGAGTACATACCCTTACATAATGCAGACTTTTAAAAAATTATTGATATATAATCCACATACAATTCACCAGCTAAAGTGTGCTTTTCAACCTTGGCAGGGTAGCTCAGATGGTTAGAGTGCCAACCTGATATGTCAAGGTTGTGGGTTTGATCCCTGGTCAGGGCACATACAAAAAACCAGTGAATGCATAAATAAGTGGAATAATAAATCTATGTTTCTTTCTCTCTCTCCCTTTCTCCCTCTCTCCCTCCCTTCATCTCTTTTTAAAATCAAATAAAAATTTTAAAATGTATATTTCAGTGACATTTAATTTGTTCACAGGGTTGTGCAACCATCACCTCTGTCTAGTTCCAGAATGTTCCATCACCCCAAAAAGATATCCTATCCCCATCTATAGTGACCCCTATTTACCCTGCCCCTGGTAACCATGGACCTACTTCCTGTCTCTGGATTTGCCTGCTCTGGACATGTCACATAAATGGAATCATACACTGAGTGGCCTTTTTGTGTCTGACTTCTTCCATTGAGCATCATGTTTACAGAGTTCATCCATGTTGTAACATGTGTCAGCCCTTCGCTCCTTTTCATGACTAATATTCCAGTGTGTGGGTGGAAACATTTGTGTATGGTTTCATCTGTCATGGGACATTTTTTTCTTCTTTTTCCAAGTGAGAGGAGAGGAGACAGAGAGACAGACTCCTGCGTGCACCCCACCAGGATCCACCTGGCAACCCCCGTCTGGGGCTGATGCTCTGCTCATCTGGGACATGCTCGCAACTGAGCTATTTTTAGCACCTGAGGCAGAGGCTCCAGGGAGCCATTCTCAGTTCCCGGGGCCAATGCATTTGAACCAGTCTAGCCATGGCTGTGGTAGGGGAAGAGAGAGAGGGAAAGAAGGAGGAGGAGTGGAGAAGCAGATGGTTGCTTCTCCTGTGTGCCCTGACTGGGAATTAAACCCAGGACATCTATACGCCAGGCTGATGCTCTACCACTGAGCCAACTGGCCAGGGCTTCATTGAACACTTTTCCCCACTTTTTGGCCACTGTGAACATATATGTACAGGCTTGGTGTCGACAATGTTTCATTTTGTTTCACATAGGAGAGGAATTGCTGGTTTAGATCATAACTGCTGCCCTAACTGCTCTTCCCTGTACCTTTCATCCCACCCTGAACCATTAGCCAAAGTGATCCTTTAGGACCTAAGTCAGACATCTCTTCCTCCCCTGGTCAGACCCTTCCAGTATCTACCCACTGTGCTCACACCCTGAACAGGACACTTGACCTTTGAGCTGCTTCTTACACACCTGCCATTCTCCCTGTTTCAGGCTCTTGGTGCGTCCCGTGGCCTGTAACCACCCCCCGACATTCACATGTCAAGCTCAGCTCAACTGACAGTGGGTATTCTCTTTCCACAGAGAAGCACCCCCAGCCCTGTGCCTCAGATCCGAGAGTCCTCGTCCACACTTGAAAAGCAGATGGGTGCTAATGCCCATGGTGCTGGGAGCAATACTGCTGGGAACAAAGGCCTTGCCCTGGCCTCCACAGGTAAGGGTGCTCCTACTGTCCCTTCCCCATTTCCAGAGGTCAGCTTCCACCTGTACCCCCACCCCCTCCCCAGGGGCTGGGGCTAGGGCAGGGGCAGGGGCATGATGTGTGAACGGAGTGTCTCCATAATGAGGCCCCCAGAGATGCCATGCCAAGAGCCTAACTCCTCCCAGCCATGGGGTCAGTGCTGAGTCAGAGCTGTCATTCCCTTTAGTAGCAGCAGCATAGCAAGCCCTGGGCATTGGGGGGTCTAGGCTGGGCCCTCAGTGCATTCCCTGAACCTCTGGCTTGCATCCTGATATGGACATGCTTAGTCTGGCTGTATTAGAGCCTGGGTGGCATGGTGGCATTGTCTTTGTCAAACCACTGTGAACACTTGGACTGCCCAGTTCTTATCTGGGTTATGGTCTCCTTCAGAGAGCTTCGATTCTTGATGTGTGTCTGTTGACACAGGGCCTGGGGGAAAATGGTGGCTCTGTAGCCCAGAGGGTCTCTGTTGCAGCTGTTCAACTGTAGTGTAACAGTTCGTGGAAAGGTGGTGAGCATGTGTCAATAAATCTGCTATAACCACAATTGGCGGCCAAATTGGCGGCCAAATTGCCAGACCTACGGGCCAGGCTTGTATCAACATATGGCCTGTTTGGAAATTGTTTTTCCAGGCATAAATAATAAAAGGCAGAGGCCACTACTCACCTGTGCTTGTGCCAGCCTGAGGGTACCTGCCTGGTTCCTTGGTGCTGTCTCTGGGGACATCCACAAAATGGAGGGTGCATCTCGAAGGCTGAGTGTCTCCACCAGCTCCACCTGGGGCAGTGTCATCCTGTCCTGGGATGGGCTTCCCTGAGAAAACCATGTCTCTTCCCTGCAGGCTTCTATGCTGGCTCAGTGGCCATCAGCGGGGCCCTGGCAGGCAGCCCAGCCCCTCTTGCTCCTGGAGCTGAGCCCCCCACCTTTGATGAGTCCTCCAGCTCAGGGAGCCTTTTCAACACCATGGGCTCCCGCAGTTCCACGCCGCAGCACCCTCAACTGCTGGTGCAGCCCCGGAACTCTGGTCCAGCCTCACCTGCTCACCAGCTCTGCGTCAGCCCCCGGCTCAGCGCTGCCCAGGGCCCACTCTCTGATGTCAGCAAAGGGGACCTTCCCTCTGAAGCTGGCTTCTCAGATCCGGAGAGCGAGGCCAAGAGGAGGATCATCTTCACCATTTCGGCTGGTGCCAGCAGTGCCAAGCAGTCGCCTTCCAACAAGCACAGCCCTCTGCCTGGGGGCACCCGTGGAGACAGCAACCAGAGCCACGGGCAGGACAGCCGAAAGCGGGGCAGGAGGAAGCGGGCATCAACGGGAACCCCCAGCCTGAGCTCAGGCGTGTCCCCCAAGCGCCGGGCCTTGTCCATCGCTGGTCTCTTCACACAGTCTTCAGGGTCTCCCCTCAACCTGAACTCCATGGTGAGGCCAGGAACGAGTGGCTGGGGCAGGTGATGGGGGGGGGGGGGACATCCAGTTCAGACAGGCAGACATCTATCTGGACATTGGGTCTCTTGTTCCCAGGGCTGGCCAAGATGGGCTAGGTCAGGAGCACAATCAGGAACCTAGCCATATGCTGGAAGGGGGCAGGCAGCTGGCAGGCTTTGTAATTCTCCAGGACTCTGCACCCTGGGGTAACTCAGGCAGAAGGGGTTGGGGCAAAGCTCTTGGGGTTGGTACTGTGGGAGCCCAGTGAAAAGAGTTGTGCTGTGTTCTGTCCTGGTCCTTCAGGTCAACAACATTAACCAGCCTTTGGAAATCACAGCCATCTCGTCCCCTGAGAGTTCCCTGAAGAGCTCCCCTGTCCCTTACCAGGACAATGACCAGCCACCCATACTCAAGAAAGAGAAGCCCCTGAGCCAGACCAATGGGGCCCACTACTCCCCGCTGACCTCAGATGAGGAGCCAGGCTCTGAAGACGAGCAAGGCAGTGCCAGGTGAGGTACAGGGCTGGACTGGGCAGGCACTCCATCCTTGGGAGAGGGGTGTTTACTGGCAGGGCTCTGAAGAATAGGCACTTGTGGTCATGTGAAACCTCCTGGGGACAAGCAGCTTCCATTTGCCTTAGTTGGCAGAAGTGGGTGCTGGGGTCTTTAACAATCACTCCCCGTCTACTCCTCCTTCCCCAGTCTCTGGCACCCACCATCTATCTACTTTTTGTCTCTAGGAATCTTGTGTGTCACTGAGCATAATGTCCTCAAGGTTCATCCATGTCATAGTAAATGTCAGAAGATCCTTCCTCTCTAATGCTGCATAGTATTTCAGTGTGGATGGGCCATATTTTGTTTTTCTGTTTATCTGTCCATGGACACTGGGGTTGCTTCTAGTTTTTTAGCCATTATGAATGGTGCTGCTGTGAAGAGTCATATACATGCTTTTTGTTGCAATTTGCCTCATATCATGTGGATTTGCTAGGTCACATGGTCATTTTGTGTTTAATTTTTTTAAGAACTGCCATCCTGTTTTCCACAGTGGCCACTACATTGTACGTTTCCACCAGCTCTGCACTCAGGTTCCAATTCCCCCACATCCCCATCAGCACTTGTTATTATCTGATTTTGTTAATATAATAGTCATTCTTATGGGTATGAAGTGGAGTCTCATTATGGTCTCGACTTTTATCTCCTTAATAACTAGTGATGTTGAGCATCTTCTCACGTGCTGATTGGCTGGCTGTGTGTCTATCTGGAGCCCTTAGCCTCACCTTTAATTGGGTTTCCTTTGTTGATGAGTTATAAAAGTTATTTTTCTGGATACATGATCCCTTACCACATACATGGTGTGATAATGTGTCCTCTCTCTCCCTCATAGTCTCTTTACTTTCTTGCTAGTGTCCTTTGAAGCATAAAAGTATTAAATTTTGACCAAGTCCCATTTATCTATGTTTACTTTTGTTGCCTGTGCTTTTGGTGGCTCATGAAAGTTACTTTATTTTGTTCCTTTTCCACAGATGTTATGTTTTCAAAAGTTGCACTTGGGTGTTCTTCTTTTGTCCAACTTAGCAGTTTCCAGACACTTTTTTTTTTTGTGTGTGTGTGTGTATTTTTCTGAAGTTGGAAACAGGGAGGCAGTCAGACAGACTCCCACATGCGCCCGACCGGGATCCACCCGGCATGCCCACCAGGGGGCAATGCTCTGCCCATCTGGGGCGTTGCTCTGTTGTGACCAGAGCCATTCTAGTGCCTGAGGCAGAGGCCACAGAGCCATCCTCAGCACCTGGGCCAACTTTGCTCCAATGGAGCCTCGGCTGCGGGAGGGGAAGAGAGAGACAGAGAGGAAGGAGAGGGGGAGGGGTGGAGAAGCAGATGGGCGCTTCTCCTGTGTGCCCTGGCCGGGAATCGAACCCGGGACTCCTGCACGCCAGGCCGATGCTCTACCACTGAGCCAACCGGCCAGGGCCAGTTTCTAGATTCTTTCAGAAGGTCTGTGTCTCTGGAGGTCATAGTGTTCTTAGGAATAGAACTGACATAGAATACACTGACATAGAATGTACCCCATTTATAATTTGGTGCTGCTACGAAGTCCAGCTTGCTGCAGTGTACTACATCTTATGTTTCATGTGCACAACACACTATATATTATAGATCAGTGTTTTTCAACCACCAGTCTGTGGACCAGCACAAAATTTCTGGCAGACTGGCAGCAGTCCATGGACCAGCTATTGAAAAACACTATTATAGATGTCAAAGTATACCACAGCTAGCACCAGGGTTTTAAACTACTTGAGGGATGGTTCCATCTGGGGCGTGTCTGTGTCTCTTTATGTGGGGAAATAGAGTCCCTATTTCTCTGTAGTGGCTGAGCCCTCAGCCCTGTCCCCCCACCAGCGACAGCATCATGTGACTGATGGGGCCACAGCATGGGCATATGGGGCACTAGAGTCTCCCCAGCAGCCATGGGTCCTCCTCCAAGGAGGTCTGAGGCCAGGCAGGCTGCATCTACTGCTGCCCAACCTCCCTGGACAATTCAGTGAACACGTACAGTTCTCTTAGCATGCACACGGATTTCAAACAGTCTTTTTTTATTTCTTGATAGAATTGAGAGAAAAATTGCAACTATCTCATTGGAAAGCAAATCTCCTCCAAAAACCTTGGAAAATGGTGAGTAACAGTTCATTACATGAGTCCCCAGTGCTAGGTGACAAACGCTGTCTTACCTGCACAGGCGTTTCTGAGCACAGTGGTGCTGGGAAGGCCATCTCCACCACAAGCCAGTCTCGATGTTGTACTGTGTCCTCGCTTGCTTGTGCAGCGGACCTGTTTCCTTTTTTTTTTAGAGGAGCCAGAGTCTGATTTATGTTGACTAGTCCAACCACCTGTCCTCCCTCCTGCAGAAGCCTTCCTTTCGTCTTTTATCTTCCCCTGTAGCCCCACCCTAGCCACACGTAGGGCCAACCTTTTTTGGGTGGAAGGGCATCATTCTGAGCTATGCAGCTCCCTCCCAGACCCCTTGGACACCTTGCACCACAGCTCCCACCCTACTTGGCCCTTTGGACGCACCCAGGCCTCAGTCCCTGCCTCTCCTCCTTAGGTGGCAGCCTGGTAGGAAGGAAGCCAGTGCCCTCCAGCGAGCCCATCAACAGCAGCAAGTGGAAGTCCACCTTCTCGCCAATTGCCGACCTCAGCCTGGCCAAGGCTGCAGACAGCCCGCTACAGGCCAGCTCTACTCTGAGCCAGAACTCTCTGTTCACTTTCCGGCCCACCCTAGAGGAGCTCGGCTCAGTTGATGCCAAGCTGGCCGCTCACCCCAGGAAGAGCTTCCCAGGTGCACTGTCGGGGACTGGTGGGCTGAGCCCCATTAGCAACCCTCCCAATGGCTTCACCTTCAGCGGAGGCCTGGCCGCCGACCTTAGTTTACACAGCTTCAGTGATGGTGCTTCTCTCTCCCACAAGGCCCCTGAGGTGGCCAGCCTGGGCGCTTCCCTGAGCTTTTCTGCCCCAAGGGGCAAGGACAGCAGTGTAGAACCTGGCCCTTTTGTGAACAAGAGGCAGCTGGATGGACTGGGTGGCTCAAAGGTTGAGGGGATCAAAGGCAAGGAGGCAGAGGTGGGCCTGCCAGTGTGCACACCTTCAGACAAGGCCTCGTCACATGGCAAAGCGGGCAAGGGCCGGGACCGCGAACCTGACTTCAAGAATGGCCACAATCTCTTCATTTCCGCTGCTGCTGTGCCTCCTGGGGGCCTCCTCAGTGGTCCAGGCCTCGCCACAACAGTCTCCTCGGCAGGCGGCATGGCCCCCTCCTCTCAGACACATCGGTCCTTCCTGGGCACTTTCACTCCTGGCCCACAGTTTGCCTTGGGCCCCATGTCCCTGCAGGCCAACCTAGGCTCATCTGTGCTACAGTCTTTGTTCAGCTCTGTGCCAGCTGCTGCTGGCCTAGTGCATGTCTCATCTGCCGCAACCAGACTGACCAACTCGCACGCCATGGGCAGCTTTTCCTCCGGTGTGGCAGGCGGCGCAGTTGGAGGTAGGCAGAAGCACATCTCTCCTGTCTGACTCTCAGGTCCCACAGGACCTGCTTTGGGGTCTTGGACACCAAGCCATCGTCGAGGCCTCCTGGACCACTGGGTTTAATCACAACTGCTTTACAGGTTCCTTTCCAGATCTCCCTAAGGGATGAGAGGCTGTGCCCGCGTGTCCCTTTGTGTCCACTTTGCACCCGCCATCACGTTCCTTTTCACGACTGTCACATGGGCAGAGCACTCACACGTGAGTTGGCCTGTCAGGCTCTCCAGTTGTGACAGTGTCTCTTATACCTTTAGGGGAGCCGGTGCCATGACTAGGTCTTTCCTGCCTCCCTGTGGAGGTCATAGTCAGACCTGACATCCCATGGGCTCTGGGAAGCCATGGGGACTGGACTGGGAAGAAAGTGTCCATAGTGCCTACTATACTGTGGCTCCGTGTAGGGTGGAGTGGAGCCATAGAGCTGGGCCCTCTGTGGTCCCTACCTCCAAAGGTGACTCCTAGCTGGGCACAGGTGGGCAAGATGTTTACAGCTGGGAGCCCAGGAGGGTGTTCTGAGGGGGGTATGGCCTAGGGCCATCTTGCAGGTAAGTCTCACCTGGCCACCTGCACTCCTGCTGCCTGCTGCTTTGTCCCTGCACCTGTGTGCACTCAGAGCTGCGGCTGCTGTCTGCTTCCCCTTTATTGCGTGTGTCTCTTCGCTTGCCTGGAGAATGCCCACCTGTTGAAGCTGAGTTTTTCTCTCCTGTTTGCAGGTGTCTTTAACCACATGGTGCCTTCCGCCTCCTCTCATCCGTTTGGAGCCAGTTTCGGCAGCGGGGCTGCTTGTCGCAGCACCACGCTGAGCTTAACCCCAATGCAGGCTGTGGCCAGTACCCCCGTCTCTTCCTTTCAGGCCCTGTCCTCTGTGGAGATGAGGCAGCCCCTACCCCAGCCTCCTCTGCCCTTGGGTCGGCCCCCTGTGGAGCCGCCAGCACTCCATGCACCACCCCCTCCTAACGCTGCCTTGCCTCCTACTCCTGCGCTGCTCCCTGCTAACTCTGAGCCTGTGCTCCTGCAGAACCTTGCGCCCCTCCCGGCTAACCAAGCTTTCTTACCTGCTTCCTCTGCCGCCTCTCTGCCTCCTTCTAACGCCTCTCTGTCCATCAAGCTCACCTCCCTCCCACACAAGGTCTCCCGCCCCTCCTTTATGGTGCACCACCAGCCCCTGCCTGGGCTGACCCTGGCCCAGGCCTCACCTATGATCCCGCAGGCCAGCTCCACAGGGCCGTCCGCCGTATGGGTTTCCCTTGGCATGCCGCCTCCTTATGCCGAGCGCCTTGCGGGGGTTAAGCCACGATAAAGACCTTGGTTAGCTAGCCCTTCTATTCTGTAAGGTAAGGCTAGAGCCCAACCAGGTGGCCTGTACAAGAAGCTCACCTGTCCTTTCTTCCACAGAGAGTGGATGAGCCCACAGGGCTCTGCAGGAGGGGCCTGGGACCATTGGTTCTGAAAGGTGCCAAAGAAAAATAAGCACACGGCGGGGAGGGAGACCGTGGAAGCTGTGCATGTCTGCCTCTGAGTGTGGCCTGAGAACCAGCACAGAGCTTGGGAGGGGAGTAGCCTGCCCTCAGTGCCCACCAGACCTTCCCACAGGTCCCATGGTGCTCCAGCCCAAGGAGGCAGCAGATCAGGGAGGCCCTGCAGACTGGACAAACAGGGAACTGCATTAAGTCCTGTTGGGGAGGGGACCAGGAAGAAGTGGGTGAGGCCAGCAGCCTGGCCAGCTCCATCTTGCTGCCACCCTCTGTCTGCAGTGGTCAGGGTTCCAGGCAGCCCAGGTGTAGGGCTGTGGGGGCGGCTCTGAATCTAAGCATTGCTATTTGCTTGCTCTAGGGCCTCAGCCTGTTGCATTGAATATACCTTATGGCTTTAGGAAAATTCCATGCATTTGAAACCTCTGGTACTTAGCAAGTCTTCAGAAGATGGTGATAGTTGATCTACTTAGCTAGAGGTCCCTGACAGCAGGCCCTAACTCACATGCCATGCACAAGAGGTCAATGGATAATGGGGTGAGCGTGGTGTAGCCTCAGGAAAGGCTGCCTGGGCAGGTGGTCGGTGCTCATCTGGCCTTCAAGGAATTGGGCCCACATGTTTTGGATTTCAATGTGGAGTCAAGAGGAAAGCAGTGTACGAAGGGTCTGACTTTGGGAATGGGATGAGAAAGGTGGCTATGAGGCCTTCAGGAAGGCTGTCTGCTCCTTTACTGCCTATGAGGGCATTACACAGCTGGGAGGAGCTGACCTAGCCACTGCTGGTGGGGCAAAGGGCCTTCCTGTGTGAGCCTATGGGGTGAGTACTCCAGAAACAAGCTGGGTAATACCAATCTGGGTGCCAGGGGCCAGGTGTGAGGTCTGCCTACTGTACTTGGCCATCTACATGTGTTTACATGGAAATAGATATGAGGGTGCAGGAGTCTGACAGCCTTCTAGTAGGGGCTCAGTTCTGGAGATGAGCCATGCCTCAGTCCTGGTGGAAAAGCCTGGAAAGTACGGTGGCTCCAGCTCACAGTGGCCTCACACTGTCAGAAAGTCACTGTGGCTCGGACCGCCTTAAAGAGGTCAGAGATGTGTATGTGGAAGCATCTGGGTGTCAGGTTCCCAGTCCTGACCCACAGTGGAGACCTGTCTTCATCTGATCCGGGGCCAGACTGGACAGTAATGACCTCACTTCCAATGCGAGTAGACCTGTCAGTGGGACTGCCTGCAGGCACACTCCCCCATACTCCATGAGCTGGCATGTGGTGACCTGGGAGTGTCTTTTCCAAGCTCCCAGGGAGGGAGGGAAGCTGGGATTCAGCACCCCATGAAAAGTTTTGGGATGGTGACCTCCTGCTTCTGACTGGGCCAGGGGCATGGCACAATGGTGTCTGCAACAACCAAGTTCCTTCTGTCTGTCTATAGGTTTTGGTTCCTGGCCTGGGGATGTGTGGGCTTCTCCAAGTGAGATGCTAATGCTATGATGCCTTTCCTCCTGCGCTGGTCTCTGCAGGTAACTAGGATTTCTACCTCAACCTCGAGACCTGTGCAAGGACAGCTGGGCCGCAGGGCTGGCGGCCGGCCAGATGGCAGGATGGACCGAGGATGAGGCTCTACTGAGTTGACGCTGCGCAGACCTGCAGGAGATGCTGGGCCTGGCTCCAGCTTATACTGTCGATAGTTTTAGATAAAGTATTTATCGTTTTTTAGAAAGCATAAACAATTTTGACTTACTCCACTGAAGTCATAAAGACAACCTATTAAGAAATGTAAATATTATATATGAGAGGATCTATATAAAGACATCGACCCGACGGACTGGCCCGCCAGCAGAGACGCCAACAGCCGGGCCCGGTGCTATCTCGTCGCCAGGCCTCACCATCTCCACGTTCTTTTGGTGCTGACTCGAGGTTGACCAACGCCAAAACTAATCTTTGTTGCGCCTGCCCTGTCATCCCACGCTCTCCCATACCAAAGGCACCTGTCTCCTGGTTAAGGGTGGTTTGCTTGGTTTTCAATGCCCCTCAGAAAAGGCCCTCTCCCCTACCCCATCACTGTGAACGCTCTAGCCGACTGTCAGCCCTGGTCCCTGGGATGGCACCTTTGGTGTAGGAAGGGCCAGCAGGTGGCCTCTAGATGCTGCACGGAGGAGGGCTGCTGTGAGTGGTGCTCGTGGGGCAGGTCTGGTACTTGACTCCAATGTGGGGCTGCTGGGAAGTAAGTGCTTTACTTTGTATGTCTGTACTGTCTTGGGTTCACGCAGTCCAGCGAGGCGCTGGCCGGGGCGTGGGGCAGGTTAGCCGTGGGTGCCTGGTGTTTCTGTATAGAAGAGTCACACTGACGAGTGACAGTATTTTATAGAGATGTGATGAAAATTTATAAATTTCATAGACTTCATTTATTTTTAGATTGTATATTGCACAGTAAACTTAAAAAAAAAAAGGAAGAAAAGTGAGGGGAAAAACCTTTTTATTTATTCAAGTACATACAAGTGGCGTTAGCCCAGGGCTGGAGTGCCCCATGTCCTCCTGGCCAGTCCATGCCACTGCTTCATGGCCCTCCAGTCCCACAGCTGGAGTGACACCTACTGCTCATGCTGGAGCAGCCTCCATGGTGCTTGGGAATGAATGCACTGTGAGTGAGCAATGAGGGCAAAGCCAGATTCACAGGAAGGTGGAGAGCTGTTTGGAGGCTTCCAGAGGTTGTCAGCAGGGTTCTCGGGTCCATCCAGCCCAGCAGCCTCTACCAGTTCTGGGTTTTTTAGTTGAACAATGTTTATACATTTTCCCTGAGAGGGCATGTCCAGGTGCTCTCTCTGTCCTTTGGAAGGGCAACCAGCCAAAGGGCCTGGCTCATAGGGGGCCCTTGATCTCTATGGGGGCCTTACCAGGCCTGGGTGGGTTCAGTCTGAGCCAGGGCTGCTCTGGCGCTTTTTGCCACAAGGTGGCACTGTCAAGGAACATGGGAACTCAAAAAAGCCTTGAGCTCCTGCTTTCTCCAGTCTGGCCGGCACAGCCTATCCTTCCAGATGTGATTGCTAGAGGTCCTTGGTCTACATGGGAGGGTCATTGCAGCAGGCCTGGCCTGGCCCCTGCTTCCTCCTGATCCTTGGGGGCAGGGCTGGAGCCGGCCCTTTGGGGGGATGGGCAGTGGTCCACTGGCCCAAGAGTGCAGAGCAGGCCTGGCTGTTGACTCCATTTCCTTAGGTGGGTCTTGGTAGAGCCCTGCCTCCTGCTTGCCCTGGGGTGATGCCTAGCTCAGAGCAGTAGTCAAGGTTGAAGATGGTGCTTGGAAAGGTTCTCATAATTAGCTGTCCTGTAACTGCTGCCCTGGCTCCCTTACCTCCAGGTCTGTGCTCTTGGCACATGAAGGTGCTGTGCCCACCTCGCATTCTGCAACCCGGTCCTCTAGCACAGGGCAGCATCCCTTCCCCATGTTGGGAGCACAGAGATCCCTAAAAAGCTGCAAGGCTAACAGTAGCAAAGTTGCAGCACACAGCAAGCACCTGGTCTGGAAATCAAGCAACCCTGTCAACACTGCATCACTTCATGGTGACTGTGCCACCATGTAGGACTTCCTACTGATGTGCCATATCTGTGCTCCCCACATAACAATGTCTGCCCAGCAGTGGGCAGAGCTAGGTTCTGCCAGTTAGTGCTGGGGTCTCCTTTTTTCTGCACCTATCCTCCAGCCCTCTTGGCTCTGAGATCAGCCGCGGTTGGCAGAGAGGGCTGTCTTGGGAAGGAAGGCTGCGTGAACAAACCTTACCCCCTTTCCTATGAGGAACAGGTTCTAGCCCCTTCTGGGCAGAGACCTGGTGCTGCTCTGTGGGCAACTTCAGGGAAGTCCAGGGCTGTGAGGGTGCTTTGCTCAGGAAAACCTAACTCTGAAGACCCTCCCTGTCAGGAGGAGCCAGCCTTCCCTTCCAGTTATGACTTGTGATTTATTTAAGACCCACTCACCCCTTTATTTATCTGTGCCGTCCACAGGAGACCATTCATTCTTCCTCCCTCCATGCACCCGTCATTCCTGTTCACATAGTCAGTCCACACCGGCTTGTCTTGACCTTCAGACCAGCCCTGCTTTGTCATTTTGGTAGACTGTGTTTCATTTGGGGGTATTGGCAAGGCCCATCCCCTTTGGGTTGCTGGCTTGACCCTCTTTCCCTAAGTGAACCCCACTGCACTCTGATTTCCATCTCTAGACTATAATAAAATGTTTGTTTTCACTTGATTGTGGTCTGACATTTCTCCCTGGTTACTACACGGTGAGACCTTAAGGTCTGAAGGGCCCCACATAGAGAGGACAGACACCAGGAGAGGCCTCGAGTCACCCTGAAAGCAGCTGCTGTTGACTCGGGTAGACAGTGATTAGCCATCTCAGCGAGGCCTAGCCCCTCCAGGGCTTGCATCTGACTAGGTTAGGCATTCCTCCATCCCCCTAAGACAACTCTTTGATGAACTAAAAACAAACTTCCCAAGGTCCCACATGTACTCAAGGGGAAGACCTGTGACCAGAGGTGGGATCACAGGCCATTTGAGGATCCCATCACCCCCTTCAGGGCCAGTGAGCTAGGCTCTCTACCTCCCTAGGCTCTAGGTAGGCAGCCCACCCCTTCTTCCCATACACTTAAACCTGGGGCCTGGAGATCACCTCTGCCCTAGGAACCTCACTTGGGAATCAGCTCTACCAACCTGTAGAGGACACATGTCTTTGCATTCACTGCACCACCATCCCATGTGGAAAAGAGGTACCTTTATTTGGACAGAACAAGCACACTAGCCCAAGAACAAATGCTCCCAACTCTACCCAAAGGTGTTGGTCAGGCCCTGGCCCTCAGAATTCACAGTAGTCCAGAGGTGCAGCCCTCATGGCCTTCACAGCATTATCTAGCTTTATACATTCAGCCTACACAGGGCAAGAAAGCTGCACTGGCCTCAAGCACCCGCCAGGCCCTAGATGGACAAGACTGAGGGGCCAGACACAGCTCCTGGGAGTGGACACTTGTCCCCTAGCAGCAGCATGCGGCACTGAGAAGGTGCCAGACTATTCCAAGGCACAACCTCTGCACTCTGCCCCCCACCAGCCTTGGGCTACTTAAGTCTTTAAGCCAACACCACCTCACTCTGAAAGTCCAGGTTTGGCCAGGAAACCCAAGGCCCAGCAAGAGTGGGGGAGATCTTTCCTTCAGGCCCCAGTGACTCAAGTTGAGGAGCCCAAGCCCAACCTGAGACTCATGCCTTCAAGCCACTCAACTGGAACCGGGCCTCCTCTGATATGCCGAATTGTTCCAAGGGGTCCTGTGTGGTGAATGGGTAGAATGAGCCCTGGCCCAGTAGCTCCCCCGCCCACTTCCCCGTGCGCCATGCACACCTTGCCTGTCATCTTCTGGATCTCGTTCCTGTAGAAGATGAGGCTCCTGCGCATAAACTCGTAGCTGGAGAAGGAAGCAGCCTGTGCTCACAGGGCCTGGCTCTGCCCCTGCCCAAGGCCTCCCAAGCCTCTAGGCTAGCCCATACCCTACCTGGCTCGACGCAGAGCACCCATCCACTCCTGACACTGCTCCTCGCTGCAGCACTCAAAGTGATACTTCCTCTCTGGGTCCTCAACGAAGCCTGCAAAGGAGGGTGTCCTGTCTGTCCCTGTTCACTCCCACCACCACCCATGCTGGCCACAGGCCTCAGCTTCCTGTTGCCACTGTCCACAACTGTCCCCGCTCCAGCTCCCGCTTGGGCTGATGGCTTCTCACCAGCTGTGGATTGAATTGTACCTCCCAAAAGGGTGTGTTGAAACCTGGGAACAGGGTCTATTGATACAAAGTCACTGCAGATGTAATTAGTTAAGGTAAGTTCACATTGGAGGTGAACTACTACAATAAGATTAGTTTCCTTATAAAAAAGGGAAATCTGGACACAGACAGGTAGGGAAAAGGTCAAGGGGCAATGGAGGCAGAGATTAAAGTGATGTGCTTCCATAAGCCAGCCAAAGGTCTCCAGAAATTGGGAAGGCATGGCACAGATTCTCCCTCAGAAAGAACCAGTCCTGGAAACAACCCAACCTCGAACTTTTGCCTTACAGAACTGGTAAAAATAAATTTCTGTTAAAACCCCAAAGTCTGTGGTACCCCGTTAAGGCCACTACCTTTTCCTACAGAGTCGATCCTCTCAAGGATCAAGGTTCTCAGTGGAGGCACATCGAGAGAGCAGTGCTCGCCAAAAGGAGTGAAAATCCTGGTGGCTTTGCAGTGGCAGCTAGAAGTACTAGCTGGGATAGGTGTGCATAGCCTGCTATACAGGGGAGGAGCCCATCCCTGCCCAGGACGGCAGGGGGAGCAGAGAGGATCTGGATTCACCGCCTGCCTGGTCCCCGCACCCGCACTCACTGATGGAGAAGCCGCTGGGCTCTTCCTGGATGACTCTGCAGTGCTCCAGCAACAGGGCTCCGACGGGCTGGGGGCAGACGGGCCGGATGGGCAGGCCATCCGGGGACCCCAGGCGCCCGACCCCAGCCCGGCGCCCGCCTCTCCGCCGCCCTACCTCGGCCTCGTCGGTCCGGAAGTAGAAGAGAAAATTGACCACCAGCTTTACCAGGCGCCGCTTCACCACTGTGGACACAGTGCGGACTCTCGCAGGGCTCGGCGATCTTCCGTCCCGCCTGCCCCGCCCCGTCCCCTCCCCCCCACCCCCGGCCCGGCCCACAGCCCCCGCCCAACTCACCGCTGCCCTTCTTGGGGTCCCGCATGCCCAGCTCAGCCGCCATCTCGGCCGGCTGCCGGGACAGCGCCTGCAGTTCCTTTTCGTTGTAGCGCATGCCGCCCCAGGACCCAAAACAAAGAGTGAGGGCCGCGACCTACCGGCTCAGTCCCCGCTAGCACCAAAATAGTTCCACAGTACCGTCCCGGAAGTGTTCCCGAAGCTATTGCGCCTGCGCGACTGCGGATCGCTTATGCTGTCAATCACCGGCGAGAGGCCCTGGCCCCAAGGGGCCACAGGGACTGAGTGGAGGCGTCGTCAAGCGTTCGGGATAGCAGGAGATATACGCCTCATATGTAAGCAAGCAATAAGTTGGACCTGGGTAAAAAAAAAGCATCCCTACGACTGATGGCTCCCTTTAATAAAAAGGACAGGAGAAGTGACCATCTGCTTCTCCACCCCTCCCCCTCTCGCCTCTCGCTTCTCTCTCTCTCTCTCTCTCTCTCTCTCTCGTCCCCTCCCACAGCCATGACTCGAAAGGTTCGAGTAAGTTGGCCCCAGGCGATGGCTCCAAGTCCTTGTCTCAGGCGCTAAAAATAGCTTGGTTGCCAAGCAATGGAGCAGTGGCCCCAGATGGACGGAGCATCACCCTGTGTAGGGGGCTTGATAGGTGGATCCCGCTAGGGGGTGCATGTGGGAGTCTGTCTGCCTCACTGTCTCTCACTTAATTTAAAATTAAATAAAAAGGACAGGAATAGGGAGAGAAAGACGAGCCACACCCCTCCCCGCGAGAACTTGCCTCGCGCCAATTACACCGACCTAAAGGGTTTTTCTAAAACTGGTAGGCATGCGCACTTCGGCTTTCAGCCTTATTCTAGGCCCCGCCCCTTCCCTCGCGCCTCAGTAGTGTCTTGCTCGCGCTTCTGGACGACCGGACATGCGCACTTGGGAGGTTCCGCCCAGTTTGCCTCCGGAAGTGCTTCCTTAGCTAGCGCGGGTTCTGCGCAGAGCTGAGTCGTAGTGGCTGTGGCGACTGAAAAGGCAGCGGGACTGTGGCCTCGGGTGCAGGTGAGGAGCGAGGCAACAGCGGTATCTCCGGATCCTGTCTTCTCTAGAAGGCAGGGAACGTGGGCCAAGGGCGCCTGCAGCCGGGCTGACGTGGGCGGTTGCGTCGCCCACTCCTCGGGAATGTCGGGCCTCTGTCCCGCGTGCACCGCTTCACTTGCTTGGGACTCTCCAAAGACCCGCTGAGATAGGGTCGAGGGTCTCAGCTCCCATAGCGCCTTCTTTGTAACTAAGGACCTCTCCAAGCACTAATTTGAGGCCGTTAGTTGACTGGTTCAGGTTCTTTTTTTTTTTTTAATCTTTTGATTTTAAAGAGATAAAAACATTGATTTGTTCCACTTATATGCATTTGCTGGTTGGCTATTACATGCTCCCTGACGGGGTATGGAACCCCTAACCTTGGCGTTTTGGGTGATTCCCTGACCAATTAACCTACCCCAGTCAGGGTTGAGCCTCAGGAGGTAACGGCAGTTACCTGTTCCAAGCCAACTAAATAATAAATAAGGCCCTAGAGATCGAGTGTCCAGCACCCGCTCGCTGGCCGTATTTCTCCAGCGAAGCCCAGAGGTTAAATGACTTTACCACTAGTCAGACTGCGAACCTGGACCGCTCTTTTTGTATACTCTTTGGCAGCGGAGAAGGAGGAAAAGAAGCTTCAGATAATAATCTGTTTCTTAGATTTAAGGAGATAATAGCCTATTCATATAAAGCTGTCATTCATCCCTGCACCCTCCTTGGCCTTAGAGGCTTCCCTGCTCAATACTTAAAATCTGTCTTTTTACCCTTGTAAATAACCATTCTTTCTGGATGTGTTGCTTTTAGTCTTGGCCTGCTGACTTCCTGCTGTAATTGATGAGGTCTTATTTCAGCCTCCCACCCACTCACTCTAACTTCATCCTCCATACCTGGATATGTTTATTTCATGAACATTATTAGTCACATCATTAGTTCTGTTTTCTGAGACTGAAAATATTGTCCACCGTTATGGCAAGTAAGATGTTCATTTGTGCTGCTTTTCCTATACTGTTCATTTTCCCCAAAAAAGCTAATTAATTTCTTCATTTTTCCTGTTAGCCTGATTTTCTTAAATGTTCCAGCACCTCACACAGCAATAGGTTGCATTTTCCCACAGGTTTTAAATTAATTGATTCTTTTTCTTTCTTTCCCAAGTGGAAATGTTTATCCCAGAATCTGGCATTCTCCGGCTCCACTTTGTTCTGCTTGCTCACCTTACAATGAAGCAGTTATCTTAAAACTTTCTATTAGGGCTCTCCTGGGTTGGCTTCTCTTTTCAATTTGACCACTTTCTCCTCTTCCTTCTGTAAACTCATCTCCTGGTGGTTTTTGAAGAAATCGATTGATGAACTGATTGATTTTGAGTCTTTGGTTATTTGAAAACGGCTTTATTAACCCTCAAAGTTTGGATATAAAATTGAAATTTTGGGTTGAAAATCTACATTGAGACCTGTGAGAGCATTGCTCCTCTTATGAGTTGAGTACTGGTCTGAAGGTTTGGCCTTGTTCTGTCTTTTGATCTTTTATTTCTCTATCTAGTTGAAAATAGTTTTCCTCAGTGGTGTCAAGTTTCATGAGCTATTTATTGAGGATCTTTTTGTTTCAATGGGAAGAATTAGATCCTTTCAGTCCTGGAGCATTTTCTTTTACTTTTTTGATAACATTTATTTCTTTGATAATACTCTCTTCCTTTCTGTTCTTACTCTGAAATTTCATCTAGGTTTTTGCTCTTCTCTTTTTCATTTTCTTGTTCTTCTTTATAAGAGATATGACTCTTATCTGTAAGTGCTGGTATTCAATTGTTTGAATGATCCCGTCTGTACTTTCCAAGGGTTCATTTACGAGGCTGACCTGTGGTATCCTGTTCTAGTTTAATAGTACAGTAACTTCTCTGATAATTAAGTAGGATGTTACCTTCTATTGAGTTCCCATCAAGTTTATTTTTTCTTGGGTGTGTTGTGATTCTTTATGTTTATTATGTGAAGTTACCAGCTCTGCATATGAGACTTATGCTTCTTATCTTGTGAATGTCCCTGCTCAGTGGGCCTGGCAAGGCTCTGGTATTTTCTTTAGAGCATGAGGGACCCCGAGCTGTCAGTGTCTGATAATATTTTCACTCATGCTCTTTCCCCAGAATAGTCTTCTGAAGTTCCCTTGGGCTGGGAGGCCTACAAGCTGGCTGCCTTTTGGGTATGGGGAGGGGCAGCCTGCCTGCTGGTTAGTAGGCAGGTTTTGATGAACTCCCCTCTTTTCAACCTGTCTCTTACCCCCAGCCTGTCAGTTCCTATGTCTCTATTCCAGTTCTTCTGAATAGAAAACATTTCCCTGGGGGGCCAAGGGTACCTGGGCAGGGACCTTCCTCAGGATGTGAACTCTCATTTCATTTAGAGTGGGAGTGCTACCGGGGAGGGATGACATGTGCCATGGGGGGGCAAGTAACCAACAGTTTGGTCTCCAATAGCTACTTTTTAGTACTCTTAATTTGGTGAGCAATTTAGTATTTGCTTGGGTTTGGATTTCCCTGAGCCAGTCAGATTCTCGGCGGGTACTTTTCTCAGCACCACCGGCTTCTATCAATTTAGGAACCATTTAGGAAGAAATGGGGCTTATTCTAGTCCCACAGAAACTGAAGACTGGTTGCATGGGGGTCTTCAGATATAGCAGGAGTTAAGGGTAAAAAAAGGTTGGTGGGGGGCATGGTCTTCTTTCCTGTTTCCTCTGCCAGGCTTGAGACCCCAGGCCCAGGGAGGCCCCTGTGACAGTGCCACATTCTGCAAAGCTCACCACCTCTTCACTTGATCCCTCCAGGTTTCTCTCCAATTGATAAAGCTCCAAATCCCTCACCATGGACTTCCAACATCGCCCTGGGGGCAAAACTGGGAGTGGGGGTGTGGCCTCCTCTTCTGAGAGCAACCGGGACCGCAGGGAGCGCCTCAGGCAGCTGGCCCTGGAGACCATTGACATCAACAAGGTGAAGTAGGGCCAGAGACAGTCCCTTTTACCATGGAACCACATTCCAGATGCTTACACCAGTGCCCTTGAGCAGCTGCCTGGCTTTCTGGGCCTTGGGCTTCTTATCTGTAAACAAGGGAACTTGACCTGAAGCAGCAGGTCTCCACTGCGCACCCAAGATTGTCAGCTGTTGGTGACCCCACATTAGAAGGGTTTTTTACTGTGCAAGCCATTTTGGTTTTGTTTGTTTAATTAACCAGCAGTGTGGAGAATCTCCAATGTGGAGGGCCACAATGGCATTACATGAATTGATATCATTCCAGCCATAGGGAATGAAGGGCAACGTTTTAGTTTAGCCACACAGAGCAGTTGGTAGACCAGTACCCCCATTCTGTGGGGGCCATCCTGGGCGCTGTGGGTTGTCATGCAGCATCCCTGCATGCCCCACCCAATCAATGCCAGGAGCACCCCGAGTCATGATGACCACAGCTGACCCCAGGTGTTGCCCAGTATCCCCTGGGGCAGAGTGGTCCAGATGAGAGGCTGGCTGTCAGTGTGTGGTTCACCTTAGTCTTTAAAATCCTGAAATAGCCTGACCTGTGGTGGCGCAGTGGATCAAGCATCAACCTGGAATGCTGAGGTTCCCAATTCAAAACCCTGGGCTTGCCTGGTCAAGGCACATATGGGAGTTGATGCTTCCTGCTTCCCCCTTCTCTCTCTCTCTCTCTCTTTCCATCTCTCTTCTCTAAAATGAATAAATTTAAAAATTTTTAAATAAAATAAAATTCTGAAATATGTGGGGCCTTTGTATGTGCCAGGCACCGCCAAAACTCAAAGGCCACACTTGTGCAGTTGGTTCTGTTACAGTTGCCATTTTCCAAATGAAGAAACAGTTGTGTGTGGGGGAGTCATTCTCAAAGATTCTAACTCCCTAGGCAGTGGAATTAGAATTTGAACCCCACAACTTTGCTCTGCACTTGGGTTTAGCAGCACTGCCCTGGTTTATGAAAAGTCACCTGTCTGGTGCACAGGACCTGTAAACATGGGTCTCCGTGGCCTTTCCCTTAACCTGTTTACTTATCCTCCTCTGCTTACATCTGCCTTGTGCTGCAGCTCATGGGAGGTTGGCAGGATTTTTGGCCAGATCCCTGCCCTGGACCAAGAGATGGACAACCATCTCTGCCTCTTTCCAGACCCCAAACTGTGACCAGTGTGGGACCAAGGACTCCCAGGGGACCCCTTCTGCTCAGTAGGGGTCAGAGACCAGCAATGTTGACCCTAGGCACTTGCTGTAGATTCAGAGTCAGCCCCCAGTCCTGCTGAAGACTCTGGTGGTCCCACAGCACTGCCCTACCAGACTCCTGCTGAGCCAGTCCCAGGCTTCTAGTCCATCCCAGAACATCTGCCCCAGAGAACAACAGCCACCCCTCCTTCGCCAATCAGGGACAGCCCTGCTTTTCAGGCACTCCATGTGGCAGACGGGGATCATGGTACTTTCTTCCTTAATATGATGGACTGTGTCTTCTTCCCAGGACCCTTATTTCATGAAGAACCACCTGGGCTCGTATGAGTGTAAGCTATGCCTGACACTCCACAACAACGAGGTGAGTTCTCAGTACCCGCTCCCTGCAAGTGCCTTTCCCAATGCCTGCAGACAAGCTCTGAGATAGGACAACCTGCTCTACCCAGTCTCCAGGCTCTTACCTTATTAACCTGACATGTTCATAATGCAGCCGAGGGTGAAGAAGCTGCGATTGAGGCCCTCCAATCACACTTGATCCCCTCACTCACTGAGTGCAGCTTCAAATGTGTCTTTCCAGGAAAGATAGTGGTCACTCATATGAAGGCCGAAACCCCTCTGTCCCCAGCCTTCATCCATCACTCCTGGAACCCGGGGGCCATCACTGCTGTAGATTTGTTGCTTGTCCATTTTCCCTTAATACCGATGTTGCCATTGTTAGACAGGTGAGCACCTGTGAGCACAGGGCATACCTGGGAACATTCAGCATTAGATTTTGAGGTCTAGTGGTGTTTCCTTTAAGTACTGTGAGATCATCCATAGAGTAGTCTGATGAGTACGCACGTTGGAGTCACCATACAGCAGTGAACTGGTCCTGTTTGTCCTTTCCATGTGTTGTAGAACATTCACTTTGTTTTCACATTGTTCACAACTATGGACAGTGCACCATTGAACAGCCTTGTATGTCTTGGTCTCGTTTCTGCACTGTGGACTTTGAGACCCTGCTCCCAGCAGGCAGAAGGGAGAATAAGCCTGGTCAAGGGGCATCCAGGCCTCATCCCTGCTCACTTTGTCCCACTCTAGGGGAGCTACCTCGCACACACCCAGGGAAAAAAGCACCAGACCAACTTGTAAGTATGTGTTTCCCCACCTACCCCCACACCCAGCTTTAAGCCTTGGGCCCCAGGGTCAGGAAGGAGCTGGCACTTCTCTGACATCTGTGAGCCATGCCAGATGATGGTGCAGAGGGGGTCTGGGGCCCGCCCAACCTGTGATCAGAGCATTGAGCCCTGCATGAGTAAGTAGGTGTGCCTGCTTAGGTGTGAGGGGAGAAACAGGCCATGCTCTTTCCCTAGCAACAGTGAGGGTACTATAAACATAGAGAGGTTTGGGGTTGTCAGAAAGCTCCTTAATAAGGGTTGGTGGGAAATGTGATGAAAAGAGAAAGATGCCTGTGGCAGTCCAATCCATTTTCATTCAAAGCCTAGGACCCCCATCTGATACCCCCAACCCTCTCACTAAGCAGAGACTCTCCAAGGTCAGTGTGGGGGCAGGATGGCTCCTAGCACCTGGCCCTGTGACCTTGGCAGCATGTGTTTGTGTGAAGGGGCTGCATCGCTGTCTCCGTCCCATCTGCAGGGCCCGGCGAGCAGCCAAGGAGGCCAAGGAGGCCCCCGCCCAGCCGGCGCCAGAGAAGGTCAAGGTGGAAGTGAAGAAGTTTGTGAAGATCGGCCGCCCAGGTTACAAAGGTAAGTCTGTCTAGGGGTATGCTGGCCCACAGCTGGCATGAGAAAGCGTGAGTCTTTTGGCCAGGACCCCAGACCCATCCCTAAGCCATATACACACTGTTGTTCACTGGCCTTCACTTGGCCACACCTCTCACTGCTTTCAAGGACCACCCAACTCATCTGGGTCCCATCTTCCCAACATGAACTTCTCAGACATGACCACGAGTATGCTGTGTTGCCTGTGTACAACACCGCATTGTCAGGGTGTTGTGGGAACTTGTAATTCTTTGCACTCCTAGTGAAGTTGAGTGGTGTATGGGAGGGGCGGCGAGCCTGTCATGTCCCTTTCCTGTGAGCTTGGGACTGGGTTGTGGCTCCTCTTAACCTGAAGAAAAAGTAGAATGGGAGAATAAAGGTCTGTATTAGTTGCAGCTTTTTCAGTAGGACCCTCACAGGAAAGAGGGTTCTGGGTTACCCAGTTGGAACTTAGGGGACTGTATTCTAACAAAAGGTAGGAGTGTCTTGTGTGTGACTGTCATTGCAATTAGGACACAGCATGCAAAGGCCTTGGGACAGACCCACTTACAAACCAGGGTCACAATGGCAGGATCCACGTGGTCCTACCAAAGATTTTTTTGCCTGTGATAGGCAGTCATGAATGTAGCAGGGAGAAGCTGGAGGATTAATGGAGTTTGTTTGACATGCCCCAGAGCTGTGTGAATAGCCTGGAAGTCACAGGGCTCTAATGGGAAGGGCGCCCTCTCCTGGCTGCAGGTGTGCAGGCCTCACTTGCCCCACACATCTGGAGCCTTCTGTATTCAGTTCCTGTTCAGTGCTTTCCCAGGCTTCGGTTCAAGGTAACACAGAGCCATTCTGCCACCACCTGTGTGGTCTTGGGCAGGTGGCACCTATAGATAGCACAGAGTCCTCATAGGCCTGGGTGATGCCCTACAGCCAGGTGACCTCCCTTGGGGTTCTGAGTTCTGGGAGGACATTGAGCTGGCCTAGACCTGAGACCCTCATGTGTTACAGTGACCAAGCAGAGGGATACAGAGATGGGCCAACAGAGCCTCCTCTTCCAGGTGAGATAAGGCCCAACACCCAATCGTGAGGGGAGGGGTTCCTGGAAGACAGTGCTGCTACTTGGATGTGTTTTTGCAGATTGACTATCCCGAGATTGCTGATGGCATCATGCCACGCCACCGTTTCATGTCTGCATATGAGCAGAGGATCGAGCCCCCAGACCGTCGCTGGCAGTATCTGCTGATGGCTGCCGAGCCCTACGAGACCATTGCCTTCAAGGTAGCTTGTGCTCCCCACTCCAGGAGTGCCCTTCCCAAAAGGGCCTTGTTTCTGGGGTGGGAAAGGCCATCCTGAGGTAGTGCCTACCAAGAGTGGAGCTCCTGTTTGTCCACCAGTGACATGCCTCTGCCAGCTGGTCAGGATTCTTTGATGGTGTCTCATGCCTAGGCAGATACTGGTGAACAAAATAGCATAACCCATGGCCTTCCTAGAGTGATGGGGTTACTAAGCAGCAGAGCTGTAATGGAAGCCATGTCTGATACCCCCCAGATCAAGCCCTGTCCCCTCAAAGGGCTTCCCCTGTCTGGGTCTGCTCTAATTCTGACCCCATCTCAACCCCCTCGGCAGGTGCCAAGCAGGGAGATTGACAAGGCTGAGGGCAAGTTTTGGACTCACTGGAACAGGGAAACCAAGCAGGTAAGTTGCTCTAGGTCCAGGCAATTCCAGGACCCCCCCCTGGAGGCTGCCCTGGCCATCCTGTTGCCCCACCCAAGGCTGCTTATAGCTTCCACTTAGCTTTTCTGTTTTTCTAGTTCTTCCTTCAGTTCCACTTTAAGATGGAAAAGCCACCTGCCCCACCAAGCCTCCCTGCTGGACCTCCTGGGGTGAAGCGACCACCACCCCCACTGATGAATGGTTTGCCTCCACGGCCACCACTGCCTGAGTCTTTGCCTCCGCCCCCACCAGGAGGCCTGCCTCTGCCCCCCATGCCACCCAGTGGGCCTGCACCTTCAGGGCCTCCGGGCCCTCCCCAGCTACCCCCACCAGCTCCCGGGGTTCACCCACCGGCACCAGTGGTCCACCCACCAACATCTGGGGTCCACCCTCCAGCTCCTGGGGTTCATCCCCCAGCACCAGTGGTCCACCCCCCAACATCTGGGGTCCATCCCCCTGCTCCTGGTGTTCACCCTCCAGCCCCAGGAGTCCACCCTCCCCCATCTGCTGGAGTCCACCCCCAGACCACAGGGGTCCACCCACCAGCTTCTTCAGTCCACCCCCAGGCCCCAGGGGTCCATCCTCCAGCTCCTGGGATTCACCCTCAGCCTCCTGGGGTCCACCCCCCTCCTCCTGGGGTTCATCCTCCAGCTCCTGGGGTCCACCCTCAGCCCCCTGGTGTTCACCCCTCCAATCCTGGGGTCCACCCCCCAGCTCCCATGCCCCCAATGCTGAGGCCCCCGCTGCCCTCCGAGGGCCCTGGGAACATTCCACCCCCTCCCCCGGCTAATTGAAAAGCTGCCCCCTTTTTCTACAAGTCGGCTTTGCTGTTTTCCTGTTTTTTCTCCCTGATCAGTTTGGTGTTTTTGTAGAGGGCTGTGCCATGTCCTCAGATCTAATTAAACAGCCTCCCAGCCACCTGAGTGCACTGCTGTGTCAGTGGGTGGCAGGGCACTGTGGGGTGGCCTCTCCACAACGTGTGGAAGCGGTTCAGGGTCAGGCTTTAAGACTGTTCCACCAGGACACTGGTGGGTGGCCCATTGTGTCAGCTGTGTCCTGGAGACTGCAGGATGGAGGGCAGACTGCCAGCTGAGCAGCACTGGGTATGGGATCCATCCTGTGGGGGAATAGCAAAGCAGAGGATGCTTTTTTTGTCCTTGGAGTCTTCAGGCCAAGATGCCTGTGTTCCTGTTACCCCTTGGTTTTCCAGGGGCAAGGTGAATGGGCAGGAGACTTAGGGAGCCCCACCTGAGTCTGGAGGCCAGGCCCACCCTCCTGGTAGTCTGAATACACTTAGATAACTGATGTCTTTCAGGGCCTGGCTATGCTCAGGGAGGAGGCTCTGCCCCTTTGCCATCCTCTAGTCTAGACCCAACTCCACAGCTGTTGATGTTTGGTCCATCTGGGCTAGTCACTCCCTGCTCAAATTCCCACTCCCATCTCCAGAGGGAAACCTCAAGGACAGTTGGACAAATCGGTCCCAGGCCATATTTTCTATCACTGGTGGGAAGGAGATAGGCAGCTGGGGCAGAACAGAAGGGGCTTTGAGAAGGTCCAGGCTTGCAGAAGGGCTCAGGCACTGGCCCCCAAGGTCACATCCTGGGAGGCAATAGGGGCTGTCCTCCAGCACAAACACACTCAGCTCACCCATAAAAGCAGGGTGGCCCAGCCCCTTGCAGTTCCCAGGATGTGGGCTGCACCTCTCTCTAGACTGGTCCTGGTGCTGTGGGTGATGGGAACCCTGCTGGGAGGTGGGATCCCCAGAGAAGAAGCCTTGCCTGTGAAGCCTACAGACACCAGGGGTCTTATTTTCCACCAAGACTGGGGCTGGCCTCCAAGCAGCCAGCAAGACCCCCTGTGTCTGGTGACGCTGGGTGGAGGTGGCAATGGCAGCATCACCCCCCTGCGGGTGGTGGGAACACTGAGGGACTACGAGCAGGTCTTCCTGGAGGTCGTGCATCAGGCCCACTGGGGGCCCCGTGACCTGGCCACCTTTGGGATCTGCACCCCCAGCCATGAACACTCTGCCCTGCCCTCTCTGCAGTGGCTTCAAGTGTGGCTGGGGGAGCCACAGGGGCGGCAGCTGGTTATCCTACACCTGGAGAAAGGTATGTGAAGCCCAATAGCTAAGGCTGGGCAGGATACCCCACTGTGGTCCTCTTTCCCATTACATGATGATCATTATTCTCTCAAAACCCTAGGTCCCTCCCTTGCTTGGAGATGTTGAGGACTATGGCCCTGCTCCTTTGGGTTGGGCTGTGAGTCTACAGCCTGGGAGGTGTGTGCCTTTTGCCTTGTCTGGAGCTGGAAGTCTTCAATGAATTCCCACTCCCACACCACTCCTCCTGTAGTGCCTGGGAAGGTTCCCACTCCAGGAAGGAGGCAGTGAGGGTGGTCAGCCATCCTAAATGTCCAGTAGAGGCGTGTCCCTCCTACAAGTAGGCATCCTGGAGTAAGGGGTGCCCTCTCCCAGGAGCCACTGACCTCAGATGCAAGGAAGGGGCTGCCCAGGTGTCGTGTGGGCCTCTGTCCAGGAGATCCCCAGGCCTAGAGACCTCAAAGGTTCAGGGATAACAGGCAGGAGCCCCACCACCCACTCTATCAGTATTACCCATGTCCCAGCAAGGTCCTGTCCCTGGTGTTTAGGAGTGTCACACCTCTCCCACTAGTGTCCCAAGGCTCCCAGTGGGGTACAGCTCTCCTTACCTGAAGAACAGGTTTGAGTGAGAGCCTCAGGCTTCAGTGGCTCAGCTGTTCCCCTTCCCCATTATCCTGGCCTAGTGACCTGGGAGCCAACACCCTCACTGAGTTTCCAGGAGCCTCCATCTGGAGAAATCAGCCCCGGGGAACTGGCGCTGCTAGTGCTGTACCCCGGACCTGGCCCGGAGGTCACTGTAACAGGCGCTGGTCTGCTGGGCACCCAGGTACTAAGGTTGAGTTGGGCATTCCCCCACCCCCAGCAGCCCTCACCCATAGCAAAAGAGGAGGTTTTTTGTTTGTTTAACAGTCTGCATTCCAGGGAAAGGCTCCAGGTGTCCAGGGTAGAAAGTGGAAGGGGTGGTAAGGGCAGGGAGAGAGGGCTGGTGGCATCCTGCGCCCCGGCCCAATAGGCTGAGCCTCCGTCTCCTCAGAGTGTCTGCTTATCCCGGGATACCAGTTACCTGGCGCTGCCTGTGGACAAGCCTGCGGGGGCCTGGCACGGCCTGGGTCTCGCCCTAAACCTGCAGCACCGCGGAGACGGTATGCTGGGCAGAGAGGGAGCGGGAGGGTGAGGCTACCCTAGGCCCCAGCCCCTGATTCAGCCGGGTACCTTCCCTTCAGGTGCTCCCCTGAGCACCGCCCAGTTACAGACTCTGCTGTTCCGCGCTGACTCCCACTGTTTCACGCGGATGACCCCAGTCCTGCTCCTGCTGCCGGGGCCCGGGCCCACACCCATGCCTGCACACGGTCAGCTGAATACGATGACCTTCCCGTCGCCCAAGTACGTGCAAACTGAGCCCAGGGGCGCGGGGATGTGGGGAGGGCTGAGCCTCGCGCCCACACTCTGTCCCCTTCACCGTCTAGTATGACCCTGGAGCCTGAGGAGCAACCACCCAGTACCGACCCCTTCCTGGAGACGCTCACGCGCCTGGTGCGCACACTACGGGGGGCCCCGGCCCAAGCTTCAACGCTGCGCCTGGCCCTGGACCCTGCCGCGCTGGCCGGCTTCGGACAGGGCCTGGTCAATCTGTCGGACCCCAAGGCTCTGGAGCGCCTGCTTGACGGAGAAGAACCCCTACTGCTGCTGCTGTCGTCTGCTGCTGCTGCCACCGCCGGGGACTCCACGTCACTGCAGGACCCTGTGTCTTCGCCTTGGGCGGCGGACCTGGAGCGCCGTGTGGCCGCAGAGCTGCAAGCGACTGCCGCTGAGCTGGGCAGCCTCCCAGGGTTGCCTCCCGCCGCCCCACCGCTGCTGGCACGCCTGCTCACGCTGTGCCCCAGGGAAAAGGGAGACTCAGGAGGCCTAGGCGGCCCGCTGCGCCCACTGCTGCTGCTAAAGGCGCTGCAGGGTCTGCGCGCCGAGTGGCGCGGGAGGGAGTGGAGCGGGTCCACGCGGACACAGCGCAGCGCGGAGGCCGGGGCCGCAGACGGGCCATGCGCGCTGCGCGAGCTGAGCGTGGACCTGCGCGCCGAGCGCTCTGTGCTCATCCCCGAGATGTACCAGGCTAATAACTGCCAGGGCTCGTGCGGCTGGCCGCAGTCAGACCGCAACCCGCGCTATGGCAACCACGTGGTGCTGCTGCTCAAGATGCAGGCCCGTGGGGCTTCCCTGACGCGCCCGCCCTGCTGCGTGCCCACGGCCTACACCAGCAAGCTACTAATCACGCTTTCTGAGGAGCGTATCACCGCGCACCACATGCCCAACATGGTGGCCACAGAGTGCGGCTGCCGGTAACCTTGGACCACGCCCCGACTGGCGCACCTGTCCATATTTATTCGGACTTCAATCATCACGCCAATAAAGACCACAAGCACGTACGTGGCTGAGGTGTCCGTGTATGTTTGGGGGCAAGTGGGGCCCTCTAGCACTCAGGGCTGGGTCATTCGGGTTGGCACTGCTTACCCCCTATGCCACCCTCCAAACTGAAGTCTTGTCCCGGTCATTTAGACCCCGGCGGGTTCCAGGATTGAGGTGCAAAGGAGTAGGCTATATGGGGGTCGCTGCACTTGCTTTATTTTCCTAGAACCCGGGATCGAGAAAAGGTTCTGGGATTTCGGCTCAGGATCTAGGTCCAGCTCAGTCCCGACCCCTGCTGGTGCGGTGCTTCTGACCACCGGGAGGCCAGTCCTCCGCGTTGGGCCGCCGGGAGGCCCAGGACTGCCTCTTTCGGTGCTCATGGTCTCTGGAGTCCCGCGCCCACGGCCTGTAGCTCGCTTTGCGTTCTTTCAAGCGCCTGGGTAGGGCTTCCTGGGGCTTCCTGGAGGCCTGTGGCTTCTCCGGCTTCCGAGGTCTCTCCTCCTTCCGCAATCTCTCCTTTCGTGATCTCTCCTTTCGCGACCTCTCCTCCTTCCGCGGCTTCTCCTTCTGTAGCCTCTTCCTGGGTGCTCCGTGGTCGAGGGGCGAGCTCTCCTCCCCAGCAGCCTCCTCAGGCTCCCCTTCCTCCATTTCTGCAGCCTCCTCGCTCCTTGAAACCGCAGTGTTCTCTGTCTGCACTTGGGGCGCAGAGGGTCCCGGTGTGGGTGCCCAGGCCACAGGCTTCAGCTGCAACGCAGACCATGCGTGGTGATGGGATCAGCGCAAACCCACTCCACAGGCCCAGGCCCTTTCCTCCAATTGAGGGTCCAGTCGCCCGCAGTCATTGAAGGAAATGCTTACCGGGGGCGACGCTGGCTTTTTTGGTGCTGAGCTTGATGGGACCCATGGCTCACGGACAGGTGCAGGAGTGTCCGCCTCCCCAACCATGACATCTACGAGTGGATGGGAGGGGGTGAAAATCAGCCTGCGCCTTAGAGCTTGACCACACCATCCACCTAGCCCTCACAGCTAAAGCTCTCCCTGGGAACAGGCGAAGGGGACCCGCCGATTCCACCCCATACTGGGAGGCTGGGCTGGATCCCTTCGAGCCCTTGGAAGAAATTCCGGGTCCCCGCTTCTGCAGGCTCCCCATTCCCTCCAAATCTTCCTTCTTCGGGTTGCAAAAAGACAGGTCATGTTTTTCCGCGGGCTGCATGAGCCCCCTGGAGCGCAAGGAAGGCTTACACCACCTAATGGGGAGAGCACCCACACGGTCCATCCTGGGCATGCAAGATCCATGGCGGGAAATGTGCACAGTGGAGGGACGTGCACTAAGATCCATACTGGTAAGGGAAGGCTCTCCCCCACCCACTCCGCTGCAAGGTCCCTAGTGGGGGGACAGGAAGGAGGCACGAAAACTCGTCCTGACAAGAGGGACACAGGCCCGACCTTGGAGGTGCACGGTCGGTGCCTAAACAGGATGCACAAATGGGAAGGGAGAGGAAGACCCCGCCGAAGGTCAATGCTAGGAATAAAGGAGCGCGCAAGGCGGGAGAGGGGAGTGATGTGGAGCTGTCTGTGGCGGGGTGGGGTGGGGTATACAAGACCCTGACCCTGGGGGCACAGGCTCACCGCGACACAACTGGAAGGCCGAGCCTAGCAGCGCCACCAGCGAAGCGAGCACCAGGCATTTGTTGAGCGACATGTCTCCCCAAGGCAGCTCCTCGCTCAGCGCTGGAGGAGGGGGCGGTGGCTGCAGGGGCGGTGCAGCCTGCGCCTTCTTGCGTGCCGGACTCCGCGGGGCTTCAGAAGCAAATGTGGGGCTCTAAGAGGCCGACTTGCACCCTAAACTAAGCTCAGCCCTGCGTTGCTGTGCGCCCCTGTGCAGGGGAACTAAGTTTGGCAGCTTCACTGTAATGCCAAGAATATTCTAGATAATTAGCTGAAGCTTAATAGCACCTTAGCTAGTGTTATCATGAATTAGCAGAGGCTCCCAGACCTTTTAGTTACTGCCTATGACACCTGGACACCACTCAGCCAGGAGCGCGTATCTCAGCATCCTTTCCACCCAGGTCCACAGACCCAGCCCAGGACCTATTTCCCTTGTCAGCCCATCCCCATCTCCAGAGGCTGATTAAGGTCGGTTGAAGCCCCGGGCACAGAAGAAAATATTGGGCCCCTTAGAGAAGAGAGAGAGACAGGGAAAATAAAAATATATGCTAACCATATTTTTAAATAAATAAAAAATATTATGTACTATTAATGTTAAAATTGCACATATGAAACCAAACTTCATGTCATTAGAAAAAAGTGTAAAGTTGGGGTTTTGCGGGGCCCTTCAGAAGTCTGGGCCCAGGGTGCACACACCCGGTGAGCCCACCGTTAAATCCACTTCTGCCCACCCCTCACTTCACCCCTGCCTCCTGCAAACCGACTTGCTCCTGCTTTCAGCCTCTCCTTGCTGGGTCCTGGGGCCACTTTGGCCACATACTCCTTTTCTGTCTTCTTGGGCCTGTTATCCACTCTGCCAGCAGGGCTATCCTCAGCCTCTTGCTCCTGAGAATCCTGTGGAGAGTTGTCAGTCATCTTGGATATTTCCTTCTTCTTTTTCTTCCGAGGGAGTCCAAGATGTTCCCATGGGCTACAGAAACCCACCCTCCATGGCTATTGTGTCCCGGACTCCAGAGGAGTCCTGGGCTGAAACCCAAGGGCCCAGGTTACTCACGTGGGGCCAAGTGCTGGAGTCAGCCAGTCTGGGTGTCACTGTTAGTGGGAAAAGGGGAAAACTCAAGGTTGTGGGGTCGCCAGGCCAATCCTATCCTTCCCAGGGCTCTGCTGGGTGAGGGGCAGGTATTTGCTTCCACTTTACAGACTGGAAAGGAGACAGTCTGAGAGGCAGCCTTGCCCAAAGGCACACAGCACTTTCCTGGCAGGCTGGGATTGGAACCCTGACCTGTGTGGCCAAGCCCCTCCTCTTTTTTTGGGCGGGGGGGGGGGGGGATGCTCCTAATAGACCCCTGAGGCAACAGTGGGCCAGAGGTGGGAAACAGAAGCAGTTTAAGCCAATGTAAGAGTCCAAGTCCTGGTCTCTGAAGGTGAGCCACCTTGCTCATCCGTAGAATGGGGGTGTGTGCTTCATCCTGCCAGCACCCTGGGGAGGATATCTCAAGCCCTGTTCTCCCAGAGCCTGCCTGGGCAGGGATCAGCCAGTGCAAAGAGGTTCTCACCTGCCTGGCAGCTACCTAGGCCTGCATCTGGCTCCTCCAAGGCCATGGTTGTCAAGGAGATGTCTGAGAAGCAACCCGTCCAGACTTGAGCTGGAAGTAGGGAAGGGATGAGAAAGAGGCATCTTGCATTTACCGAGCCAGGCTGAGGGACTGGGCCTGACCTGGCAAGGCAAGGGCTCTGAGTACATGTATTACCCAGCCTTGGTAAATTCACTTGGCAAATTCAGACTCACACAGAGCATGGCCCAGGCACCCTCCCTGACCCCCACATGCCTGCCTTAGGACTCCTCCCAATCACCCAGCCTCCTTGGGGCCCCAGCATTCCTGAGCACACAGAGGCTGCTGTGGCCCTGAAAGGGCTGGGACCCACTCAAAGTCACAAAGATATGAGTAAAGAGCCCAAAGCAGAATCTAGGCCCAGGGTCAGCTCATGTTCTCTGAGACTAGGGACTATTTTTATCCAGTGCCCAACCCCGTGGGACAGGCCAGCATGGGGCCTATCCCCTTCCAGGCCTTTGCCCCCACAGGTTTCCCCTTTGGACCATTCTCATCTGCCACACCTGGCAACCAGTTCCTCCCTGGCCCCATAAATCTAGGAGCACAAGTTCCAGCAGCTACGACCAGCCTCACTCTAGCCACAACAGGAAGGGGAAGGATAAGGGGAGTCCTGGGGGCCTCTCTATCCCAACATTGGGGTTTTTGTCTCCTCTCACTGTCTCTGCTCCCACAGGGCAGAGAAAGAAAGTGAGGCTGGGACATAGGCATTGGCTAGGGGTCGTGCAGAGCTCGAGGTCAAACCCAAGTCTGTCAGCTTCTCAAAACCCTACTTTTGAGGTCTCCAGTGCCTCTGGCTGCCTGTGTTAGTGTGTGTTCCATCGCTAGGCAGAAAGGTGACCCTCTCTGGGGCTGGAGCAGGGCAGTGGGGGTGCCCAATGGGGAGAAGATGTGTAACCCTAGGTGAGTAAGGTGGCAGTCACAAGAGTTAGGGACTGCCATGAACCTCAGAAACACCCTTTCCAGCCCCCTAGGGATCCCCACCTCTGCCCAGGCCTCCCCCTGGCCCCACTTACTCCACAGCCGCCACGCTGGGCCTGCTGGACAGGATGGAGGGTGGCCGCTGAGAGACAGCAACAGGTGTCCAAAGGCAGCGGGATGGGCCAATCAGCTCTGCGGCTGGAGCTAAAGGAGGAGGAGGGTCAGGCACAGCTGGTGTGTTCCCCCGCTTGCAGGAGGGCCAGGCATTGGCCAAGGGGTGACCCACCCCTGCTTCAACATAAAATCACTGTCAGGCTGGCCATGGTGACGCTGGAAATGTTACTTCCTGTGCTGAGCATCAGTAAAAGGGGCTCTGGAGTGAGAGCCCTACAAAAGATGGTGCCCTTATCTTCTCTCAAGGATTCTGTCAGTAAGCCTTTATGAAGGACTGGTTGTGTGTCACCCCACAGCTGGCATGTCCTGAGGAGCCCAGGGACAACAGGGAGAGCTTCCTGAAGGACACAAATACTGTGGGAAATCTGAGCTCTGCTGGCTGGCATGGGCAAGGCACCAACCCAGAAGCCTCAGTTTCCTCCTCCCAGGGGAGCAGTGAGGTCAAAATGAGTTATTCTGTACTAACCACTGGATAACTGTTGGCTGTATCACGTGACCCAGTCACACCTGCACAGTTTTGTTTAATCCATCCATCATCAACCATCCACCACCCAGCCAGATGGGAAATTATTTTGAAAAACACATTTTTTTTCAAAAAGTAACAGCTTTATTAAGATACAATTCACATATCATACAGTATATTCTTTGAAAGTGTACAATTCAATGGTGTTTAGTACATTTGTACAGTTCTGCCACCATTGCCTCTATCTAATTCCAGAACATTTTGTCACTCCAGAAAGAAACCCCATCCCTATTAGCAACTCCTCCATCTCCCCTAGCCCCTGGCAAGCACTAAGCCAGTGTCTCTGTGGATTTACCTGTTTTGGATATTTAACATAAACAGGATCACATACTGTGTGGCCTTTTGTGTCTGCCTATATAAATGTATAAAGTATAAGCACAGATATTAAAAATATACACAGATTTAAGGAAATAGTAAAGAAATTATTGGCTAGTGCTAACTTGGAAGAAGTTACAATGAGGCAGATTTGCAAAAAATGGTTTATGAAAATTATCTTGCTTATGATTTAACTGAAAGAAAAGGTTTCATAAAACTGTTAAAGAGCTGGCCCTGACTGGTTAGCTCAGTTAGAGCATTGTCCCAAAATGCCAACACTGCAAATTTGATCCCAGTCAGGGTACACATGGAAAGCAAACAATGAATGCATAAATAAGTGGAATGACAAATGAATGCTTCTCTCTCTCTCTCTCTCTCCCTCTTTCTCTCTCCCTCTTTTCCCCCTTTCCTCCCTCTGTCTTGCCAATCAATTAAAAAAATGTTAAAGAGATAATTTCTTGAGCTAGAGGAGAGAGACAGATGACTTGTTCTATGAATTTAAAGATCTCATTTACATTATACAAGCAGAGAATGTATTTTCTTTTCTAAATCTTTGCAAGCATTGTGTTGGTTGAGTTGACTACTGACTTTCTGATTTTGAGAGTTACATAAATTTGAGTTTGTCATTTTAAATTGCATTTCTATGTAATTTTTAGTTTAAAATTTTGCATGACTGTAATTGTTCCCTACTTTTATAGTTGTATTTAGTACATTTTGGATTTCTTTATATAAGGCCATAGGTTCTTGAACTGTTGTTTTTAGTGCAGTTAAAATGAGCTTAAGACCTACTTTTAATCAAATGGAACAAAAAATTTTATAACTGGCATTTATACATGCAGAGACCAATGCAGTATTTAGTGTATGAAATATTTTACACTGAGTGTAAAAACTCAGTGACAGTGTGTTCATATTAAGAATATACAAGCTTTGTCCTGGCCGGATAGCTTGGTTGGAGCATTATCCTGAAACATAGAGGTTACTGGTTTGATCTCTGGTCAGGGCACAGACAGGAGCAGATTGATGTTCCTGTCTCTTTCATTCTCTCACTCTCTCCCTTACTCTCTAGCTGAAATCAATAAATTAAAGTATTTTTATTTGCTTTAGAGAGGGGAGAGAAAGAGAGTGAGAGAGAGAAGAGGGGAGGAGCATGAAGCATCAACTTCCACATGTGCCTTGACCAGGCAAGCTCAGGGTTTCGAACGGGCGACCTGAGCGATCGAAGTCTACGCTTTATCCACTGCACCACCACAGGTCAGGCAATAAAAAATAAAAAAAAAATCAAGTTTCAGCTGTCCAGATCACTAATTGGAACTTATATCCTACATGTGTATATATGCAAATTGTCAGCATGACAAAAGTGACAGTTTATTTTTGTATTCTTAAAAACAAAGTTATTATATATAAAGTTGTGTGTGTGTGTGTGTGTGTGTGTAGATCAATTTTTAAATTCATATAGGTAGGTACCTTTACAGTTACAAAATATGAAATGTCAGTTCAGCCAGATGGTATCACAGAGCAGTAAAAGAATTCAGTGAAGAAAACACTGAAGGAACAGATCATTCTCTGCTTTGCCTTGAAAATGTCATTGATTTTATTTATTTATTTATTTATATTTTTTTTGACAGAGAGAGTCAGAAAAAGGGACAGATTGGGCCTGACCAAGCGGTGGTGCAGTGGATTAGAGCGTCGGACTGGGATGTAGGGGACCCAGGTTCGAGACCCCGAGCTTGCCAGCTTGAGCGCAGGCTCATCTGGTTTGAGCAAAAGCTCACCAGCTTGGACCCAAGGTCGCTGGCTTAAGCAAGGCGTTACTCGGTCTGCTGTAACCCCCTGGTCAAGGCACATATGAGAAAGCAATCAATGAACAACTAAGGTGTTGCAATGAAAAACTGATGATTAATGCTTTTCATCTCTCTCCGTTCCTGTCTGTCTGTCCCTATCTGTCCCTCTCTCTGTCTCTGTAAGAAAATAAATAAATAAAAATAAATTAGTTAATTAAAAAAGAAAAAGGGACAGATTAGGACAGACAGGAAAGGAGAAGCATCAATACTTCTTTGCGGCATCTAAGTTGTTTGTTGATTACTTGTTCATTGATTGCTTTCTCATATGTGCCTTGACTGGAAGGCTATAGCAGAACAAGTGACCCCTTGCTTAAGCCAGTGACCTTGGGCTCAAGCCAGAAACCTTGGGCTTCAAGCTAGCAATCTTTGGGCTCAAGCAAGTGACCATGGTGTCATGTCTATGATCCCACGCTCAAGCCGGCAACCCTGCACTCAAGCTGGATGAGCCAGTGCTCAAGCCGGAGACCTCAAGGTTTTGAACCTGGGTCCTCTGTGTCACGGTCTGATGATCTAGCCATTGTACCACCACCTGGTCAGGCAAAAATGTCATCAATTTGTAGTTTTAGTACCAACTCTGCAACAGTGTCATAGATACATTTTATATTAAGGATAGACTAAAATTAACACATCAAAACTTCCAAAATTTGGGGAGGGGTGAGATTAAATACAAGCACATTTGGCTTATAATAAATGACTAATTTTTATTAACTGCTTTTGCCCATATAAAATGCTGGTATTTATAGGAAACTTGCCACCTTTATAATTATGACAAGAAGTACCAGATGTAATGCTAGAAAAAGATAATGTGTAGGCAATAGTGGGTATCTCTGACAAAGTATTTTTTTAAAAGTGGTAACAGACTTTTTTTTTTTACAGAGACAGAAAGAGAGTCAGAGAGAGGGATAGACAGATAGGAACAGAAAGAGATAAGAAGCATCAATCATCAGTTTTTCGTTGCGACACCTTACTTGTTCATTGATTGCTTTCTCATATGTGCCTTGACCGTGAGGCTACAGCAGACCAAGTAACCCCTTGCTTGAGCCAGCGACCTTGGGTCCAAGCCAGTGAGTTTTGCTCAAACCAGATGAGCCCCGCACTCAAGCTGGCGACCTCGGGGTCTCGAACCTAGGTCTTCCGCATCCCAGTCTGATGCTCTATCCACTGCGCCACCACCTGGTCAGGCAACAGACTTATTTTTAACATTAACGACATTTAATGTATTTGTGTAATTAGAGGTGTTAGGTTTTAAATTTTGTCCAGTCAAGATTCTAGGTGATCAACATATGGACATCTCTCATTTTTTACTATTGATTTTTTTCTTTTTTTTTAGAGAGAGAGAGAGGGAAACCAATTTGTTGTTCAAACTTTTTTTTTTTTGTATTTTCCGAAGTTGAAAACGGGTAGGCAGTCAGACAGACTCCCGCGTGCGCCCGGCCGGGATCCACTGGCATGCCCACCAGGGGGCGATGCTCTGCCCATCTGGGGCGTTGCTCTGTTGCAACCAGGGCCATTCTAGCGCCTGAGGCAGAGGCCATGGAGCCGTCCTCAGCGCCCGGGCCAAGTTTGCTCCCATGGAGCTTTGGCTGCAGGAGGGGAAGAGAGAGACAGAGGAAGGAGAGGGTGAGGGGTGGAGAAGCAGATGGGCGCTTCTCCTGTGTGCCCTGGCCGGGAATGGAACCCGGGACTCCTGCACGCCAGGCCAACGCTCTACCACTGAGCCAACCGACCAGGGCTCAAATATTTTTTAATATATATATTTTATTTTTTATTTTTATTGATTTTAAAGAGAGAGGATGGGAGAGAGATGGAGAGAGAGATAGGAACATCAATCCATTCATGTATGTGCCCTGACCAGGGATCAAACCAGCAATCTCTGTGCTTTGGGATAATGCTCTAACCAACTGAGCCATCAGGCAGGGCTTGTTCCAACTTATTTATGCCATCACCGATTGATTGTTGTATGTGCCCTGACAGGGGATCAAACCCACAACCTTGGCATGTTGAGACCATGCTCTAACCAACTGAGGTAGCTGACCAGGGCCTGGACCACTCTTCAGTTCTTCCATTGATTGAGAGAGAGAGGAAGAGGGAGGAGAGGGGAAGGGAGAGAAAAAGAGAGAAAAACATTAACTCATTGTTTCACTTAGTTGTTCCATTTAGTTGTGTACTCATTGATTGCCTCTCAAATGTCCCCTAACTGGGGTTCCAAGTAGCAACCTCAGTGCGCCATAACAACACTATATCTACTGAGCCATCTGATCAGGGCCTGGGCCACTCTTTTATTATTATTTTTAAGTGAGAGGAGGGGAGGCAGAGATAGACTCTAGCATATGCCCAACAGGGATCCACCCGGCAAGCCCCCTGCTAGGCGATGTTCTGCCCTTCTAAACAGCTGCTCCATTGCTCAGCAACCTAGCCATTCCAGCGCCTGAGGCGAGGCCATGGAGCCATCATCAGCGCTCTGGGCCAACCTCAAAACATTTGAGCCATGGCTGCAGGAGAGGAAGAGAGACAGATGAGGGGGTGGAGAAGCAAATGTTTACTTCTCCTGTGTGCCCTGACTGGGAATCGAATCCATGACTTCCACACACCAGGCTGATGCTCTACCACTGAGTCAACCAGCCAGGGTCAGGGTCATTCTTTTTTCAAAGATTTTATTTATTAATTTTACAGAGAGAGGAGATTGGGGGTAGGGGGAAAGAGAAGTATCAGCTCACAATTGCTTCACTTTAGTTGTTCATTGATTGCTTGTTGTTGTGTGCCTTGACCACACAAACCCAGGGTTTTGAAGCAGCGGCCTCTGCATTCCAGGTCAATGGTTTATCTACTGCACCAGCACAGGCCAGGCTGGGCTACTCTTTTCTCTTTTCTTTTGAATTTTATAAGAAGTTTATTTAGCCTGACCAGGCAGTGGCACAGTGGATGGAGCATCAGACTGGGATACGGAAGGACCCAGGTTTGAGACCCCGAAGTCTCCAGCTTGAGCACGGGCTCATCTGGCTTGAGCAAAAAGCTCGCTAGCTTGTGTTCAGGGTCGCTGGCTCGAGCAAGAGGTTACTCAGTCTGCTGTAGCCCCCCAGTCAAGGCACATATGAGAAAGCAATCAATGAACAACTAAGGTGTCGCAACGAGAAACTGATGATTGATGCTTCTCATCTCTCTCCGTTCCTGTCTGTCTGTCCCTGTCTATCCCTCTCTCTGACTCTCTCTCTGTTCCTTTAAAAATAAATAAATTAATTAAAAAAATTTAAAAAAAAGAAGTTTATTTATGCATCTGTGAATAGATGGGTTGAGACCCTAGTGGCATCAGCCAGTCTTGAATGAGACTAATTTGTCTTTTAAATTGAATGTCTTTATCTGTTAATTAAATAATCTATGAATTTTAAAATAAAACATGCTGCTTATGAGAGAATTAGGCTTCTGATAAACTAAGTGAATAAATGGGTGGAAAAATAAAATCAATGTTTCTCTTTTCTTTCCTCTCCTTCTAAAAATAAAAAGATTTAAAGAAAATAATATCTTTGCATCACAAAACAGGAATATATAAAAATGTTGACTGTTAACAGGTATGTTTGCAGTTTTGACTTGCTTCTTGATAAAGTTGTTAAGACATTTTAAAAAAGGTATGCTTAAGCCTGACCAGGTGGTAGTGCAGTGGATAGAGCACCGGACTGGGACGCGGAGGACCCAGGTTTGAGACCCCAAGGTCGCCAGCTTGAGTGTGGTCTCATCGGGTTTGAGCAAGGCTCACCAGCTTGAGCCCAAGGTCGCTGGCTCGAGCAAGGGGTCACTCGGTCTATTGTAGCCCCCGATCAAGGCACATATGAGAAATCAATCAATGAACAACTAAGGAACTGCAACAAAGAATTGATGTTTCTTATCTCTCTCCCTTCCTATTTGTTTGTCTGTCCTTATCTGTTCCTCTCTCTGACTCTCTCTGTCTCTGCCACAAAAAAAAGGTACGCTTAATACAAATGAATGAAATAAAGTAAATCACACACACACGGTAAAGAAATATATCCAAATCTACTTAGTTTCCTCAGTGAGCATCCATGGCCTTTATATTTAGCAATAGAAACGCTAGAGAAAAGAAGATAAAACTTGATGAAAAGAAAAACATGGGCAATGTGGGGCAGGAAATACATGGCAGAGAAGTTATGTTCAGGCTCAGCCTACAATCTCAAACCTCTTTTCTCTATAATGAACCTTCTGGGAAAACTTTTGAAATATAGCAATGTAAAATCTTGAAAAGTGTATGGAAGAGCATAAATAATATAAATTCGATCTAAAAAAGAAAAAACAGGGCATGACCTGTTGGTTCAGTGGTAGAGCATTAGCCCAGCATGTGGATGTCCCATATTCAATTTCTGGTCAGAAGAAGCAACCATCTGCTTCTCCCCCCACCTCTTCCCCTTCCACAGCCATGGCTTGATTGGAGTGAGTTGGCCCTGTGCGGGCACTGAGGATGGCTCTGTAACCTCTGCTTCAGGTGCTAAGAATAGCTCGATTGCTGAGCAATGGAGTAACACCCCAGATGGGCAGAGCATCACCTGGTAGGGTGCTTGTGGGGTGGATCCAGGTTGGGATGCTAGCGGGAGTCTATCTCTGCTTCCTCTCCTCTCACTTAATAATAATAAAAAATACCAGCAGCTAGTTTGAGATATATCCTGCTAATTCTGGCACATGCCCTCTAGTCGTTGGCATGTGAGTGTTTTTACAGAGCTGTCTCAACACTATGGACGCCTTATCACCTGCCCCAGATGTGTATATGGATTTGTGGCCAAATTGTGGCAGTTTGAAGCCTTCCCTGGCCCTGCTTCTCTCCTCAGTCTGTTTGATGCATATTAAAACTAGTCTGTTTTGCCCTAGCCGGTTGACTCAATGGTAGAGCATCAACCCGGTGTGTGGATGTTCTGGGTTCAGTTTTCAGTCAGGGCACACAGGAGAAGAAACCATCTACTTCTTTTCCCCTCCCCCCACCCCTCCTCCTCTTTCCTCTCTCTCTTCCCCTCCCACAGCCATGGCTTGATTATATTGAGGGAGGGCGAAGGTCCCGGCACTGTGGATGGTGAGCATGGCCCCAGACGGGCACAGCATTGGCACCAGACGGGGTTTACCGGGTGGATCTTGGTTGGGGTGCATGCAGGAGTCTGTCTCCCCTCCTCTCACTTAAAATAAAATAAAATAAAATAAATAAAACTAGTTGGTTCTGTTTACTTTCCCTTTTTCTTGCTGCTTGCTCAAGAGTTTTCATTCCTGAGAAAAATGTTAGGAGAAGAGGCCAGGCTTGAAAATAACACTAAACATGGTGAAAGAAGATCCAATCAATCCTTTTTAATTTTTACTTTTTAACATTTTACTATGAAAATTTTCAAAAGCACAGAAAGATTGAGGGAGTTTTACAGCGAAGGTTCACATACCTTCTACTCAGATGCTACAGGTAATATTCTGCTGTGCTTGCTATGTTCCATCTCCATCTGTCCATGGCTTCATCAACCCATCTCACTTTTCATTTCAAAGTCAGGTGTAGGCATAGAACCACCTTAGAATATATACCATGTGCTAGAGATCAGTCAGAACATGTTTGTGGCTTTCATATTTATGTGAAATTTACATATATATTTTGAAAATTTTTATTCATTAATTTTTAGAGAGTGAGGAAGGGAGAGAGAGAGACAGAAACACTGATCTGTTCCTATATGTGCCCTGACTGGGTTTGAACCCACAGCCTTTGTGTATCAGGACGACGCTCTAACTAACAGAGCCAGCTGGCCAGTACAAAATGTAAAGTCTTAAGTGCACTGTCAGATGGGTTTTATCAAATGCACACATCAAATGTTACCCATCCAGTGACATATTTCCATCATGCTATATGTGAGTCTTCTGTGGCTGTTGTAAGAAATCACTATGGGCCCTGGTATGGGCTCAGTGGTAGAGCATTGGCCCAGGGTGTGAATGTCTCGGGTTCGATTCTCCATCAGGGTACACAGGAGAAGCACCCATCTGCTTCTCTACCCCTCCCCCTCTCGCTTTTCTCTCTCTCTCTCTCTCTCTCTCTCTCTCTCTCTCTTCTCCTCTCACAGCCATGGCTCAATTGGAGCGAGTTGGCCCTGGGCACTGAGGATTGCCCCATGGCTTCTACCTTAGGTGCTAGGAAGAGCTCTGTTGCCCTAATGGGCAGAGCATCACCCCTAGTGGGCTTGCCAGGTGGATCCCCATCCAGGTGCACGCAGGAGTCTGTCTCTCTGCCTCCCTTCCTCTTGCTGAATGAAAAAAAAAAAAAGAGAAATCACTATGAACTTAGTGACTTAAAACAGTATCTGTATTATCTCACAATCCTGAGGTCAGGAGTCCTATACAAGTCCTCACAGGGCTAAACCCAGGTTTGAGCAGGGCTGGTCCTTCTGAAGGCTCCAGGGAGAATCATTTCTACCCTTTTCCAGCTTCTCCAGGCACGACTTCCCTGGCTTGTGGGCACTTCCTCCATCTTCAGAGCCAGCAATGCAGCCTCTTTCATTTCTATTTCTCATTTTATTTTATTTTATTTTATTTATTCATTTTAGAGAGGAGAGAGAGAGGGAGAGAGAGAGACAGAGAGAGAGGGAGAGAGACAGGGGGGAGGAGCTGGAAGCATCAACTCCCATATGTGCCTTGACCAGGCAAGCCCAGGGTTTCGAACCGGCGACCTCAGCGTTTCCAGGTCGACGCTTTATCCACTGCGCCACCACAGGTCAGGCCCTCTTTCATTTCTGACTCAGGCCCTCCTGCCTCCCTCTTATGAGGACCCTGGATGACACTGGGCCCTTTGGGTAATCCAGGATAATTCCATCTTCATTTTAGTGTCCTTGACTTAATTCCACCTGCAATGTCCCTCTGACACATGAGGTGACACATCCACAGGTCCCATGAATTAGGGGTAGACATTTTGGGGTGCTATTATTCAGTTAACTACATTCTGAAAAATCTCTTTTTTAAAGATTTTATTTTATTTTTCTTTCCCTTCCTCTTTCTTTCTTTCTTTCTCTCTCTCTCTCTCTCTCTCTCTCTCTCTCTCTCTCTCTCTCTTGCAAGGTAGGGAAAGACAGGGACGGGCAGACAGGAAGAGAGAGATGAGAAGTATCCACTCGTAGTTGCAGCACTTTAGTTGTTCATTGATTGCTTCTCATATGTGCCTTGATGGGGGGTACTCCAGCTGAGCCAGTGACCCCTTGTTCAAGTCAGTAACCTTGGGCTTCAAGCCAGCGACCATGAGGTCATGTTGATGCTCCCACACTCAAGCCGGATGAGCCTATTCTGAAGCCAGCGACTTCAGGGTTTCAAACCTGGGTCTTCAGCGTCTCAGGTCGATGCCCTATCTACTGCACCACTGCCTGATTCAGGGAAAGATTTTTATTTATCGATGTTAGAGAGAGGAGAGAGAGAGAAAGAAAGAAAGAAAGAAGGGGGAACGGAAAGCATCAATTCATAGTTGTTTCTTGGATGTGCTTTGACCAGGCAAGCCTGGGGTTTCCAACTGGGGACCTCAGCATTTCAGGTCCATGCTTTATCCATTGTGCCACCACAGGTCAGTTCTTCAAATAATTTTTAAAAACCATAGTGATATCCCCAGTCTCCTCCACCCACCACCACATCCAGATGCCTAAACTTGACACATTGGTTTCAATTCAGTAAGACCCCAGGTATAGACCCTCCATCCTTGACTGCTCTTTTCACAACATCTGCTGTTTCTTCCCAAGAACTTAACTCTCATCACTTCCAGGAAGCCATCCCTGACTCCCTCTTTCCCCAACTGTAGCCCTGGGGCCCCCTTACTTCTTTCAGACTCCCCTCTCCTAGCAGGACACCTCCCACTGGTCTGATTTCTCTCAGTCCCAGCAAGCCCAGCCAGGGCCAGGCACCTGTACTAACCCTGAGTTTTTATCCACTCTGGTCTCCTGCACATGGTTTCCCCTCTCACAGGATCAGCATTGCAGGCACCCTCAGATGAGACAGAGAAAAGAAAAAGTGACACTTGTGGGGGGACTTTGGGCAATGTCTGAAGACATCTGTGGTTGTCATAAGTGGGGTTACTGCTGCCAGACCAGAAATGCTGTTAACCCCCCCACACACAGTGCCCAAGACGGCTTCACGGAGAGTTACCGTGCCTGATGTGGAAGTGGTTTCTGCCTCAACAACCAAGTACTGTCCTGCATGTTTCATAGCCTAGATCCAGCGTCTTTCAGTGCTAAATGAAATCTGGAATGAGACTCTGCTCTGGCTTCGGTGTTCACCATTGTAGGGGTGGCAGGTACCTCAGTTCACTCCCCTCACCATCACCATAGGGAGCAAAGCAGACAATGTACCCTACCCTGCATCCTGGTCACTCCCACCTCCTTGAGAGCAGGCAGAGGGAGCTGTCCTGGAACCAGAGCCCAACAACCCCCTAAAGGCTTGATGTGACACTGTTCCCCACTTCCCTGCCTAGTCTAGGAATACAGTAATCAGAAATCCAAGCCACGCCTGACCTGTGGTGGCACAGTGGATAAAATGTCAACCTGAAACTCTGAGGTCACCGGTTCAAAACCCTGCACTTGTGTGGTCAGGGCACATATGGGAGTTGATGCTTTCTGCTCCTCCCCCCTTTCTCTCTCTCTCTCACTCTCCTCTCTAAAATAAATAAATAAAGCCTGACCAGGCGGTGGCGCAGTGGATAGAGCGTCAGACTGGGATGCCGAGGATCCAGGTTTGAGACCTGGAGGTTGCCAGCTTGAGCGCGGGCTCATCTGGTTTGAGCAAAAAGCTCACCAGCTTGGACCCAGGGTCACTGGCACCAGCAAGGGGTTACTTGGTCTGCGGAAGGCCCGCGGTCAAGGCACATATGAGAAAGCAATCAATAAACAACTAAGGTGTCGCAATGCGCAATGAGAAACTGATGATTGATTGCTTCTCATGTCTTCGTCCCTTTCTATCCCTCTCTCTGACTCTCTGTCTCTGTAAAACAAACAAACAAACAAACAAACAAACAAATAAATAAATAAAAGAAATCCAAGCCACTGCAGTGACTTTCCCCAACCTGCCCTACCCTGACCACACACACACCCTTTCTCCTCCACCCTTGCTTTTTTGCAACCTGCTCCCATTTGTTACTTTACCAGCAGGCTGCATTTCCCTCCCTTCCCACCTATAATGGTTGCAAATTAAAGGTACTTTGGCCAGAAACAACACGTGGCCTGCCAATGAAGAAAGGACACTCCCCACCCGAAGTCTCTAGTTTCCAGTCCTGAGGCTTTCTTTTTTTTTTTTGCAAGAGAAAGCAAGAGAGGAGGGGGGAGGGAGAGAGATGAGTAGTATCGTTGTGGCACTTTGTTCATTGATTGTTTCTCCTGTGTGCCCTGACTGGGAATCAAACCTGGGACAAACATACGCCAGGCTGATGCTCTGCTCTCTATCCGCTGAGCCACCAGCCAGGGCCAACCTTGAGGTTTCTAACTGGGTCCTCAGTGTCCCAGGTCAATGCTCTATCCACTTTACCACCACCGGTCAGGCATGAGGCTTCTGATGGTTTCTAGCGACCTGAAGAGGCCTGGTTGGGTATTGCCTGCATTTCACTCCCCAGATTCTTGCCTGGCAGGTGAGGAGATCTTGGAGACATCTCACGGACTGGTCCTGAGGGCGCTGCAAGGACTGTCTCAAGCCCACTGTGCTGGGGGTCAGTGTGATCTCGGTCATATTCTGACCTCAGTCATGGGGGTAAACACAGTGTGACCCAGTGACCAGTGACTGGCCATTGACAGGTCCAGATTCTGGACTCTTGATTGGAGAGCTACCAAGAGGAAAAAAAAAACCAAAATAGATTTCAAAACTCAGAGGTCCTTCTAGTCTCCAGAAAATGAGGCCAAATAATAACAATGATACTAATCCTACAAATAATGAAGATAGTTAGGAAGCAACCCAGGATGGTGGGAGTAAGCCTTCTCAAAAAAGTGTACACCTCTGTAGAAAAATTGAAAACAATTATAAAGTTAACTGAAAATCCATTTGCTTTTTGTTTTCCCCATGAGCTGCAATCCTAAGCAATGTCATCAATTAAATATTCTTTCCCTGGAAAAATTCTTTGTTTGGCCCAAACTTTGTAATTATTACTATTTTCTTAGTTTTAATAATGTATATTACTGTAAATTGAACATATTTATTACTTATAAATATTGTATAAGTTGCCTGACCAAGCGGTGGCACAGTGGATAGAGAGAACCTTGGACTGAGACGCAGAGGACCTAGGCTTAAAACTTCGAGGTTGACGGCTTGAAACTCCGAAGTCGCCAGCTTGAGCATGGGCTCATCCAGCTTGAGCACAGGCTCACCAGCTTGACCGCAGGATGACTGACTTGAGCGTGGGATCATAGACATGACCCCATGGTCGCTGGCTTGACCCCAAGGTGGCTGGCTTGAGCAAGGAGTCACTCGTTCTGCTGTAGCCCCACCCCACCCCACCTCACCCCACCTCACCCCCTCCAAGGCATATATGAGAAAGCAACCAAGGAACTAAGATGCCGCAACGAATTTTTAAAAAATATTTTATTTGGCCTGACCTGTGGTGGCGCAGTGGGATAAAGCGTCGACCTGGAACACTGAGGTCGCCGGTTCGAAACCTTGGGCTTGGCTGGTCAAGGCACATATGGAAGTTGATGCTTCCTGCTCCTCCCCCCTCTCTCTCTCTCACACTCCTCTCTCTCACAAAAAATCAATAAATAAAATATTAAAAAAAAATTTTATTTATTGATTTTTAGGGGGGGGGAGAGAGAGAGAGAGAGGGGGGGGGAGGAGCAGGAAGCATCAACTTCCATATGTGCCTTGACCAGCCAAGCCCAAGGTTTCGAACCGGCGACCTCAGTGTTCCAGGTCGACGCTTTATCCCACTGCGCCACCATAGGTCAGGCGAGCCACAACGAATTGATGCTTCTCATCTCTCTCCCTTCCTGTCTGTCCCTCTCTCCGTCTCTCTCTGTCTCTGTCAAAATAAATAAATAAATAAATAAATATGTATAAGTAATACTGCATTCCATATAGAAAGGAATTTGGAAATAGGGACTAGACACATGCTTTGCAAAATAAATTTCTATCATTTTATTTTTTTTAATTTTAATTAATTTATTTATTTTTCATTTTTCCGAAGCTGGAAATGAGGAGGCAGTCAGACAGACTCCCGCATGCGCCCGACCGGGATCCACCCGGCACGCCCACCAGGGGGCGATGCTCTGTCCCTCAAGGGCATCACTCTGTTGCATCCAGAGCCATCCTAGCACCTGAGGCCGAGGCCACAGAGCCATTCCCAGCGCCTGGGCCATCCCTGCTCCAATGGAGCCTCGGCTGCGGGAAAGGAAGAGAGAGACAGAGAGGAAGGAGAGGGGGAGGGGTGGAGAAGCAGATGGGCGCCTTTCCTGTGTGCCCTGGCCGGGAATCGAACCTGGGACTCCTGCACACCAGGCCGACGCTCTACCACTGAGCCAACCGGCCAGGGCTAAAAATTTCTATCATTTTAAAAATCATTCAAGGTTCCTCTGGGGAAAGTTTGTGCTTCTAACCCAAATGGACACAGTAGATTGGGAATAAAAAAGAGATTAAAATGGCTGGCAGGGATTGTAAAAACAAAGAAACAAATAGGAGTTGCTTAAATTTCATGTTACTTTTTGAGTTTCAGTTTGTGCTACAACATAAAACCATGAAACACAGTGGGACCTACAAGGAATGGTATTTTTGCATGGTAAATGCAAAATTTAGTTCTAAAGTGAAATATGTTTCTGAATTTAATTGCCAGGATTAATACCTTTGCTTGGGGAAAATTTTAGTTCACACAAAATATCTGAGTTTATTTGCAGAGTAATATTTTTGTTGTCCAAATTTTAGACAAAATTTTTTACTAAATTTGAACTTAACATTGAAAATCCTCTTTTCAATTATAAATTGTTTTAAAGCATAGAAATACTGAATCCAGAAAGCCATCATTATGACCGATCATTAGGAGGTTATTACTAAAAATAATTTTGTCCTATTGGGGGCTGGCGGCGCTTGGCACCCCTTTCCCACTATAACCAGGGCCTTATCGCACCGAGATGTCGGGGGAGGGGATCCTAGCAACGTCTATGGTGATCACCGCAGACATTGGGCCACGGCGTGATCCCCCCGAAAACGGATCAAGTGCGAATGCATCAAACCACCTCGGGGTGTCCCACCGAAGCGGTGCTCGCGCGCGCGCACGCGCGCGCCGCGTTCTCGGCGCTAAGGTGGCCACGCCCCCTTGAGCGCCTACGGAAGGACGCCAGCGAAAGGTTAGGACCCTAAGCTTTTAGCCCAATCCTCGGTGTGATCTCGCCTCGCCGTTCGCCAATCAGACGCCGAGATAGGCGTGCGTGCCTTGTTTCCCGGAGGTCCTGCCCCCCCCCTCCCGCGCAGTCGTGTTCTCGCCGGTTTAGGGGGCGTGGCATGGCCGCGCCGCCTATAAAAGTGGAACGCAGCGAAGACGCCATTTTGCGAACGGCGAGCAGCGGCAGGGAGAGGTGCAGTGGAGGTTTTGCTGGTTTCGGACCCCAGCGGCCGGATGGTGAAATCCTCCCTGCAGCGGATCCTTAACAGCCACTGCTTCGCCAGAGAGAAGGAGGGGAATAAACCCAGCGCCACCATCTCTACCAGCTGCACCATGCCGCTCCTCAGCCTGCACAGTCACAGCGGTCACAGCAGCGAGAGGTGTGTGCCCCGCCCCTGCCCGAAGCTTCCAGAAGCGCTGCCGCGTCGGTCCGCGGGGGAGGCCGGGGGTGCCACGGTAGTCCTAGGAGCGAGAGATCTGCCCCTTTGTCGTGGCCATAATCACGCGGGGGTGGGTTCTCGGAGCGGTGGGGGCGGGGCGGACAGCAAGACCAGTCTGGGTGTCTCGGGCCTGGGGGGCGTGGGGACACCCGAATAGATGTGAAAGCCTGTGGGGATCCGAGATTGGGTTTGAGGGAGGGCCGCCGGATCAAAGGGCGGATTTGGTAGGCGGATTGGCCTGGTTTAGTCAGGCCCTCGAGTCCCATGAATCGGCACTTCGCGGGCGCGGTTGATTATCGTAGACCGCTGGAATTGTGAGCGCTCCGAGGTTGGAAAGCTAAACCAAGCGGGTCCTCTACTCGCCGCCCCGTTGTGGCCCCATTGTGACCTCCATTTTTGGCCCCAAAGCGCGTCAGTCCGGGTATGCCAGGCCCCTGAGGACAGACGGAGCGTGGTTGCGCCACGTAGACGGTGCAGGGGTCTTTTTTGGGGGTGGCTTCCAGACCGCCCCCTGCGCGCGTACGACCCCGACCCTTCTTTGCCGCCTTTTCGTGTTAAAGATATTTTCGTTGATAGTGATTCGGGGGGCTGGGGTCCAATATGAAATATGCTAATTGTAGTTGGCAAGATGTTAGTCTGCACCACTATTTGCGGGGTTTCCATCGGCCTCGGCCCGGAGGATGAGATTCTTAGCCACAATACACATGGGCCTTGTTTTGAGGGCGGTGGGGGCAGATGGGAGCCGAGCAAAATGGAGGCGACTTTGGGACTTGTTTACACTGCGCAGCAAATGGCTGCTGGCGCTCCCGACTGCGCGATTGTGAAAATCTCCCCCGGGGCGTAGGGCAGCTCTGCTGAGATGACGCAACTCGGAGTCCTGCGGGCTGGCGGGCGCGGGAGGGGCACCTCCATGGGCCTCTCCGCAGCACGCCCTGGCCGGTGGTGGGCCTCCAACAGAAGGTTGCTGGCTTCTGGAAAACGCACTATAGTTTCCGATCTTTGCTACAGACTACAAAGTGGAAAGGGGGAAGCTGAAATGGTCTGAGTTAGAAGGGGGAAGTAAAACTTGACGCGTAGGTAGGATCGGTTTGGTGTATTGTTTGTCTTAAGGTAATTCAAGGGCAAAAGACTAAGTGGAATTATGGGCTGGTAACCAAGCATCACTCAAAAAGGCTCCATCTAAGTAACCTATTGTTTTTCTGATTGCTGGGGGTGGGTTGGGGTGAGGGCAGTGGAGCTTTTGAACTGCCCAGAAGGACTCCTGTTGATTTTGATCCTTTGACCATTGTAAACAGGATTTGGGAAGGGGGAGGGCAGGGTCCCAGGTGAACTCACTGGGACTCTTGAATTCTGTGGCCTTTATTTGGTCTGGCTGAAGCTCAGGGCCCTTGTCAGTAAAGGTCAGTGCTGCTAATCAACCCGTTTTTCTCTAGTTCCAGGGTCTCCTTCAACTGCTGTAGTAACCTGGGTCCAGGGCCTCAGTGGTGCTCCTGATGTCCCTCACCCACCCCTGAAGATCCCAGGTGGGCGAGGGAATAGTCAGAGGGATCACAATCTTTCAGCTAATTTATTTTACTCTGTAAGTATCTGGGTACCTCCACTCCCCCGACCTTGAGCTTGAGGAAGTGGGATGGGCTGTCTCAACCTGCTGGTCAGCCCTGTAGCCCCTGCATCTCAGCAGTGGAGATTTCTGTACATTTGCTGTGCACCAGGAATTCTTTCTACATGATTTTACTGAGTTCTCATAATCTTTAGCCTGTGTCCTTACTAAGCCTCAAGTAGCCCTTGGCAAACTCCTTGTTCGTGCCCCACCATGGGGCACTTGCCCTGTCCCTGGGCTGAGCCACCTCTCAAAGGTTTGGGAGGCCCAGCATGCAGATGCTATCACTTCAGGGGGCTGGGTGGCTGGTTGATTTGGTGCTTTTCTGGGTTTTCCATATTGTGGCATTGAGGAATATGATCCCCAGCCTGTGAGGCTTTGGTGTCTAAGGTGCAGATATGGTGTTCTTGCACAGGATAATAGGCTGAATGTAACAGAGGAACTAACGTCTAATAACAAGACGAGAATTCTCAACGTCCAGACCAGGCTCACAGATGCCAAACATGTTAACTGGAGAGCGGTGCTGAGCAGCAGCTGCCTCTACATTGAGATCCCAGGCGGCGCTCTGCCAGAGGGGAGCAAAGACAGGTGAGGGCTGGCATGTTGTGTCCTTACTCCTGGGGGAGGAGGGAAGCCACAATCAAGAGTCAGGCCAGCCATTATCATTTTGAGGTGAGGGTTTTCTTTCTGAGTAGTGCTCTAGCAGTTCTCAGGAGATTCCTTCCCCAGGAGACACTGGGGCATGTTTGGGGACATCTGTGGTTGTCAAAATTGGGGGTGCTCCTGGCATTGAGTGGATGAGGCCAGTGATGTTGCTCAACCTCCCACAGTGACAAGGACAACCCCTCACAGTGAATGACCCAGGCTCAGTGCCTTCAGGTCTAGATCTGGAAGAGTAGCACTCCCTACAAATCAGGCCCCTGGGAGAAGTGGGTTGGGAGGTGGGGAATGGGAATGGGCCCTTATGAGGAGCAGGCAGATCCTGACTGTTGCACTTCAGCTTTGCAGTTCTCCTCGAGTTTGCTGAGGAGCAGCTACATGCTGACCATGTCTTCATTTGCTTCCACAAGAACCGGGATGACAGAGGTAGGTGACCACTCATTGCTAGATGTTCTTGCAGGTATTAAAGGAGAGGTGGCCCAGGACCCTGTTGTCACATATTGGTGTTCAGTCTGTTGTGCCCCTCCCCATTGCTGCAGCCCCCTGGAGGCTCCTATTAAGGGCTGTCTGCAGGTGAGCACAAAGGCCGGGGTGCTGGTGGCTCACATGCAGTTTTCCCCGCAGCCGCTTTGCTCCGTACCTTCAGCTTTATGGGCTTTGAGATTGTGAGACCGGGGCATCCCCTTGTCCCCAAGAGACCCGACGCTTGCTTCATGGCCTACACGTTTGAGAGAGAATCTTCTGATGAGGACGAATAGCAGCTGCGCCGCCTACGCTCCTCACCTTTGCCACCACTGACAGATCATAGACAGTACCCCTTTTTGTGTCTCGCTTTGTGGGGGTGGTGTGACCAGTTTCTGCACTGGGGTGCAAATGCCAGGCCTGCTCCCCTCTTCTGGGTTTGTCCGCATGTTGTAATTGTGCAAATAAATGCTCACTCCAAATTAGCAGTATATTTCTTGAAGTTTAATATTGTGTTTGTGATACTGAAGTATTTGCTTTAATTCTAAATAAAAATTTATATTTTACTTTTTATCACTGGTTTAAGGTGATACAAATTATCCTTGTGTACTGCAGGAGTTTCTTATTTGAAGTTTTAGAAACAGTTTTAGGTCTTAACTTGGAGAGATAGGTATTAATCTACCCTTCTATTGCTTTCAAAAATCTGAATAAAAGTGTTTAAATCTAGATGTGTCTGGGCTTAGTGGTGTTAACTTGGCCTGGAGGCTGGCAACTGTACCTTGGGGCCAGGAAGAGGGTCCACAGTTATCTGAGGTGGGCTGGCCTGGTTTGCAAGTGTGTCATATAACCTGAGCATAGGGAGGGGACCCGTGTTGACAGGAAACATGCTTGGGGTGGGAAACCAAGGGTCTAGTCTTCTGTTTGGCTATAACCATGGTATGTGGGAGATGCTGGGTGATTCAGCCCCTAGGCTGTGAGGTTTCAGGATCCTGGGGTCCCACCTTGCCACTGCTAAGGCCGCTCTGGTTTGCAACCTGCCCCACCCCACCCACACTTTGGATCTTCCAGCCCCCTGCCCTATGCCTTTACCTGGGTTGACCAAGGCTGGAAGCTGGAGGGCTTCCTGTTCACCCTGAATGGCCTCAGTTTTACTTGAAGCTCTTTGGGGCCTGCTGGGACTTACCCAGGGCAGTGTGGGTTTGTGTCTTTGAATGTGGGCCTCAAGCAACCATGTGGCCCCTGTGCACCCTTGTTGCCCCTGGAGGATTTTGTAATACGTGCTGCTGAGACTGGAGCACTCTTGGAGGAGACTGGTCCTGCAGTTGGGGGCTGGGATGAGTGGGCTCAAGTCACGACTGGTTAGATTGCAGCGCCACCTGCTGCCTGCATCTGTGGGCATCGCCCAGAGATTTATATCTAGTCCTTGACTGGGAAACAGGCTGCAAAGAGGAGCATCTTTCAGAGAAGGAAAGGTCCTGGGGGGAATTTGAGTAGTTTTGGGAGTAAGATGATTATTTTCACCCACCTGATGATAGAGCCAGTTTTTAAAGGATTGGAGGGACAGCTAGACATTCCCAATCTGGGCAGGTCAAGAGCAGAAAAAAGGCATTGGATTGGGGCATTGAAGTTCCAGAGTCTGAAGCAGAGAAATAGAGGAGAGGGTGTTTTCAGTGGAAGAAATTATTTGCAAGGTCAGAAAAGATATCCAAGGACGGGCAGATGTGGCAGGAGGGGTTGGCCAGAGAGCTTGCAGAACCTTTGTAGAATCCCCCTCTGTATTCTGAAGGTATTAGGGAATCAGGAGATATTTGAGCAGGAAAGAGTAGGTCATATCTGGGGTTAGACGCCTCTCCCCAGGTCAACATGGTAGGGGAGTGGGAGTGAGGAGGCAAGGCTGGGGGCAAGAGCAGTGGGACCCCTCAAGCCTCCTGTGTCCATTTTTCAAAGAGACATCGTTCACTCCCTCAGGTCTCCTGATAAGCCTTGTCTGTTTATTATCCTGTGCTGTTAAGTAAGCACTACTGTGTGTTAAGCCTGGCCCATTTCCTCAGGGAACTGAGCTTGGTGGGCAAGGTGGACAAGCGACAGGCAAGAGATGAATAAATATTGATACTTCAAGTGGTGGTAAGTGCTCGGGTTAGAGGGAGAAGAATGCAGGGTGAAGAGCTAGAGGGCCCAGGAGGGACAACTTGACTTACTTTGAGGAGGTAGGACTGGAACAGTGTCAGAAGAAGCACATGCAAAGACTGGGTGAACAGAATTCAATGTCACAGAGAATCAGCAAGGAAGCCACGGTCGGTGGAGAGAGCTTAGGAGAGGTGGTAGGGCTTGGGGATGTTTGGGAGGTGAGTTCAGACTTCCCTGGGCTGGGCTGTGCTGTGCTGTGCAGGCCTCCCCTCCTGGAGACTCCAAGCAACTTTTTTTTTTTTTTTTGGCTAAGTGAGAGGAGGGGAGATAGACTCCTGCATGTGCCCTGACAGGATCAACCTGGCAACCCTGTCTGAAGTCAATGCTTGAATTAACTGACATATTTTTAGTGGCTGAGGCTGAGGCTGAAGCCCTCAGACCAACTGAGCTAGAACTATCCTCAGCACCGGGGACGACACTGGGACCAATCAAGCCACTGGCTGTGGGGTGGGGAAGGGTGGGGACAGAGTGGACGAGAAGCAGATGGTTGCTTCTCTTGTGTGCCCTGACTGGGAATCATACCCAGGATGTCCATACCCCGGACCAATGCTCTATCCACTGGGCAAACAACTCTTGACAAGGACATTCACACTGGAGGCATCAGTGGTCATGCTGAGCACCACGGGGTGCTCGAGGGCCAGGCATGCCTCCCATGCTGGGACTGGAAAAGGAGTGTTGCTGCTCTGGACTCTCATGGAGACAGTGAACATCAGATCCCAGCACTAGAAAGGTGCCTGGAATTCTGTTGGAAAGTAGGGGGAGGGATTCCACACACTCATATTGATTAGCAGGGGGCATCCACACTTGGGAGATGGGTGAGTGGCCCTGGCACCAGAAAGCCTCAGATGGCCCTGGTCATTAGCCCTCAGCCATGGAAGGAGGGCACTACTCTTCTTGGGGAGGCCTTGGGCCTAAGTCCTCAACAAAGGAAAGGGGTAGGCATTGGAGGAGAGGTGTCCCTGGCTGAATAGCTGGTTGGTTGGAGTGTCCTGGAGTGTGGAGGTTGCCAATTCAGTTCCTCCATTAGGGCACATACAGGAGCAGCTCACCAATGTTCCTGTCTCTCCCTGTCTCTCTCTTTTAAAAAAAATAAGAGACCACAACCGTGAACTCTCTCCACAGCCTTCTGGTCCCTTAAGGAAGGGGTGTCCACCCTATTATGGAAACACTGCCACCAGCCCCTGTCCTTGAAGGGGAGTGCCTTGCCTGCCTCTTGTTGTGGAGCCCCTGGAGCAGGTTGGTTCTCTGGCAGGGTCAGTCCCACAGCAGTGCCAGGGCGCGGCCCAGGGAGGCCTCTGTGGCCTCTGCCAGGTATTTACAGCTCATTAAGCACGTGGTGCACCCGCAGCCAGGGCCCAGTGATTCTCCGCGGTTGCGCAGCTCTAGCCCAGGTCCCCAGAGAAACGCTTGCAGCGCACAGCAAGTCAGGAGGACAGAGGGTTGAACACGGGCAGCTGGGCAGCCAGGCGCTCCAGGTCCACAGCGAAGGGTGTGGCCAAGGGCACAGGGCCTAGCAGCACTCAGAGCAGGCAGCCCATCTGCCGTGTGCGGGCACTCAGGGGTTCTGGCAGCCTTGGGCGAACATGGCCAAAGTCCGAGAGCAGCAGGTGCAGGGCTGTGGAATCTGAACAGTCCCGCAGTACTGCCAGCAACAGGTTCTCCTGCTGTAGCTTCGCCAGGACTGCTCCAGGGGCCTGCAGGTGTTCGGGTCCGCACTTAGCTGCAGCAGCTGCAGGACCAGGGCCCAAGCAAAGTCCGGGGGCCTCTGGGCCCCGCCTCCGCCAGCCACTGAGCCAGAGCGCACTCAGGTATCTCCAGCGCCACCAGGCTGCTCCTGCGCGCCTCATGGGCAGTGCACCTTCGGGCACCAGACCACACAGCCTCTGGAGGTTGAATTGCTCCGCTGCGAGGCCTGCGGCTCCACAGAGCGCACGGGGCTCCTTGGTTCTGGGCTTGGACACATACAGGGAAGAGTGAACCATCAAGGCCTGCCTCTTTGGGGAGGCCCCCCAAAACTAGCACTGCCTGCTTTGAAGCCTTCCTATCTTCCCCAATCTGCTCCCACTCTGGCTTTGTGGAGGGGCAGCCCACATATCTCCAGAAGCGGGGGTTAAATGTTACTTTGGATGTTAGTCACTAAGATGATTTGAAGGAAAACTACACCAGAGAGGATGGCGTGTAGACATTAAACTCTCCAGCCTACTAAATGCACAGGTCCTTACTTACCATTTGGCAAAGTGGGAGGTAACAGCCAAGGTGTCAGAGCTGGGCTGTCCAGTAGAAATACAACACAGGCATGGTTTTATTTAAATTTTTACAGTAGCCACATTAAAAAAAAAAAAAAGTGAAAAGAAAATGGTGAAAGTAATTTTCAAAATATACTTTATTCAACCCAATATATTCAAAATGGTATCATTGAAGAGGTCATCAATAAAAAATATTGAGAAGTTTTACATTGTTATTATTTTTTGACACTAAGTCTTCAAGATCAGGTGTATATTTGACACTCAGTATATCTCAGCCAGGACCAACACTGTGTGCAGCTGCTGCAGTACTGGACAGCCAAACTTTTTCTAGAAGGTCAAGGAAGCATCAGGTCTGGGATTACATTAGAATCACCTGGGGAGGTAGTTTAAAATTACAGGTGTTGTGGAGGGGCTCTGAAGGGGTCTATATTTAAAAATAAAGTCCCCAGGGGCCTCGGGTTAGAGCCAGGTTTGAGCTATCCACTAAAGAACTCCGCCAGCAACAACTTACTCCCTCCATACTCCAGTCTGCAAAATGGGCCCATAATAATACATTCACCAGATCATGAGGTTTACCCAACATGGTGATGTGCCTGATGTTTGGTGGTATGGCTTATTTAACAGGAATCTTTTTTTTTTCTTAGTGATACATAAAACAAACATCTTATGACAAAGTGTGGTGACACATAGTTAAGTCGGAGTGAGGTTAAATGAGTAAATGGGTCTAAAAGTTCTTAGCATAGCACAAGACACAAAAGAATTGCTCAATGTGTTTGGAGGCCGCTGCTGATTGTTATTATTTAAAGTGGTGGCTGTCAGCTGGCTCTGTCTAGTGAACTCAATGGATTTCTAGCCAGAATCTACTGAGCAGTGAGTTAAGATTCCTTGGCCCCTGAGTGGTTTGGGAGGGAGTTTTAACAAGACTCCCAGGTGATGGAGAAATGTGGTTCCAAGGGCTGACTGTACTAATTCATGTTAGTTGCAAAATAAGCAATTAAGCTCAAAGTGCTGGTGTAGGTTATGCCTAAGAGAGTTGGGGAGCTCTTTGAAGAGAGGGACAGTGGCGGGGCTCCCCTTGGCAGCCAAGACATGCCAGGTCTCCTTGTCCATCTGCACCATGCAGTAGTAGAGGGTGTCCCTGCTGTCCATGCAGGCTGGCATGTCCAGAAAGCAGAAGCTTAAGTCCAGGCAGCAGGGGCCAGGTGGCCCCTCAGGAACTGGACCTGGAGCCAGGCACGCAGGGCTGACCTATAGCCCTATAGCTGCCAGGACTCCAGCACAGCATGCACGGCCTCTGGGCAGTGCTGCTCATGGAAGGACAGGCCCAGCATGGTGTCCAGCGAGTAGAAGGGCAGCTTTGCAGGGGGGACAGGCTGGCCCCATCTTATTGCCTGCCTAACTCTCATCCACACTACAGGACCCCAGAAGGGGCCTCCAAGGCTGGAATGGGGCTGGGGCTGGGAGCTCTGTGGGTGTGTGGGAAGGCAGGGACTAGGCACTGGTTAGGGTCTTCTTGGGCAAGAGTGGGGCCAGGGGCTGTGGGAGCTGAGGAAGACCCAGATGACTGGAGGTGGGTGACAGCAGGCCTTGGAGGGCAGCAGGTGGGTACAGACCACACTTGGTGGATGGAGGGAGGAGCGGGTGAGGCGGACTCCACCCCTCAGACCCATGCCCCCATCTCTGAAATGGAAATAATACACCAAACTGCTCTGTGCCTTGTGAGGTAGGGATGACACCTCTGTACAGATGAGAAAGCAGGCTCAGAGGAGTGATAATCAGCGACAGAGAAGCACTCAGCCCAGCACTAGGTGACCCATACAACCCCACTTCCCTGTTTGGCTCTGGGCAGCTCACCACATCTCTCTAAACTCCAGTTCTTTCATTTTTACAAGGTGAGCCCCACTTAACAACAACAACAACAACCAAACCCAAAGGCAGTAAAAAGTTAATATAACTGAGTTAAACCATCATTTGGTAGGGAGCCTCTTAAATGGTAATGAGAGAGGCCATCCTTTTGCTCTGGCCACCTCGGAAGGGTCTGGCGACTGGTACCCCCCAGCCCAGGGTTCCCTTAGATGGCTCACTAAAGTTGCTGTATGTGGGCTGAGTCAGCCAGGTGGAGGCATTGTGTCTGGGGGTTTCGGTAGGTGGCTTGGGGCTGTTCATGCTGCTGAGTGGGGGGCAGGTGTGATGGGCACATACGGGGTGTGTGTGTGTTTGATGGCAGTGGGTGGGTGTACAGGGACCAAGGCGGAAGCAGGGCTGTCTTGCACGCTTTGGCCCTCTTGCCCAGACTTGATCTTGCTATGTGGCCCTGGGAAGATTTCTTGCCCTCTCTGTATTCCTTTCTTCATTGACAAGACAGGAATGTTGCCCATCAACACTTCAGGGTCGTGGAAAGAACTTTTGTGACATTGATAGAATATCTAGTTGTGAAGGCAGCCATCCGGAGGAAAGCTGAGGGGGCAGCGACAATATTCAGGGATCAACACCTTGGGCCTCATCCGTGGAGCTCAGCCCCCTCAAGCCAACAGCAGCCACATCCCCAGCCCTGCCTCACCCAGATTCCAGGTCACCCCAACCTGGAAAAATTGCTGCTTCTGCCTTCTTCCTGCTCCAGAACCCCTCCAGGAGCCCCCTTTCTTCAGGACAGGAGTGACAGTGGGGCAGGGGGCCTTAGGGACAAACTCCTAATAGTTGCAACCCCAGGCCTTCCAGGATTGTCTGACCTGTGTCCAGCAGCAAACCTGAAACACCTGTGCAACAGACCACAAGCCGAGTCAGGGTGGAGACCCTTTCTGCATCACTTCCCAGGACCAGTCTCATACTCCCTCAAAGTTAGGAACAGCATTTCAGGCAGAAGAAACCGCCTGCATAAAGACCAGGAGATGGGACCCGGTAGTAAACAGTTCCATGGCTGAGAGCACGGTGGGGGAAGGTGGGGAAGACAGGTTGAGATAGTGAAAGCCATTTCATGGGGCAGCAGTGGGTAACCCAAGGAGATTGTGGGGAGCAAGATATCTCAGGTCCCCCACCTTGGGGGAAGGCAGAGAACCCCAGCAAAGACTGTTTAGGGAGAAACTCAACCAGGGCTCTTTCCTCTGTGGCTTTCATTTCCTGGAGAACCACTTCCCCTTCTGCAAGACCAGGGGTCCCCAAACTACGGCCCGCGGGCCACATGTGGCCCCCTGAGGCCATTTATCTGGCCCCTGCTGCACTTCCGGAAGGGGCATCTCTTTCATTGGTGGTCAATGAAAGGAGCACATTGACCATCTCATTAGCCAAAAGCAGGCCCATAGTTCCCATTGAAATACTGGTCAGTTTCTTGATTTAAATTTACTTGTTTTTTATTTTAAATATTGTATTTGTTCCCGTTTTGTTTTTTTACTTTAAAATAAGATATGTGCAGTGTGCATAGGGATTTGTTCATAGTTTTCTTTATAGTCCGGCCCTCCAACGGTCTGAGGGACAGTGAACTGGCCCCCTGTGTAAAAAGTTTGGGGACCCCTGTGCAAGACCATCTGAGAAGCCCCCAGCCCCGCCCATCCCAGGACTTTCGGACTAGGACTGTGCACTGGGCAGGCACTGCTCCATTCAAGCCTGGCTCTGTTCTGACTTGCTGTATGATCTTTGGCAAATCCCCACCGTTCTGTGTTCAACAAAGAAAAGTGTGTTGCACTCTCCTAACAGCCACACTAGCTAAATTTTTCTTCAAAAGATTAAATCATTTGGGCTCTGGCAGTAGCAGGTGCAGTGCTGGTTGAGTGCTGATTTGACAAGTTTCAGGAGAATAGACAATGAGGTACAGAGAGAGGGAAGGATCTTGGATTTGATTGATGATGCTTGTCGAGAAGAAAAGCTGCTTTATGAGGATATTGCAATACTACTGAATAAGCTTCCTGAACCTGAACAGGACAACAGTGGTACCACAGAATCTGTTAAAGAACAAGAAATAAAGTGGACCAACTTGGCCTTACAGTACCTCCATGAGAGCATTCCCCCCTGTAGGAAACTGACACCTGGCTCCATCTTCATGGACATTTTTATTTTTAATTAAGTGAGAGCAAGGGAAGCAGAGAGACAGACTTCCACATGCACCTGGACTTGGTCCACCCAGCAAGCCCCCTATGGGGCATGCTCTGCCTATGGAGGGCATTGCTCCCGTTGCTCAGCAACTGAGCTATTTTTAGTACCTGAGGCAGAGGCCATGGAGTCATCCTCAGCACTGGGCCAACTTGCTTGAATCAATTGAGCCATGGCTGTGGGAGGGGGAGGGAGAGAGGAAGAAAAAGAGGTGGGGAGGGGTGGAGAAGCAGATGGTCGCTTCTCCTGTATGCCTCTACCAGGAACCAAAGACATCCACATGCCAGCTGATGCTCTACCACTGAGCCAACTGGCTAGGGGCCAGACGCGTGTGTGTGTGTGTGTGTGTGTGTGTGTGTGTGTGTGTGTGTTACAGAGACAGAGAGACAGAGAGAGGGACAGATAGGGACAGACAGACAGGAAGGGAAAGAGATGAGAAGCATCAACTCTTCATTGTGGCTCCTTAGTCTTCTTAGTTGTTCATTGATTGCTTTCTCATAACTGCCTTGACCAAGGGCCTGCAGCAGAGTGAGTGACCCCTTGCTCAAGCCAGAGGCCTTTGGGCTCAAGCCAGAGACCTTGGGGTCATGTCTATGATCCTACACTCAAGTCAGCAACTCCGCACTCAAGCTGGTGAGCTTGCGCTCAAGCCGGATGAGCCCATGCTCAAGCCGGTCACCTCAGGGTTTCAAACCTGGGTCCTCTGCATCCCAGTCTGATGCTCTATCCACTGAACTACTGCCTGGTCAGGCAGGGGGCCAGACTTTAAAAAAAATTATTTATTGGTTTTAGGGAAAGGAAGGGAGAGAGAGAGAGAGAAACATTGACATGTTCTTGTATGTGGTTTGACCAGGGATCAAACCTGGCAACCTTCCCATTTTTTGGATAACACTCTAATCAACTGAGCTAGCTGGCCAGGGTCATGGATTTAAAAAAATACATAGATACAAAATGTTTTATTTTGGTCTCCTAATTCAAATGTTTTAGTAATAGGTCAACACTCAAAAATGGACATCCAACTTAGTTTGTGGCAGCAAAGTTCAATGTGGAAATACTAAAATGAGAAACTAATTGACATTTCTCAGAAATGCAGAATATTTGGCTCTTTGAACTTTTTTTGTGACAGAGTCAGACAGAGGGACAGATAGGGACAGACAGGAAGGGAGAGAGATGAGAAGCATCAATTCTTTGTTGTGGCACCTTAGTTGTTCATTGATTGTTTTCTCATATGTGCCTTGATGGGGGGGGGGGGGGCTACAGCAGACCGAGTGACTCCTTACTCGAGCCAGCGACCTTGGGCTTAAGCTGGTGAGCCTTGCTCAAACCAGATGAGCCTGCGCTCAAGCTGGCGACCTCAAAGTCTTGAACCTGGGTCTTCCGCATCCAGTCTGATGCTCTATCCCCTGCGCCACCGCCTGGTCAGGCTAAACTTATTTTTTTTAAGTGAGTCAGACTCCCACATGCGCCCCAGCTGGGACCCACTTGGCAACTCCCATCTGGAGCTGACGCTCAAATCAACCGAGCTATCCTCAGTGCGTAAGGCCAATGCTCAGTCCAATCAAGCCACTGGCTGCGAGAGGGGAAGAGACAGAGAAGGGGGAGAGAAAAAGGAAGAGAAGCAGATGGTTGCTTCTCATGTGTGCCCTGACCAGGAATGAACCCAGGACTTCCACACACTGGGCCAACACTCTTATCTACTAGGCCACCAGCCAGGGCTGGCTCTTTGAACTTAAAGTTCTTCATTCACTAGCTTGTGTTTAAACATGTTTTATTAAATATTTGCCTTTAACTCTAATTTTGCTTTACCAAGACAGTGACCCTTTGCTCAAGTGAGTGACCTTGGGCTTTAAGCCAGTAACCTTTGGGCTGAAGCCAGTGACTACGGGATCATGTCTATGATCCCGCGCTCAAGATGGTGAGCCTGCGCTCAAGCCAGTGACCTCAGGCTTTGGAACCTGGGAAATCAATGTCCCAGGTTAATGCTCTATCAACTGCACCACCACCGGTCAGGCTGGATACATTTATAAATTAAAGAGTGTCTGACACATCCCTCTACTCTCCCTATCATTTCTTTTGATGCCTCTGGAAAGGCTCTTTGGCTAGATGGACTTTTTTTTTTTAATCCAGGAATGAGATTTATTTCACACCAGGACCGCCCCCCCCCCACGACTGTTCAGATATAACTGAAACACCATGGAGTCAGTATTTAGTTATACATTTATATGAGAACTTGAATTTGCAAAACATATATTTATTTCTTGAAATTGTTTGCCTTTATTAAGTGGTGTCTGTCTTGTTCTTTATTTACATTGTAAACTCTGTGGTAAGAGGCCTTGGCTTAGCCTGCCCAGGCGGTGGCACACTGGATAGAGTATCGGACTGGAACGCAGAGGACCCAGGTTCGAAACTCCAAGGTTGCCAGCTTGAGCACGGGCTCACCAGCTGGAGCGCAGGGTTGCTGGCTTGAGCATGGGATCATAGACTTCACTCCATGGTCACTGGCTTGAGCAAAGGGTTGCTCGCTCTGCTGCAGCCCCCGGTCAAGGCACATATGAGAAAGCAATCAATGAACAAGCAACCAACAAACAACTAAGATGCCACAATGAAGAATTGATGCTTCTCATTTCTCTCCCTTCCTGTGTGTCCCTGTTCTTCTCTGTCTCTGTCAAAAAAACAAACAAACAAAAAGAAGCCTTGGCTTATACTTCTGTATCCATCATTGAAAAACTGAAAACAGCCCCGCTGGATAGCTCAGTTGATTAGAGCATCATATCGATATGCAGAGGTTGCTGTTTTTTGTTGTTGTTGTTTTGTTTTTGTTTTTTTTCTGAAGCTGGAAATGGGGAGGCAGTCAGACAGACTCCCGCATGCGCCCGACCGGGATCCACCCGGCACGCCCACCAGGGGGCGATGCTCTGCCCATCCGGGGCGTCGCTCTGTTGCGACCAGAGCCACTCTAGCGCCTGGGGCAGAGGCCAAGGAGCCATCCCCAGCGCCCGGGCCATCTTTTGCTCCAATGGAGCCTCGGCTGTGGGAGGAGAAGAGAGAGACAGAGAGGAAGGAGAGGGGGAGGGGTGGAGAAGCAGATGGGCGCTTCTCCTGTGTACCCTGGCTGGGAGTCGAACCCGGGACTTCCGCACGCCAGGCCGACGCTCTACCACCAAGCCAACCGGCCAGGGCCAGAGGTTGCTGTTTTGATCCCTGGTCAGGGTACATACAGAAACAGACCGATGTTTCTGTCTCTCTTTCTCTCCCTTCCTCTCTCTCTGAAATCAATAAATAAATTTCAAAAAGGAAAAGAAAAACTGAAAATAGTTCTGGCCGGTGGTTCATTTGGTTAGATTCGTTCTCATATGTTGTAGGATCCTGGGTCAGGGCAGGGCACAGACAAGAATCAACCAATAAATGCATAAATAAGTGGAACAACAAATCAATGTTTCTCTCTCTCCTTTCTTCTCTCTAAAAATAAATAAATAGCCTGACCAGGTGGTTGAACAGTGGATAGAGCGTCTGCTTGGAAAGCGGAGGACCCAGGTTCGAAACCCTGAGCTCACTGGTTTGAGCATGGGATCATAGACATGACCCTAAGGTCGATGGCTTGAGCCCAAGATTGCTGGCTTGAGCAAGGGGTCACTGGCTCAGCTGAAGCTCCCTGGTCAAGGCACATATAAGAAAGTAATCAATGAACAATTAAGGTGCCAACTATGAGTTGATGGTTCTCATCTCTCTCCCTTCCTCTCTGTATGTCTCTCTCTTGCTAAAAATAAATAAATAAGTAAATAAATAAATAAAAATTTAAAAGAATGTTAATTCTAAGATAAAAGAAAAACTGACTTAAAAATTTTAAAACTTCCTGGCATGTGGTGGTGCAGTGGATAGAGTGTTGACCTGGAACACTGAGGTCACCCATATGAAGCCCTGGGCTTGCCTGGTCAAGGCATATATGACAAGCAGACAATGAACAAGTAAGTAAAGCAACTATGAGTTGACACTTCTTGCTCCCTGCCCCCTCTGTAAAATCAACAATTTTTTTTGAAAAAATATTAAAAATTAAAAACTAGGCCCTGGGCAACTGGCTCAGTGGATAGAGTGTCAGCCTGGCATATGGACATACTGGGTTAGATTCCTGGTCAGGGCACACATGAGAAGCAACCATCTGCTTCTCCCCCCCCTCCCCCTTTTCTCCCTCTTTCCCTCCTGTAGCCAGTGGCTCAACCAGTGGCTCAGCTGGTTGGAGTATCAGCCTGGGTGCTGAGAATAGCTCGTGGTAGCCTCAGGCACTAAAAATAGCTTCGTTGATTTGAGCAGTGGCCTTGGGGGGGGCTGCCAGGTGGATCCTGGTCTGGGCACATGCAGGAGTCTGTCTTATCTCCCCTCCTCTCACTTAAAAACAGAAATTATAAAACTGAAAACACTGAATGATTGAAATCTGAGTTCTCAAAAAAAAAAAATTATCTTGGCCGCTTAACCCAGTTGGTTAGAGTATCATCCCAAGACAACAAGGTTGTGGGTTCAATCCCCAGTCAGGGCACACACGGGAAGCAACCAATGAATGCACAACAACTAAGTGGAACAACAAATGAATGCTTTCCTTCCCCTCTCCTCTGTCTCCTTTCCTTTTTCTGTCCCTCTAAAAATCAATCGATTAATTTAAAACAAGTAAGCTCTGTCTGAATAGCTTGGTTGGTTGGAGCATCATCCCAAAGCACAAAAGTTGCTGGTTTGGTCCCCTGTCAGGGCACATACAGGAGCTGCTCAGTGTTCCTGTCTTGTCTCTCTCCTGCCTCTCTTTCTAAAAAAAATAAATAAATTGAACCATCTGACTTCCCTTTCCCTCAATCTCCCATGCCAAGAATAAGGTAAGATTCTGAAAATCCTGAATATTGTACCTGGTTTGAACCAGGGACTCAGCAGACTCCATTGATGGGGAAACTGAGGCACTGAGGCAATTGTGTTGTTCTGCCTCTGGTGAAGAAGAAATAGGGAAAATGAGGCCCTGAGGGAGGGTCCCATGGCCCACACCTCCACTTTCTGGCTTCTTTAAAATCAGGCACGAGGAGTCACTCCACAGCCCCTGACATGTCCCTGTTCTGCTTCTGTCTCCTGCAGGACAGAAAAGAAAACTTTTTCCATGTTCAAGTGTGGAAACTGAGGCCCAGAGAGCAACACTGGGGTGGCAAGTGAGAGACTGCCCTTGACCATGGCTTCTGCTGACTGCTCTGAATTGGCCCTCTGTTTAGAAAAAAGTGAAGGCTTTCATAGACCAGTGGGGTTTGAGTCCTGACACCAGACTTTGAGCCTCGGTTTCCCCATCTGTTGAGGGAGGTTGGAGTAAGAATGAAATGCTTTTTTGTACTATATCCAGAACTCAGGGCTGCCTGCCTTTCACCAGAACCCTAGGGACAGGAAAGATGATGGGTCCACGTCAGAAAAAGAAAGCCCTTCCCCAAGCCCCCAAGGTAGGAAGCCACCAACTCCAGAGGCACAGTGGGGAGGGGGTGGGCTGCATCTCACTTTTTCTTTCTTCCCCAGTGCTGGCTCTACTCCCAGACAAAGCTAGGGGCAGAGAGTTCCCTGACAGCCCGGTTCCACCAGCCCCTCTCAACACCTGCCTCTCACTAGCTGCAGATGCCGGGCAAATGCCCTCCAGCCTCTGATTCTCCCTTTTCCCAACTGTTAAGTGGGATCATTGCAGGATCCAAGTCGCAGGGGTCATCATCAGCATGAAAGGAGTTAATACAGGGGAACAGCTCTGGGAGCAATGAAGGTGCTCCTCAAGTGCCACATCTAACTTTTCAACATACGTTCTCTCTCCACCAGCACGCTGTGACTCCAGCTTTGGTGCTGGAGCCAGACCGCTCCCCTGAGGACCCCAGCAGCCCCTTCATCCCTTGTCTCTACTTGTTGCCCCAACTTCACCCATAAATTGTTTTAAAATTTGAAGTTATTAAACTGGTTCCATTTTTATTGGATTTCAATCAAATACAGCAGAGTGGGTGGGAGGCTGGGAGGGTCTTGGTTCATGTTGGGACAGCGGTGGGGGTAGAGGGAGCTGGAAGGTTTCACTATGTGTGACATTCTGTAAATCCTAACACTGCTGAGAATGTGCCCCCACTCTTCTTGATGATGATGCTAAAGGCACTTAGATGTCGTTTTGAAAGGCCCTCAGAGTTGTCATGGCAACCAAGTTCAGGAGAGTGCTAAGAGGAAAAAAAACTAGTTGGTTCTGCCCAACTCAGGCAGGGTCTGAGGTTCTGGACACGCCCTTTGGCCCTCTCAAGTGGGGTTGGGATGAAGTCCCTACCCTGGCTGGCCATGGTCAGTGGGCCACCACCCCACCATGCTGGCTTGTATGGACATCATGGAGGCAGGACTTGGCCACCAACGTTCTGGGCCACAGCCCAGAGAGATCAATGTCCCCTTCCAAGTTCTGTCTGAATCTTTTGCTCAAAACCTCCAGGGTTGACCAGACTTTCTCTCTGGCTCATCTCAGAAGATCTTGAGATATCCAGGATTCAAGTTTGCCATCAAACTTGTTCATGGGCCCAGCATCTACAGAAGAGGACACTTATGGCCCAAGTGGTCCTCAGTCATGGACCAAGAAGATTACACCGTGGGTGGGAATGGAACTGGCTTTCAACCTTCCTACAAGGTCCTTGAGAACACTACACTAACCTCCTGGTTTGCGGCCAAGCTCCTTCCTGGTTGAGGTCAGGCCCCACAATGTTTCCTGTGCTCCTTCCCCCCAGCGATGCTCTGTTGTCTGGCCGAGGTAGAGAGTGCAGGCAAAAACCAGGCTGGGGGAGGAAGGTCTTGGATGGTCCCTGTCTGGTGTCTGAATACTTCTGCAGTATCTCAGCTCCTCTGTGCTTACCCCCCAAAACGGGAACTCACTTTCTGAAAAGCAATGGGACAGTGACCTTGGGGAAGCTTTTTCTTAACCTAAGCTACAGTCTGTCTATGACTCTCTATTCTTTATACCTAAAGTTGCAGAGACCAGGGTGCTTCTGTCACCTTCTCTCAACAAACCAGGTCGAGGCCCCCCTATAGCCTGAACCCGTCCTGGTCTTCTTCCTATTGCTACCTTGCAGTGCATATAACAGGGACCCTGAGAGTCATTCATACTCTCTGATCTCATTCCCCAAGTAAGCAATGGGAAACAGGGCTGGCTTGTGGGTAGACTCAGGATTGAAGGTCACTACAGCTGGCTCGCTGGAGGACACTCCAGAAGCCATGCTCCAAGAGCAGGGGCCAGGGAAGCTGCCCCTCTGGTATAGTGTGAGCTTGATAATCAAGTTCCGAGAGTGGTGGAGGAACCTGGGGAAATGGCTTCTCCTAGTGGCAGCCTGCTTGCTGGGCCAGTGAGTCTGGGGGGGTGAGGGTGGGACCAGCATGTTGAGGACCACTTAGCGTGCTGGGCACCCTCAGGGTGAGCTGACTAGTTTAACAAGACCTTAGCCAGCTGAACAGGAGCTGGGTGTGTCCCAAGTGTGAACTATGCGAGTTGGGTGTATTCCAAATGAGGGCTGCTTGTCCCACATGTGAGTTGTACACTCATAAGAGCCCTGTGTGACCATGGTGAGCTCTGGAATCTGGGGCACCTGGCTAAGTGTATGCGCTGCACTTTAGAACTGTGTCTGATTGTGTCCTGGGCATGAATATGTGTGCACTGGGTGTGAGGTGTGGGATGTCCAGGTATGAACAGTAGAGGCTTTCATGCACCCGCCATGTGTCCCGAGTGTAGACCATCTCTCTCAGGTGTGAGCTGTTAGGGGGACCTGGGGGCAGCTGCTGTGTGCCTCCCAGTGTGAAGTGTTAGTGGTGAGGACCCTAGGATCTCTGAGTCCCCCTCACCTCCCCACAGCTCAGTGACCACTCAGGGCCAGGAAGACAGGGGAAACCTTTAGAAAATGCTTGAGAAACTGCAAAAGACATCCTGATGAAAAAAAGTCCTGTGGTTGGATCTTTACAAAAAAAAAAAAGGAAGTTCTGTCTGGAGTCAGCTTGCAGCCACTCCTCTGGAAAATGCATAGGTGTCATCGCACAGGTTAGCGAGGGGCTGGTGGGGATAGAAACTGAATCTCCTGGCTCGGCCCAGAGCCCACAGCCCCAGCAGGGCAGTTGGAGGTCATCCCTGGGACCCCTCAAATCATCTTCATGTTGAACTTGCGGGCACTTCCCTGGCCGGCGCCAGCGGCGGGACCGTCCACCTTGCGGAAGGAATACTCCACGGAGAAGTTGTTCTTGTGCTGCCCACGGCCCCGGCTCCATACGAAGAGCAGCAGGAAGCAGAAGAGGACGACGCCCAGGAAGGTGATGCAGCCCATGGCCGTGGACACGAGAATAGTGGTGAGGTCCAGCGGGAAGCGCGCGGCTGCCAGCGTCTCGTTGCGGCCCTCGCCCAGGGTCCGGTTGGCGGCTGGCTCTGGCCGCACCGTCAGCGTGGCGAAGTAGGTGTCGTTGCCACCCGCGTTGCTGGCCACGCACGTATAGGTGCCGCTATCCTGTAGTCGTGCGTCCCGGATCTCCAGCGTGCCCCCCGGCAGCACGCGCGACCGGCCGGCGCTAGCGATAGTCACTGAACGGTGCTGGGGCGTCACCCAAGCCACGGTGGGTGCCGGCTCGCCTTCCGCGCGGCACTGAAAGCGCACGTCCTCGCCCGCGGTGGCCGAGACCTGCTGCAGCCGCCGCTCTCGAATCTTGGGCTTGCGGCACACGAAGTACTCAAAGAGTGCCGAGTCCGGCAGGTTGCGCAGTGCGTCCCCACGAACCTCCGCAGGGGTGGCGCAGGCCGGCAGCCGTCCGTCGAAGTTGAGGGTTTTGCGGCGCTGCACGATCCACAGCAGGCGACAGTCGCAGGCCAGTGGGTTTCCATCTACGCGTAGTGTCTCCAGAGTATTGACCGAGTGGAAGGTGCTCTCCTCCAGCGTGGACAGTAGGTTGTTGGAGAGGTTGAGCAGGCGGATCTGACGCAGGCCCAGGAAGGCCTGTGGCTCGACCACGGCCAGTAGGGCCCCTGCCAAATGCAGCTCACGCAGGCGGATCAGGTCGCGGAAGGACCCACGCGGCACTGTGCTAATGGGGTTGTGAGACAAATTCAGGCAGGTGAGGTGAGCCTGGTGGCGCAGCGCGGCGGCTGGCACGGCGGTGATGTTAGTGTGGGTGACCGACAGTGAGGTCAGGTTGAGGCCCTGCAGGCTGCCCGGGGCCACCTCTTCCAGCAGCGGCCAGTTATCAATCTCCAGGTGCAGCAGGCCCGGGAGCCTGCGGAAGTTCTGGTCCTCCAGGGCAGCAATGGCTAGGTGGCGCAGCCGTAGGGCGCCCAGGCCCCGTAGGTGGCTTAGAGACTCGCCTGACAGAGCTGTGAGATTGCAACGCTCCAGGGTCAGCTCCTCCAGCGCCATCAGCCCCGCGAAGGCCCGGCGCGAGATGAACACCAAATCGTTGTCGCCCACCTCCAGCTGACGGAGGCTGCGCAGGTCCTGGAAGGTGTAATCTAGGAGGATGACCAATTTATTCTCGCTCAGGTCCAGCAATGTGAGGTTGTCCAGGCGCGTGAAGACCCCGGGCGGAATGAGCTTGAGCAGGTTGCCGCGCAGGCGCAGGACACGCAGACGCGGCAGATTGGCGAAGGCCCCAGGCTCCACGTGCGCGATCACGTTCTCGCTCAAGTCCAGCTCCTCCAGCAGCGGCAGGGCGGCCAGGTCGCCTGGGTTTAGGCAGCGGATGCGGTTGCGGCTGAGCTCCAGCAGGCGGGTCTCAGCCGGGATGCCGTCAGGCACAGCAGTCAGCCGGCGCCGGGGACAGGCCACCGTGCGCGTCTGTGCTGTGCACTCACAGCGAGATGGGCAGCCCCCTGCTGGGGGCGGAGCTGCAGGCAGGAGCAGGAGCTGCAGGCTCAGAACACACAGCCAGCAGGTCATGGCGCGGATCCTAGGGAGCCTGGGCTTAGGGCCCTGCCACCATCCTCATGGGCACCTGGGGGCGGGGGCAGCATTAGCACTGGAGTCCTGCCTCCCCACCTCGCCCTAGTAGTGCTCGCGAGAAGCCTTGAGCCACTCTGGGACCCGCAATCCCACTCCTGGGTGTCTACCAAAAGGACCGACTACACAGAACCTCACAAAAACCTGTACATCCATATTTACAGCAGCAGTATTCTATTAGCCAAAAAGTGACAAGAACCCAAGGATCCACATATGGATGGATTAACACAAAGTGGTCCATCCACACGCTGGAATATTACTCAGCCATGAAAAAGTGAAAAAAATGGCACTCACTACAACATGGATGGAACCTTGACAACATAACATTCAGTGACAAACCGGACACAAAAGGCCACACAGTGTGTGATTCCATTTATATGAAATGTCCAGAACAAGCAAATGCAGAGACAAAAAGTGGACTGGTAGTTCTCAGGGGCTGGGAAGGGAGACAGGGAACTTCTTTTGGAGTGATGGAGTGTTCTGGGATGATAGTGGTGATGGTTACACAGTCTTGTAAATATACTAAACCCACTGAATTTGGACCTTAAATGGGTGAATTTTATGTTTTGTGAATTTTTCTCAATTAAAATAGTTGCAAAAGAAAGCATTTATTGAACTGGAGAATCATGTAAATATAATGTAAAAATTTTGGTGTCCCCCCCCAACCATTTATTGAATGCCGAGTGTATAGCAGACTCTGAATACACTGAAGAACAGGGCAGGCGTAGATCCTGCTGCCTGGGGTCTCACACTGGTTCAGTGAGGATATAGGTGGTCTACATGTCCCCCCACACCCCAGAGTTCTTACCAGGTCCCCCACCCATCTTTCCTACTTGACCTGTCTACACCAGTCGAACCATCACATGAAATTATAGAATATATTAAAACCCTTTTCATTGTTTCTCCCCCAACTGGATTGTAAACTCTCTAGGGTGACTTAATCAGAACCAAAACTGTACCTGAGACACAGCATCTGCTTGATGAACATCAACAGATTCAATACACTTGAAAGTTTTAACGTATACAACTTGACCAAAAGTCTGCCACACAATTTAAAGATCCATTAAAACAAAGTTTAATAAGAAAAAAAAAAAAACACCCACAGGTAAGGAGACCAGAGGATGCAATGATGGGGCTGTGAGGGAAGCCTCCACAAATGGACGTTGATCACAGTGACTCGAGTGATGAAGGGGCAACTTCAGACCAGGAAAGGTGACATATGAGCTGAGATTCTAGCGGGCAGAATTGGGTCCCCCAAAAAGATAGTTCAAGTCCTGACCCTGGTACCTATAAATGTGGCCTCATTTGGAAGTAGGGTCTTTGCAGATGTGATTAGTTGAGATGTGGTTATACCTGAGTAGGGGGGCCCTAATGGAATGACTGGTGACCCTATAACAAGAAGGGAATTTGGACATGTATAGATGCACCCAGAGGGAATAAAGCCACATGAAGATGGGGGCAGAGACTGGAGTGAGGGGACGGGAAGAGAGCTTCTGTAGTTGAAAATGTGATCACACCATGAGGAAACAGAGGGACTCCCGGTCTCCAGGAGGTCATGGGTCTTACTTAGGTCCCTGTCCCCAGCTGGGGAATATAGTAGGGAGGCTGAGGGAAAAAGCAAGGACTGTTTGGTTGTGCTCTCTCACTGCAATTGTCCTAATCCCAACCTGGGCATTACAGTGAACATAATCCTTCCCAAAGCAAGCCTCCCTTCTGAGGCTGTTTTTCTAGGTCACTCTTCCCCATGTTGTTGCCCTGGACAGCACATAGCAAAGCTGTGTCCTAGGTGGGAAAAAGAGCCAGAACTGATGGTTCCCTGTCCAGTCACTCATCTCATGCCTCTGGCAACTTCCTACCTTAAACCTGCCTTTGGCTCTGAGGTCATTCCCAGTTCCCTGTTGTGCTGCTCCCTGTTGTCAAGGGAAACTCCTCCCTGGCCCAGGAATGGGGGACAAGGCCCCAGCAGTCTTCTTTGGAGAAGTTGGGACCTCCTTGGCTCTGTCTTATGGAGGAAATGGCAGATATTTTTCAGCCTCCCAAATACGGATTCCTTGTGGGGGCAGAGCTGACTGGTTTGTTCTGTCAGTAGGAGAGAATTTTATACCCCTAGAATAAAATTCAAAGTCCTCCCCAGGGCCCACAGGCCCTGCACAACCTGCCCCCCATTCCCTCCCTGCCCTCACCTCTTCCTTCTCTCCCCTTCGCTGACTCTGCTACCGCCACACAGACATTCTTGCTGTTTCTCCAAGATGCCAGGCACCATCCTGCCTCAGGCCCTTTGCACATGGAGTGCCAAATACCTGGAACAGCTTCCCGGCATGGTTCTTTCCCTGGCTTTATGTAGGTCTCACCCCAATGTCACTGGTTACTCTATGTACTAATGTTCCCCCCTTAGTCTTCCTGAGATGTCATTTAAACCCTTGTTTAATGCATCATCATAACCATCATCACCATCATGGCAAACACTTCTATAGTTCCTGCTCTGTGCTAGCCTGGGGCTAAGGGCTCCACATGTATTGTCCCCCTTTAATTCCCACAACAACTTCATGGGGGTCTGATGTCACCCCCACTTTACAGATGGGAGCACAAAAGCTCAATGCAACTTGAGTCACCAGCTCAGGTTCACACAGTTCATCAGAGGTGACAGGGGCAAGTCTCAGGGTGAAGTTAGTGGCAACACTTGTTAATCTTTTTATTTTATTATTATTATTATTTTAAGTGAGAGGAGGAGAGATAGTGAGACAGATTGCCACATACAACCCGCCTGGGGCCAATGCTCAAATCAATCAAGCTACTTTTAGTGCTTGAAGTTGATGCGCTTGGACCAACTGAGCTTATCCACTGTGCCCAGGGCCAATGCTCGAACCAATTGAGCCACAGGCTGCAGGAGGGGAAGAGAGAAGTGGGAGAGGAAGGGGAAGAGAAGCAGATCACCACCTCTCCAGTGTGCTCTGACTGGGAATTGTACCTGGGATGTCCATATGCCAGGTCGACGCTCTATCCACTGAGCCAACTGTCCAGAGCCCATTATTATTAATATTATTAATTTACAGAGCCAGGACAGGGTCCTGGCAGCTCATACAGCTAGAATTTAAAACACAGTTCTGTTTTTTACTTTTTTTTTTTTTACAGGGACAGAGAGAGTCAGAGAGAGGGATAGACAGGGACAGACAGACAGGAATGGAGAGAGATGAGAAGCATCAATCATCAGTTTTTTGTTGCGACACCTTAGTTGTTCACTGTTTGCTTTCTCATATGTGCCTTGACCGTGGGCCTTCAGCAGACTGAGTAACCGCTTGCTCGAGCCAGTGACCTTGGGTCCAAGCTGACGAGCTTTTTGCTCAAGCCAGATGAGCCTGTCTCAAACTGGCAACCTCGGGGTCTCGAACCTGGGTCCTCTGCATCCCAGTCTGACGCTCTATCCACTGTGCCACCGCCTGGTCAGGCCAGTTCTGCTTTTGTTGGATCAATTTTTATCATCACCTCTATGCTGGTGTCCCTTATGCGTCGATTCATTTGTCAGTCAGTCAACTAATTGATACCATGTGCTGAGCATTTTCCAGGTGCTGAAGACACAGCGCATAGAAGACAAAGAGGTCAGCTTTCTGGGAGCTGATGGATATGATACAGCGTCTTCTGTCTCAGGTGCATAAATGGAGAAAAATAAATCCAGGAAAAAGGCAATGGTGGTGTCCAGGGATTATAATGATCTAATTTATTACTGAGACAGGATGTTCATGCAAAGACTTAGAGGAGGAAGGGAGCCAAGCAGATGGCAGCAGGAAGAGCAGTCCAGAGGGCACAGCAGGGGACGAGGCTGTGAGGGTGGCTCTGCAGTTTAGGCACAGAGGCTGAAGGACAGATGCTACCGTCAAAGATGAAAATGAACTTTTCAAAAATTTTAAGTTGCAAGGAATTTAGAAAAAAATAGTTACCATAGTATGAAGATAAGGATAATATCAGGAAGGAAGTACTCAAGTGACAAAGGTTGAGACAGTGAGGACACAGCTACTGTGATAGTCACAGAAAGGCTGGCAGGAGACCTCAGTTCTAATGGGCTGCGTGACCTCTGATGAAAAACACAACCTCTCTGGGCCCTGCCCGGTTGCTTATTGGTTAGAGCATCATCCCAACATGCTGAGGTTGCAGGTCCAATCCCACACATTTAAGAATCAACCAAAGATGGCATGAATAAGTGGAACAACACATCGATGTTTCTTGCTCTTTCTCTCTTCCTGTCTCTTAAAAAACAAAACAAAACAAAAAAAAACTTTCTGGACCTGGCCTGTCAAAAGAAAGAAGAACCCTTGGGGAACTGGAGCTCTAGCTCTATAATTACTCCCAGGTTGAGAGGACAGCTGGTCCATGGGTCAGGAGGGGAGCCATTCAAGCTGTGACCCAGTTTGTCAACTCTAGCCTCTCTCTCAGGCAGGGCCCTATCATCTCCTCTATGGGGGGTTGGGAGTCACAGAGAGGGACTTGCAACTGGGCTAGACCTTTGATGCTTCCCTCTAAGGTTCTGGTTCCCCCACCTTGGGGGAATGCCTGGTTCTTGGAGAGGGAATGGTGGTGACTCAATTCTGCCTGCAGGACCCCCATCCCCTCACTTTCTTGGACACTGCCTGGGCATGACGGTGGGAGGGCACACAGGAGAATGGTCTCAGGGAAAGCCCAGCACGGAGACTGCAGCCCAGATGCCTGAGTGCCCTCAGGTTCTGCCACTCTCAGATGATTAAGGGCTGGGCACCCCAAGCAAGCAAGGGGCCCTTTCTGGGTCCCTCCCTGTTCCCTCTCCTTGGAGGGCTGTGTCTTGTGGTGGTGTTAAAAGGCCAGGACTTTCAGTTCCCAATTAGGATAGGGGTCTGGATTCTAGTCCTGCTTCTTCAGGGCTAAGTTTTTAGGGTCCTCCAGATCCACTCCTTCCCCAGAGACCTGCCACTCACCTGGGGCCTCTCCTGTCCTCCCAGGACTAAACAGCACCATTCACTGATGACTTAATTTTATGTCTCGGTCACCACATCTCTGATCTCCAACCCCAGGATTCAGTCATATCCCTGACCTCTCCCAGGAGGCCCCAGAAAATATCAACCTGACCCCTGGCAGTAGGACAGTCCCTGTTCCCCACTCCTCTCACACAAGTTGGATTCATTGAAAGTCTACTCTCATATACCCAGCCGAACTGTTACCAGGTCTCCAGCTGCTGTCAGCTCCACTTTCAATACATCTCAGATCCACTCCTATCTGCATTTTCTGCCTCCACCAGGCTGTCCCACCTTCCAGCAAAGGCTCAACTCATACCCCCGCACTCAACAGACGTTCTTCCTTCTCTGCCTCAGTATTCCCATCTGCAGAATGGGACTAGAGGTGAGTGAGATTCTCTCTCCTACAGCACTGCTGACATAGGGCTGGGTCATTCTCTGAGGGGGCCATGTTGTGCACTGTGTGGTGTTGAGCAGCATCTTTGGCTCCACCCACTCAATGCCAGAAGTACCCCCAGTGTGACAACCACAGATGTCTCCAAACGTGTCCCAAAGACCTTGGGGGCAGGATTGACCATGGTGAGACTCTTGTAGAGGGGACTGGGCATACAGCAGGCATCCCCAGCAGGAAATAAGCTGATTGTCAGCCTGTGTTATAGCTAGGGGAGCAGAGGCCCAGAGAGGGGAAGCAACTTGCCCAAGGGCACACAGCCAGTGAGAAGCAGATTCAAGATTCAAACCCAGAACTCTACATCCTATAATCCAGGGTTTTCCCAGGTATGTCCTCCATGGAACCCTGAGTTCTGACGGCTCTGCAGACACAGGAGCCTGCCCTGTGCCAGTTGGGCAGAACTGTGAGGCTTCAGAGCTGCCTTTGACAAAACAACACTCCCTCCTCCCATGCCACAGAAAGCTCTGGGGTCAGCAAGCATGTGGTGACTGGATGAGGGCGGAGGAGCCTTGGTGACTGGCCTGTGCCTGGGTTTCCTCCATCCCAGAACGCAGGGGAAGGACTGGGGTGGACAGATGACATGTGTTTTGGGGACAGAGATTCACTACCATGAATGAAAAGCTATAGTGGAGGCCACGGAGGCTTTTGGCAGGGCAGTTGTGGTCGCTGTGGGAAGGAGGCAGGGACCTATCTGGGAGCAGGTGGGGGGCCAGCCCACATGCAGACACCTGTCACCCAGTCACTCTCCAGGTTTCCAGTCCTCCTCTGTCAGTCCCTGAACACAGAGGCATCCCAGCTTTCATCTGTGCAGTTTTTCCTATTTCAAGTGTTCAATTCAATGTTTTTTAGTACATTCACAAATATATGCAACCATTACCACTATCTAGTTCCAGAACATTCCCTCAGCCCAAAAAGAAACCATTCCCATTAACATTCACTCTCCACTTCCCTCCCCTATCCCCTGACAACTGCTAAACCACTTCCTGTCTCTGTGGATCTGCCTGTTCTGGACATTTTACGTAAATGGAATCATACATGGTGTGTCCTTTCATGTCTGGCTGCTTTTGGTGAGCATAGTGTCAAGTGGGAAAGCAGACAAGAATCACACAAATAATGAAGTAGGTGGTTCAAGAAAAGTGGGAGTCTGTCTCAGTCTAATGCTTTGTCCAGCATGGCTGGGAGAGACCTGTCTGAGCTGAGACCTGATTGGAGGGCAGTCCTAGAAATGGTATTCCAGGTGGGGATAGCCTCCGGGGCAAAGGCCCCAAGATGGGAATAAACTTGGTGTTCAGAGGAGCAGAGAGGCTGTGGCCCGGCTGTGTCTGAGTTTGGGGGTGGAAACTAGGGCTGGTAAGGGTGAAACCACACAGAGCGTTAAGGCCAGAGTAAGGTATTCAGACTCAACTGTGAGAGTAGGGGGGAGCCATAGGAGGTTCTGAGCACAAGCATGACATTTCTGAGTTGCAGCCTGAAGATGATCTGACCCTATGATGTCACCTGAGCCCAAAAAGTCTCGTTTCCTCTCTGGACAGTGATGTCGTGAGAACAAGGAGCATATTATTCCTCTTTCTACTCCCAGTATCCACAGAACTGGTTTTCCATGGGCCCAATAATATCTAATGAATGGAGCAGAGAATCAGCAAGAGTTCAGAGCCAGGACAAAACTTTTGGGTCCCCATCAAAGCCCGCCCTATTGCTTTGGGCAGACTTTTAATGCCCTGAGTCTGTTTTCTCTTTTGCAAAAGGGACTCCCATGACTAGCAATCACCTTTCTGACTGATAGGGGTGAGAGGTGGCGGCAAATGAGAAGTCAGCTGAGAAGATATTTTGTATCTGGAAAGTCTCCACTGGCAAGATGGGGTCAGGAACCAAGTACTAGGGGCTGTTCTGCTCTTGGTCAAGTCTTTACCACATTCATATTTGTTCATTCATTCATTCCACAAGCATTTAATGGACAGTGTCTGTTGTATGCTAGGTGCTGTTCTAGTTCTAGCAAGAAAGTTTTAAACAAAACCGACAAAACCCCTGTCATTCTGTGCATGAGTGAGAAAGAGAAGAGTTAAACAGGCCACATGTGGGCATTGCTATGGAGAAAAAAAACAGGGAAGGTGATGTCTGTGGTCAGTAGAACAACAGCTCCTCAAAGGTGCCCCTGTCCTAATTCCTGAAGCTTGTGAATGTTACCTGATTTGGCAGGGGGATTAAGTGTGCTGAAGAAATTAAGGATGCTAATGAGCTGATGTCCACATCAGGGAGATGGTCCTGGATTACCCTGGGGAGCCCAGTTTTATCACAGGGTCCTCATAAGAGAGAGGCAGGAGGCACTAGCCAGATAGCTCAGTTGGTTAGAGAATCTTCCTGATACATCAAGGTTGTGGCTACGATCCCTGGTCAGGGCACATAAAAGAATTCACCACTGTCCCTCTCTATCTCTTTTTCTCTCCCTCCCCCTCTAAAAATCAATCAATTACATTTAGGGGGCAGAGAGGGAGGCAGAAGGATCAGAGAGAGATGGAAGCGGCAGCGCTGCTGGCTATGAGGATGGAGGAGGGAGCCAAGGACATGGCACCTCCAGAAGCTGGAAAAGGCTAAAACAATTCTTACCTGGCGCCTCCAGAAGGACTAGTCCTGCTCACAACCTGCGTTTAGAACTTCTGACCTTCAGAACTGTGAGATGATAAATTTGTGGTTTTTAAACTTTTTTTCCATTGATTTGAGATGAAGAGGTGGAGAGAGAGAGAGAAAGAAGCATCAACTCATTCATTGTTCCACTTAGTTGTCCCATTTAGTTGTGTACTCATTGGTTGCTTCTTTTTTTTTTTTTTTCTGAAGTTGGAAACGGGGAGGCAGTCAGACAGACTCCCGCATGCGCCCGACCGGGATCCACCCGGCATGCCCACCAGGGGGCGATGCTCTGCCCATCTGGGGCATTGCTCTGTTGCAACCAGAGCCATTCTAGCGCCTGAGGCAGAGGCCACAGAGCCATCCTCAGCGCCCAGGCCAACTTTGCTCCAATGGAGTCTTGGCTGCGGGAGGGGAAGAGAGAGACAGAGAGGAAGGAGAGGGGGACGGGTGGAGAAGCAGATGGGCGCTTCTCCTGTGTGCCCTGGCCGGGAATCGAACCCAGGACTCCTGCACGCCAGGCTGACGCTCTACCATTGAGCCAACCGGCCAGGGCCCTCATTGGTTGCTTCTTGTATGTACTCTGACTGGGGATCAAACCCATGACCTTGGTGCACCAGGATGATGTTCTATCCACTGAGCAGCCCGGCCACTAGATTTGTGCTGACTTATTACAGCAGACACAAGAGATGACACACAGGGTCTCTGCAGTGTTAAAGAGGAGGTGGATGCCTGACCTGTGGTGGCGCAGTGGGTAAAGTGTCGACCTGGAAATATTGAGGTCGCCAGTTCGAAACCCTGGGCTTGCCTGGTCAAGGCACATATGGGAGTTGATGCTTCCAGCTCCTCCCCCCTTCTCTCTCTCTATCTCTCCTCTCTCTCTCTCTCTCCCTCTCCTCTCTAAAATGAATAAATAAAAAAATAAAAAAATAAAAAAATAAAGGAGGTGGGCTGCATGTCAGCTTCCGGAGTTGGAAAGGGGCTGAGCTCCCCATAGGGTCTGCCATCAGCATCAGCTCCTCCCCAGGGATGTCCCCCAAAATCTGTCTGTCATGGGAGGACCTGGGAAATAGACCCCTCCTCTCCTCCACCCAAGCTGTCCAACCTACACTAATTTGCCATAAAGCTCTCAACACAAGGGGGAGGCAGAGCGTGAGCCCCTCTCCTTGGAACCCAACCCTTTCCCACTTACCTCCTTTATTCTGAGTGAGCTTTTTCTCTTACAGGCAACATGGGACACATCCTCCTGTCCCCTCCCAGGCTAGGGGATGCTGAAGACTCCTCTGGGCAAGGCCAAACCAGGCTGGACTGGAGGTAGCAGCTGAACCCACAGGGAGGGCCAGGGCAGGTTGAGGAATAGATGCTGGAAGCTTGGCATCTCTGTCCCCAGGCTACTCCTCCCTCTGCTCACTCCCTACCCTGTACTGCCTCTGGGGCCACAATTGAGGCTGAAGGGAGCAAGGGAAGCATGACTTGTCAGGGCCTGGTAACATCCCCCATTCAACTTGACTTGGGAGGCGGGGACCCTCTAACCTGCTTTTGGGGATACACTGCCAACGCCCCCAGGATTGTGCATCCTGTGTCCTAGATCTGGGTGCTCCTGGGGCTCTCAGGCATGACAATTCATTAAACCCTAATTACCCTTCCTCTACTATTAGTCCGTTAACCCTGGGGGGGGGGAGCCCTCCAGACCCACTTTCCTTGCCAGCCTGTTGGGGGTGGGGAAGGCTGTCGATCGCCCTCTGCAGGTGAGGCCTCTAGATCTGGAACCATTTTTTGGACACCCACAGGATACTGCGGCTGTCACCCACTAGCTCAGCCCTGAGGGTGGGAATAATGGAGACCATTTGGAGAAAAGGAGACTGAGGTTCAGAATGGTCCCCAGCTTACCTGGCATCACTCAGCTTGAAAGTCAACATTTGAACCTCAGTCTGATGCCAGCTCCTTTCCACTAAATCCCAGAGCCCTACTGGAGAGTGGAGGGCAGAGGGCTCGATTCCGATGCTCAGGATTGATATGTGCTGGTGGGTGGCTCCTTAGGCCCACCTGGGACAAGGCTTGTTTGGAAAGTTCTCTACCTGGTCACTAGGTGGTGACTCAGGGGCGACCGGGAATGACAGCATTGTGGGACGAGAAATCAAGCTGCTGCCTTAGATCTGCTTTTAATTCCCACTCAGCAAGGCACCTTCAGATCTGGGCTTAGTTTGGGGGCGGCTAGGAGCAACCACTCCCATCCTACAGATGAGCACACTGAGGGTGAACAGGTGCAAGGCTGAGCTGCTATAATAATAATAATGGTAATAACAGTCCCCTATTAACTGAGCTTCTAGATTTTAGCAGCATCAGGCTTGGGCATGGTGCATGGCCATTTGTCTCAGCTCATGTGAGATAAATCTGGTGTTCGTGTATGTTTCAAAACTGGAGCTCAGAGAGGAGCTGTCCTTTGCCAGAAATCACCAGCTAGGACAAAAGGCTGGGTTTAGCCCTTCTGAGCCCCATCCCATGGCTGTCAATTCAAGTAATCCAGGCAGAGTGTGAGACTGCATCTGTGGCGGAGCCCCGGGTAGGCTCATGGGGTCTTCCAGCTCAGATCCTGTCTCACATGGCTGCCGCTTTGAGGCAATGAGCCCACAGCCCAACCGGGCCTAGACTCCAGACAAAGACCACCCCCTCAGCATCTGCACACTTGTTTTCATTGCCTAATCCACACTGAGACCCTGTGTTCTCCACCTCTGGGCACTCACCCACCACAACCTTTCCACCTGACAGAACCCTCTTATTGCTCCTGGTCTCAGCCCTGCTGGCCCCGAAGCTCCACCATCATCAAGTCCCAGATGGTTCCCTTGCCTAGTGCCATGTGATGCCATATGCCCCTTTCTTATCTCCTGCCAGAAGCAAGAGGTTCTCAACCATTTCTGTGCATACATGAATTCACTAGGGGCCACTTGTTAAAAATGCAGGGTCTGGGGCCCAAACCCCCAAAGTTCTGGTTCCTCAGAACTAGGGGTCTGGGGTACATGAGTGTTTAGTGCCCAGGGCACATGTTGAAAAAAGTGGGTTTAAGGTGCTCTCCAAAGGAAGGGCTGGGATTGTTCTTGTGCCCAGACACAGGCACTGGGTGCTTCCCCGCCACAACTTGTTGAATGGGGCTCAGTGGCCTCCTCACCAGACCCCAGAGGCCCTGGGAACATCGAGGCCCAGTTTCAGGGGATGGAGAGAAGCCCCCCACCATCCTAAGTACTGTCTGGACACTAGCTCACAGCACAGGGGCCTCAGCCTTCCCCTTCCAAATTCCTCCCCCCAAGCTGAACTGTTCACAGGCTCAGGGATGGAGCAGGTCCTGGTGTGGACCCAAAAGCCCACCCCCTTCGTCTTCTGGCAGCTTGGCACCAGCGCCCCAACCAGACCCCGTAGGGAATGGAGGAGGGAGTGGGGCGGAAGCCTCCATCCCTACTGCTCCCGTCCCCCCAACCCCAGCCAGTGTCCCCTTCTTTCCCCTATAGAAGAGGGCACATCCCCTCAGGCGTCTTCACTGCCCCAAAGAGACGCCCACCCGGTTCCCGGTTCCTCGGCGCCCCAGTAGAGGGGCGAGGGGGACCCCAGCTTGAGGAGTGGCCCCCAAAGTTTCCAGGGGGAGCGCGGGGGCCTGGCGAGGGGCGATGTGCTCGGGAGGGAAGTGCGGGACGAGTCCCCTTGGGGCGAGAATGGGGGCTACGGGGAGCCGGCAGAGTGGGTCGCCGGGCCCGCACGGCCACTCACCTGGGCGGCTCCGCCGCAGACACGGCGCGGGCTGCAGCGCGGGGGCCGTAGGAGCCGACTCGAGCCGCCGCCGCCGCCGCCGCCGCCGCCGCCACCTCCCGGGCCCGCCGTGCGCGCTCCCGCCAGCGCGTATCCGCCGCGAGCCTCACGGCTGCGCTCCGCCGTGCACGCGGCCTGCACGTTAGGGTGTGGGTTCCCGGGCCGCAGGTGTCCGGGGCTGCGGGGCGCGGGGGGACACGTGCACGCAGGTGCCCGGACGCGCGCCAGGGGGCAGGCAAGTGTTGGGGGACCAGGACCGAGAATGAATGAGCCTCAGTGTGCTCCCCGCCCGCGTTGGGGCGCGTCTGAGGACCCCTGCGGCTATGGTGGGTCTGATGAGGCTGCAGTGCAGGAAACGCAGGGATCCTAATCTGTACCCTTCTGGAATTTAGTGCCTCCTCGATGCCTTATAGTCCAGGTCTCCACCACCTGCCACTTGGACACTTGCCCCAGCCTCTTCCACTCAGGCCAGACCTCCAGGTCCATTCCCCATGTGGGTCCCAGAGGAAGCTTAACCACAGCCTCTAGAACCAACTCTGGCTCTGTGATGCCCTCAGGATCTGCCAGGCATCCCCAAACTGCGGCCCCCTGAGGCCATTTATCCAGCCCCCACTGCACTTCTGGAAGGGGCACCTCTTTCATTGGTGGTCAGTGAGAGGACCACTGTATTTGGCAGCCCTCCAATGGTCTGAGGGACAGTGAACTGGCCCCCCTGTGTAAAAAGTTTGGAGACCCCCGGAACTCTACCCTGCCTTCCTCCCTCCCCTCATTCTGGTCCTAGTGCAGATCCCCTTGCTCTGTTTCAAACATGCCACAGTTTCCAGGCTCAGGGCCTTTGTACCCGCTGTTCCCTCTACCTGGTTGGAATGCCCTTCCCTCCATGCTTCCTTGGCTAGTTTGTAATAACTTGGGTTTGTCTAACTAATGAGTCCTTTTCATCATCACGCTCTCGCCTGGCCTGTGCAGTATGAGGGTGCTGAAGGGATGTTTGTGGGAAAATGAGAGTCTTGCTTTTACATGCAATGAATGGTATGGGGGCCCCCATCCCTGGGAACCTCACATTAGGAGGGAGCCTTCCTTGTGAGATGAAAGCCATCTTGTTGGAGCAGACATCCTAGAATCATGGAACCTCAGAGTAAAGTGTCCCTATTCCCAACTCTCAGGCTGGGACATGTGGCTCTCATGTAGAAAGAAACCAGGGCAGAAATGGGACCAGGAATGGGTGTCCTAACCCTCTATGATTGGGCCTGCCCGGAACTGGCCAGGAATGATTACTGCCCCATTCAGGAGACTCACACTGTGGGGTCTGGCATGGGAAGCAGGACATTACTGCAGGGTGTGGGGCACGGGGCAGAGGACAAAGGGTGGGAGGCATACTCCCATCATGCTAATAACCCCAGCTGAGATGGCCAGGCACTTACTGTGTGCTGGTCTCCATTCCAAATAGGGACCCTCACCTCCTTGTAGCACCCCCATGGCCACAGATGGAAACTTTTATTGTTCCCATTTCAGAGATAAGCAAATTGAGGCTCAGAGGTGCCATTTAACCCAAGGGAGAGGTTCCCTTGGTTAAGGCTGCATGCTTATAACCTTGCACTGTTCCCCCCTAGCCCTCCCCAATCACTGCATCCTTCCAGCTGCTTTGATGGTGGCCTGGCTCAGCCACCTGTGACTCAAGCAGGCTCTGTTCCCAGACTGTTTCGTTGGCCCACGGCCCAGAAACTGCATCCCAGGAGGCCATAAGCCGGCCCCCCTACGGGCTGAGGAGGGTGGTTTCCTAACTGGTCCCCTGGCCTCCAAAGGTACAGAAAGAATATGTGAGTGCCCCTCCCTCGTGAATTCCCACCACGGCCAGCCCAGGGCCCTACACAGAGAAGTTATTGCTGGGATGAGCTATGTGACTTGGGACAGCCACTTCTCTTCTCTGAGCTTCTCTCTCTTCCTCCTGATGCCTGCTTCTCAGGGGTCTTGGAATAAGGGAGGGAGAGATGCTGGTGGGGAACAAGGGGACTTGCCATGGGAAGGGAGTGGAACAGACTCATAAAATAATCACAAAGTATGGTGGAAACCTCAAAGAGACACCCAGTGCCCTACTTAGTCTGGGGATCAGGGTTGCTTCCTCAAAGAGGGGTTGCTGGAGATGAGGCCTACAGGGTGAGGAGGACTAACCAACACAACAATCTGGGTTCGAATCTTGGTCGTGCCACTTCCTGGCAATGGGACTGGGCGACTCCTCTTTGGTCTTCCACAGTGGCTCTGCGCAGCTTGCAGTCATTGCTCTGGACATCTGGCTGAACAGCAGGGTGAGGCCAAGGGCCACATGCCACATCAGGAATTTGGTATGGCTGTTCCCACTGCCTGCACCACCCTTCCCCCAGACATCTGCCCTGATCTGCCTTGCTTCCTTTCTGACTCACATCTCCTCCCCCTTGCCTCTTTCTGTCCCATCCTTACCTCCTTGTCACTTTCCCCAGTTAAGATACTCTGTCTGTAATTTGCTTATTTATCCTGTTTATCGTGTGCCCTTTTAAAAAATTGCTGTGGCTCCAATAGGCACACAATAAATGTGCAATGAATACTGGCTGAATGAACCAATGGTCCAGTAACATTGAGGGTGATAGATTTTGCTCCTGGAGGTGGGGTTTCCAGGAGGGAGCAGCACCTCCTTTCCTTCAAAGGGTTTTCTGTTCCCTGAAACCATGTTTTGTCTTGTTCTTGGCCAGTGTCTCCCTGCACCCTGTTTCCAGTGTGAGCCCACCACCGAGAGCAGGGACTACTCCTGTCTTGCTCACTACTAGATCCCTAGAGCAGATAGTAGGTGCTCAGCAAATGGCTGGAATGTGCACTTCAGAAGGAGAGGGTGGTGTATTCAGCTGCTGGGTGGCCTTTCTGGGCTCAGCACCAGTAGGATATTGCCATAGGGATCAGGGACAGCGTGGGAAGAGGGTGTAGCCACAAGTCAGAGCCCCCAAAGCAGTGGAGTGGCAAGGTTACCTGGTTGCCAAGGTTACAACCACCTATAATGGGGACGTTGCTATGGAGACAGGAGGAAAGGGTGGCTCCAGATGGGGAAGCCATGGGAGGGGCTGGGAGGAGGGATGCAGCTGTCTGCCAAGGGGACTTCCCAAATTCATCTGGGGTGGGGGTGCAGCAGGGGCCAGAGGCTCTTCCTATCATGTGCCCTTGTGCCTGGGAAAGCCAGCAGGAGCTCTTATGTGGCCATAATTATTTCTCTTCTTTCTTTCTTTTTTTTCTTTTTTAACAGAGACAGAGTCAGAGAGAGGGATAGACAGAAATGGAGAGAGATGAGAAGCATCAATCATCAGTTTTTCATTGCTACACTTTAGTTGTTCATTGAGTTGTTTCTCATATGTGCCTTGACCGCAGGCCTTCAGCAGACCAAGTAACCCCTTGCTTGAGCCAGCGACCTTGGATCCAAGCTGGTGGGCTTTTGCTCAAACCAGATGAGCCCGTGCTCAAACTGGCAACCTCAGGGTCTCAAACCTGGGTCCTTCTGCATCCCAGTCCGACGCTCTATCCACTGCGCCACCGCCTGGTCAGGCCATAATTATTTCTAAAATTAAAATCCCTCCTCCTTTGGTCCTCTTTCTCCAGCAAGATGTGCAGGATTGGTGGTTTCAGCTGTTGGAGGAAAGCTGTGGGGGCAGGTGGCCTCAGGTGTGGTCCCAGACACATGGTGTCCCCTCTGTAATTGTGTGTGGACCCATCAGGTGCTGTATAGCAAAAGTGCATACAGAGTGATTGAGGCCTTGGGCTCCAGATCCAGACTCTTGGGGTTGTGCTGGGTTCCTGCTGTGTGTGACCCAAAGCTGTGTGTGACGGAACATCTTTGAGCCCCAGTCACCCCATCTGTAACATGGAAAGGATACTAATCCCTCTAGGTTGCCTAGCACACCAGGAAGGTTGTTTTCTGCTTCCAGCTCTTCATTCCTGGGTGATTTCTGACCTCTGCTGGCTCTGGTCAGCATGACATGGCCAGGATGGGTGGGCAGGAGCTGTCAGGGTGGGTAAAGAGATGGCAAGATACTGACCTGGGTCCTGAAAAGAGGTAGAAAGTGTGAAAAGACAGGAAGGCCCTCATTCAGTAGCCAACATTTATTGGGCATCAGAGACCTCCCATTCTCTAGCTCCTAGTCTAATGGTTGGGAGGTACCTGTCCTGCAGACAGTAGGGGCTCTGAGCGGGCTTGGAGCTGGGGAGGGATATGCTGAGAGCAGCAGGGAGCAGGAGGACCAGATGGAGGGGTGTCCTCACTCTCTCAGCCTGGGCTGACCCTGAGCTTATACCAACATCCCTGGATCCAACAAGCAAGGGCACCTGTTCTCCCAACTTCTGTCTGGAGCCAGGGTGGTGGGCAGGTATTTCTTCCCTTCTCTGCTGGCACCGCCCTACCACACGTGGTCCCCCACCTATTTAGCTTTGGGTTTTAATTTCTGTACCCATGAGACAATCAGCTTTGGTGGCTTTAGAGCACAGGAAGGGTGTGGGGGGCAGAAGGTGCAGGAGACTGTGTGACCCTTCAAATATTGCTCATTCTCTCTGGGTCTCAGCTTCCTCAATTGTGAATGAGGATAATGAGAGGGTTTGAGGGAAGTCTAAGTGAACCAAAAGGGGTGTTTAGCCCATCCTTTACAAGCTGTTTTGGAGACAAGGCAGCTGGGAAGAGGACACAGCTGACTGTCACCAATGTCAAAATTCTGTCCATTTTTCAGAGACTCCAGAATCTGCAGTTGGGGTGGTGGTGGTGTCACGGTGCTCTCTGGCTGGTCGGAGCCAAAGCTGGGGTCTGTTTCTCTTTGCATCTGCTGGGGGCTTTGGTAATGTCTCCCAGAGCGGAGCCTCAGCAGGCAACATGTGAGGCTTCTCAACTAGCACTCTGAAGCCCGTGAAGCTGTGGGCTGCGGTGAATGTCTGCATATGCAGCAGAACTGACCCCTTGTCTGGTGGCTGAAGTCCCCACCCAGTATTCTGAGGTCTGCAAGGCTGAGAACTGGAAGGATGGGATCAGGGCAAGGGTCAGATGGCATTGTGGGCTGGCTGGTGGTCATGGGGGCTGAGGATTTATACCAGGTCCAGGAGGGCAGGGAGGACAGGGATCCAGTGTCACTGGCCAGGTGGCTGTGTGCTCATTTCTCTCCCTCTCACTACCCTGTAACTGCCTCAATCTGCTATTCCCATCTCTATAAATCTGTCTCTGCATCTTCCTATGTGCTTTTGGCCTTCTCTTTCTGACTCCTTGTAAAATATTAAAATTTTTATATAATATAAAATATTAAATCTCTCCTTGTGAAATATTGAAACAAGAAGAATAGGCTAACAGGCTCCTTTGATCACCACCTACAATCGCAGGTCAACACAGGCCCTTCCAGATCTTTCTCTATACACTTAAAAGCATAGCAACCTAAGCTATTTAAAAAATTTATTATTTTAAGTAAATGGTATTATACCAGATGTGTCAGCAGGATAAACTTGTGTAGTCTGTCATAGGACTCAGTGAACAAGTCTTAGTGACCAGGAACTGCAAAACAAACATCCTCCAAGCTTAATGGCATAAAACAACTTATTATTTCTCATAATTCGGTGAGTTGGCTTCAAAGTTCCTCCTGGATTAACTCAGGAGCCTCAGACACCTGCAGGGCCCCCCAGAAATCCAGAGACCCTCACTAGTGCACAGGCCCTTGGTGCTAGCTGTTGGCTGGGGGGCCTCAGTGCTTCTTCACGTGGCTTCCCAGCCTCTAGGAAGCTGTTTCAACTTCCTTATGTCAGGGCGGTGGTCCCAGAGGACAAAGATGAAGACCACAAGGCCTCTCTAGAAACTAGGGCTTCCCACACTGACACTTCTTCCATATTCTTTCTTTCTTTCTTTTTAATTTTTATAAGATATTTATTTTAGCCAGAGAGGAAGGGGAGGTGGGGTGGAAAAAGAGCAAGAGAAAGAGAAGAACATCAATCCATTCCTGTATGTGCCCTGACTGGGAATCGAACCGGCAACCTCTGCTCTTTGGGCCAATGCTCTAACCAACAGAGCTATACAGCCAGGGCTATATTTTTTATTTAAAAGAAGAATTTATTTGAGAGAGAGAGAGAAATATTGGTTTGTTGTTCCAATTATTTATGCATTTATTGATTGATTCTTGTATGTGACTTTACCTGGATCAAATCCACAACCTTGCCCTATCAGGACAACACTGTAATCAACTGACCTACCCAGCCAGGGCACTTCTGCCATATTCTTATCAGCAAAACAAGCCCTCAAATTCCAAGGGGTGGAAATAGACTGCCCCCACCCCTTGCTAGGAAGAACTGCAGAGAATTTGTGCCTATATTTAAATACCCTGCACAGAGAGATCAACAAGTTTGCAAAAAGTTGCTTTGTAGTTGTCAGAGGAACTTGAGTTTGTATAGCAGAGCCCCAGGGATGGGCAGCTAGGTTACTTTCAGTCTTTTTTTTTTTTTTTTTTAATTAAGTGAGAGCAGAAGAGGCAGACTCCTGCATGTGTCTGTACCCAGAGCCATTTGGAAGGCCCCCTATGGGGTGATGCTCTGCCCATCTGGGGAGTTTCTTCCTTGCTGAGCTCTTTTTAGCACCTGGAGGTGACAGAGCCATCCTCAGCAGTCATCTTCAGCCTGGGGCCAACTTGCTCACTTGCTCAAGCCATTGAACCATGGCTGGGGAGGAGGGCGGGGAGAAGCAGATGGTTCCTTCTCCTATATACCCTGACCAGGAATTGAACCTGGAATATCCACATGCTGGGCTGACGCTCAACCACTGAGCTAACCGGCCTGGACCTACTTCCAGTCTTTTATAAACTAGGTCAGTCACTCTCTAGGGTGGATATGGTTCAGTGGTAGGAGCTCATCTTATCTCCCTTTCTGGAGAGTTCTGCCTGAACCCCAGGAAGTCAGGTCTCCCTCTTTTGGGCTCCCACAGCATTCTGCTCTCATCCTCAGACTTACACAAAGCTTTATACTTTTTTTTTTTTTTGTATTTTTCTGAAGAGAAAAGCAGGGAGGCAGAGAGACAGACTCCCACATGCGCCTGACTGGGATTCATCTGGCATGCTCACTAGGGGGGTAATGCTCTGCCCATCTGGGGTGTTGTTCCATTGCAATTGGAGCTATTCTAGCACCTGAGGCAGAGGCCATGGAGCCATCCTTAGCGCCCGGGCCAACTTTGTTCCAATGGAGCCTTGGCTACAGGAGGGGGAGAGAAAGGAGAGGGGGAAGGGTGGAGAAGCAGATGGGCGTTTCTTCTGTGTGCCCTGGCCGGGAATCAAACCTGGGACTTCCACACGCCGGGCCAACGCTCTACCGTTGAGTCAACCTGCTAGGGCCCAAAGCTTTATACTCTTAAAGAATTCCCCACACATTGCTTGACCAGGTGGTGGCACAGTGGATAGAGCGTTGGATTGGGACACGGAGAACCTAGGTTTGAAACCCCAAGGTCTCTGGCTTGAGCACGGGCTCACCAGCTTGAGCCCAAGGTCGCTAGCTTGAGCAAGGGGTCACTTGCTCTGCTGTAGCCCCCTGGTCAAGGCACATATGAGAAAGCAATCACTGAACAACTAAGGAGCTGCAACGAAGAATTGATGTTTCTCATCTCTCTCCCTTCCAGTCTGTCTGTCCCTCTGACTCTGTCAAAACAAAACAAGACAAAACAAAACAAAAAACTCCCCACACAACTGCAGCCCAGTGCCTAGCCACAGAGTGGATATGCAATGCCTTTGCTTGAACTTGAGAGAGAAGGAATTGGACCTTAGAGTTGTTACACTTCCTCTAAGTTACACGCTGAAGGCAGCTTTAGCCCTTATCAATTCACTGGGAGGTGAGGGAATCTGTGGAGAGTGGCCTGGAGCTTAGGGGCTGCTTTGAGGGGCAAAACTGTGGGGTGGGGGTACCAGGTAGAGCCTGGTGAGACAGAAGCTGGGAGCTAGAAAACCATGTGTCCCTCTCTCCTGACTGCCCACAGGCTCTAATGAAATCTGATTAGGCTCCAAGTTTGCTGCTCCCCACCTTATCCCACCCCGGGGTCGAGTCCCTGGGCCTTCTGACCCCAAGCTCTTAGGTCTGTCAGTGTCTTGGCCTTAGACAGGGCAGGCTGGGTGTGTGGAGCAAATAGACTAGGTGTCAGGATTCTGTCTCTCTACCATGTGGCCTCCCTGCTTTAGTCTCGGTCCTAGGTTTTTTTTTGTTTTGTTTTTTTTTCACAGAGACAGAGAGTGAGTCAGAGAGAGGGAAAGACAGGAACAGACAGACAGGAACTGAGAGAGAAGCATTAATCAGTTTTTCATTGCACGTTGCAACACCTTAGTTGTTCATTGATTGCTTCTCATATGTGCCTTGACCGCGGGCCTTCAGCAGACCGAGTAACCCCTTGCTGGAGGCAGTGACCTTGGGCTCAAGCTGGTGGGATTTTGCTCAAACCAGATGAGCCACGCTCAAGCTGGAGACCTCGGAGTCTCGAACCTGGGTCCTCTGCATCCCAGTCTGACACTCTATCCACTGCGCCACCGCCTGGTCAGGATAGGTCCCAGTTTTTTAATGAACACAGGAGAATCACTCTACAACACTGAGGCACAGAGTTGGATGTTGGCATGCTGGGTGTACCCAGGTTCTAGGTCACAGCCTTCCCCGGGGTTGCAACCTGCCCACAGCTAGGCCAGCACCCCCACTGCCCAGCTGTTGGATTTGGCTCTGGAATGAGGCCTCTGATAAGGGACTGGTGGAGGCAGGCAAGGCCAGATGGCTGGAAAGAGGGCAGGAGGGACCACGTGCATGGGCTGGCCCCACGGCCGCCTAGCTAATGCCCAGCAGTTGGAGATAATGCTGTCTGGCCACAGCAGAGCCCATATCCTGAGATAGGCAGGGATCCAGCTGGTTTATTTATCTGGGGGCTTTGTTGGACAAGTAGTGATCCACTGACCACTTTCTGCATGACCACAGCAGTTAGGGAATTGCCAGCCTCTTGTAGGCCTACTGCATGACAAATCAGACTGACGTGGCTGTTCTTAGCAAGGACAGTACTGTGGGGGACAGAGTCCTAACAAGGACACTGAGTTTATGAAACAAGGGCCAGGAAAATTCCCGCTTTTAAGGATGGGGCAATGAGGAGCATTCGTAAGCATTATCCCTGAGAGGACCAGCCGAGGGTCCTCTCAGAAAACTTGAGGGTTGGGGTGAAGTGCTGGGCTGAGGGAAGCAGGGTAAGGGCTCTGGGTGGGCCAGGGCTGACCTTAGTGGTCAGAAGAACTTGGAGGTTGCAAGACTGGGCTGAGATCTAGGCTCCCATCTGTTTTTTCTGAGAACACAGTTATAAGTGGGAATGTGACCTGAAAGGCCCTGGTTTGGGGGATCTCTCAGGCTAGCATCCAGAGGCATTCAAGGAACAAAGCAGAGCAGAGACAGGCTACTGGGATCTGCCTGCTGAGTAGACTGGTGGCCAGCCCACCCTCCCGGAACCACAGGCTGGCCTGGGATGTCTGCACCTGCTGTGGCCTTGACGGGACTCTACAGAGGCTCCAACCTCACACATCCTCATTCCTCAGCCTGGACTGGACAGTGCATGCCTCGGTCATCTTTGAATGCTCCAGTCCTCATCATGAACCATACAGCTGGTGCTTGACAACTTGGGTGACCTGAATTCCCGTGACCAGGCTTTGCCAGAACATCAAGGCTGAAAGCAGGAGTCTGGGGCTCCTGGAAATGAGAGGTTTGAAATTTTATTAAGAAAACAAAGAATAACCTATACAAAAGGGAAAGTTTCATTTCTGAAGGCAGCACGTAAGGCGGGAGGGACAGCTCCAAGGCTGAGGGCATTCCTGTCTGTGCCTTCCTTGCCTGCTAGGCCTCCTGCTGCTGGATGAATGGATTGGGGATGGCTTCCATGCCATCCTGAGGGCAGATGAGCACCACGGAGGTGCCCCTGCATACCACCAGGCCCAGCTGGCGGGTGTCCTCTGTGAGCTTATATTGGTCGTCAGGATCTGTGGAGAAGAGAGGGCAGGAGTAAGAACTTGAGACCATGCCTGGGACAGGATGGGGTCAGAAGACCTGAATCAAAAAGTCCTCTGATCACTTCTCTCACCCCACTGCCCAGGACTTCAGAAGTGTGCTGGCCGAGGCAGCAGGCCAAGCACCTCCCAAAGCTAGACCTGCATCCTTTCTCCTTGCAAGGGCCCACAGACCAGGAGTTCTGGAAACAACCATTCAAAGCCTGTCCTCATTTTGCAAATGAGAACATGGAAGCCCAAGGGACCCAGAAATGCTGGGTAACAAAACTAATTGGGGGCACTGGCACCTGAGCCAGCAGAGGCCCTGAGGCCATATTATCAGATGGGCAGCTAGAATACAAATTTGTGGAAGCTCTGTGGGGCCACTGTTCACCCATGTCAAATAATGTAACAGCAGAGCAAGAAGGACCCCATGGCAGTGACAGCAAGATCCAGGGAAGCTCTTCTGAGGTTGTAGCAACTAAAAGTCCCCATTACTGCTATTGAAGGGTGTGGAGGAAAGGAGAACCAGGTGGCCCAGTGAAATCAGAGACCCTCTCTGAGAGGCAGCTCTCCCTTCTACCCCGATATTGCAAGGACAACAGCTTTCAGGGCCTGAATTTCCCATCCCTTGTCTGTTCAGATGGGTCCAAGTCTTTCTTAGGGAATGTTCTGGGAGTGAGATGAGAGAATAAAGACTTACTCAGCAAATAGGGCAGCCCCCTGGTAGGAAAAGTTCTGTGGAAAGAGCAGCAGCCACACCTGCCAGGGCCAATTGGCCCTAAGCCCTTTGCATGCTCATACTAACTTGGTTTCCCCACTGGACCCAGGTGTTGGGGCCAACAGACAAGGAAATTTATCCACCCAGGGAGGCTGGGCTGGGCCTCTGGGTGAACCCAGGTTGGAAGAGAAAAAATGAGGGCAAAGCAAGAGGGCCCTGGTGCTGGCCGACTGAGCTGAGACCATGCTTCTCCTGCAAACGGTGACTTTGCTTGGTGGCCCTGTGATACTCCTGTATAGCTGTGTTACTTTTCACCAGAGTAACTTGTGTCTCAACAAGACATTAATGGTCCCCTGAGGAGCAAGACCCTCCCTCATTCCTAGGTCTTGGCATCCCCTTAATGCCTGGATCAGGCTGAGGTGATGAACTCGTTGGCTGATGGGCCAGGGATAACGATAACCTGACTGCTGTAGGCTGCTGCAGATGGAGGGTCTGGGGACTTGGAGGTACAGGGATTGGGGGTAGGATATAAAGGTAATAGGACCCTTTGTCAGCAGCAGGGGTAACACAGAGTGACAACAGGAGATGGAGCTGACCGAACCCCAGTGTAGCTTGGCATCTTTCTAACCAAGCCAGGCAGTAGGTGTCTCAGGATCAGTGACGGTGGATTAGCAAAATACTTCCACATTTAAGTTTCTGAAGGATGGTGTATTGAGCTTGTCTGGAATGCTAGAACAGTGAAAGATGAAACATGTTCAGCAGCTGTCTGGTCTACAAGGACTACGTTCATCATTCAGATGGCAGGTTAGTGAATCTGGAACAGGAAGAAGGCCCACAAGGACGCCTCCAAACCCCACTGGCTGCGCTCACCTCTCATGTATTCGATGGTGCCATCAAGCACAAGGTTGAGAAGCGGATCAAACCCTTTCAGGATTCCACTGGCTTGTAGGAATCGCCAAGAAGAGAAGAGACATGAAAAGGTGTAAGATCAACAGTGGTTTAGGAGGCAGGTACCAAATACCACTAAATTACACATCTTAAAATTGTTAACTTTATGTTATATGAATTTAACCTCAATTAAAAAATCAAATGGGTGTCCTATATTATGGCTCCTTGACCAAGTGATGTATTTTGCACCTGAGACTGGGAGAGCCCCCAGTGCCCCTGACAGACCAACCATCCTTCCTGCCCCCTACTGCCTCTCCCAACTGTTCCGTCCTATAGACTTTCACACTCATTTGTGCTTCTGCTTCTGATGCTGCATCTCCTCACCCCTCCTTTCCAAATCCTCTCATCTTCCAGGCCTCTCCTTGCCCTGGTTTCACCTGGTGGAGGTAGGTAACCCATTGTGTTAGCACTCTGCTTGTCTTTTTTCCCTGAAAGGCAGGGACTAAGTGCTGTACTGCCCTCTCCTCACAAGATTCCAGTGGTAAATACACCATGTTCACACAAACTGACTGTGACAGGTGCTACCAGGAGGTTACAACAAAGAGACCTCACAGAAGATGAAGGGGTCAGGGAAGGCTTCCAGAGCCAGTACCTTGAGCTAAGAGCAGGGCAGTAACTCTGACCATTAACCTGGGGAAAGCACACCAAACCAAGAAAACATGTACCTTTACAGCCTGGTGGCAGACAAGAGCTCCATTAGTAACTTTGAAGTATCAAAGTTTGTTTTTACCCTGGGACAACGGGGAGCCCAGAGGGCTGAATAGAGAACAAGATTTGACTTGTTTTTGATAGGTGCGCCTGGTTCCTATGAGAACACTGACTGTAGGACTGTGGTCACAATAGGGGCAATTCTGCCCCCGGGGGGCACAGGGTAATGTCTGGAGACATTCTGGTTGTCAAAACTAAGGAATACTCCTGGCATCCAATGGGTCAAGGACAGGAATGCTGCTCAACACATCACTGTGCCCAGGACAGCATCCACACCAAGAACACTTGACGCCAAAGTTAACGGAGCCTGAGGAACCCTGGTGTTGGGGGATCAGTGAAGAGATGGAGCGACAGAGCCGCACAGGAGGCAGTCTTCCATCCTAGTCCCAGCTGCGCCCTGTGGCTTTGGGTTAAGTCTGGTCCCTTTTTCCATGCCTCAGTTTCCCTAGCTGCAAATGAGCAGCTCCAACCTCTCGGGGTCTCTAGGAGGCTTGCACGAGTTATCTGGACAAAGAGCCTAAGCACTGACCGGTATCAGCTGCCACTCTCACCCCTCGTTACTTCTCGTAAATCGTTACGGATTGCGGAAGCAAGAGCCTCACCTTCGCGGCCTCCCTGAAACTTCACCCGGATCGTCTTGTCTATGTACTTGGACAGGTCCAAAATGCTCTCCTTCTTCTTCTTCTCTTTGTCCTGCAGAGGAAGCAGAGCGCATGAGGTGGGGAGCGCGGCGGGACCTCATCTGCCCTCACACGCTCCCGCCAACGTCGCCGTGCGCTCACCGCCATCTTGTCTCGCCTTGCCAAGCCTCTGCGCGCGAGTACCGCCTCCGCGCCCTTTAACCCCTTTCGTACGCAAGCGCAGCACTTGCACGGAGCTTGCGCGCAGCGTCGCGCCGGGGCGTTGCCGGGAAACATCTGGCGACGCCTGCGGCTGGGACCCGCCGACATGGCGGCGGCGGCGGCGGTGCTGGCTCGGTTCGCGGCGGCCTGCCTTATCCTTGCGGCCCAGGTGAGGGCTGCCCCGGTTCTGCTGGTCCCGCTGGATGTGGTGACCCAGCCCCTCGGTCCCTGGCCGCTCTCAGGGTCCTGCCCGGCCCGGCCTGGGGGCATCTTCGGGGACCCGCGCCCCCCGTGCGGGCGGCTCGCGTGCCCGGAGCCCCGCTGTGACCTTGCGGGCCTGTCCTCAGCCCGGCTCCCTTCCCCTTCTTGAAAGCCTTGTGCACTACCGTCAGTCAGGTCTGCGCGGGTCTGAAGTTTGGAGGTCCCTCTCCCTCTCTCTGGTCCATTTCGGGGTCTCCAACCGCCTCCGGGGACCCTCCTGTCTACCTTCGTGGTCTGGGCCAGGTGACTGCCCCTCTCCGACCCTCAGTTTCCCCTTTCACGCGATGCTAGCTTCCATCCTCGTAGTTGTGGTGAGTTGCCCAGCGCAGTGTCCGGGAGTGGCGAGGAGCCTTGCAGGGGTTCGAGTTCGTCTCACTATTAACTCTGTGACCTTGGGCAAGGGAGTAACTTTGGGCATCAGTTGCTCTGCTGCAAAAGGAGCATGAGAATGCAGCATGGACTCATTGAGGAGGTGCATGGGGTGATGAGCCGCAGAGTGTTACTTCACTTACCGTTAAGGGTCTCAGGTGCTAGTGAGGTACCGACAACGAAATGGCTGATGTGCATTGTTAGGGGCGTGTCATTTCCAAATCCTTCCTCTCTCCTGGGTTCAGTAGTTCAGGGAATGATGTAGGTAACAGCCCTACAAACCCGGCCATTAACCCTGACCCTCCACCCCACCACCACGACTCTGCTGCAGTTCAGAAGGCTGGCATTCTCCCCAAGGCCACTTTTGTCACCTACATTTCTAGTCCATTTTCAACACAGCAGTAGTGATTTCTTTCAAAGTGTGTGGGGTCTTTTCTTGTCCACATGAAAGATTTCCTGTGGCCTCCCTGTGCATTTGGGAAGCCTCTGTGATCTGGCTGCCCAGGAAGTGTGTCTCCCTTTCCAACTCTAGTTAATTGAAGGCATTCTTTGTTTTTGTTTTGTTTTGTTTTGTTTTTTGGGTGGATTTTGAGAGAGGCAGGGAGAGAGAGACAAAAACATTGAGCAACTTCCGCACTCTGTGACGATGCTCCAAACAATGGAGCTATCTGGCCAGGGCTTAATTTTTGTTGACTTTTAGAGAGACAGAGAAGGGAGGGGGAAAGGAAGCATTAATTTGTTGTTCCGCACAGTCATGCATTCCTTAGTTGCTTCCCGTGTGTGCCCTGACCAGGAATCGAACCTGCAACATTGTCATTTCAGGATGTCGCTCACAGCTAAGCTGCCAAGGCTGCTGCTCTTTGTTTTTTTCTGTTTCCCTGGTCTGCCCTGGTCATCCCTCCAGCCTCGCTTCCAGCTGTCCCCACTCCCCCAGGCTCTCTGGGATGCCCCCTCCCATCTGTTTGCTAGCCTCCTGTACTTCCCCTTATCTTGTTAAATCACCAGTTTGAGGTATGAGCAATTTGAGGGCAGGGTTTGAACTCCCCAGACATTTTGAACAGGGGCAAAATGAGAGGGCAATGAAGGGTCATGGGAACACCATGGAAGAAGTGACTCGGTTTGCCTGGGAAGGCTTTTCAAAAACTGGCATCTGGGCGGTGTTTGTGAGGTCTTGAAGGCAGAGGAAGGGTGGTGGGAGCAGCATGAGCCAGGTAGAGGTGTGGGAGCTGATGATTTATTTGGGAACGGTGAGGGGTCTGCTGTGGTTGGTATGTAGAGTGGTTCGATAGTTGCACCCTGAGAAAGATGTTATCTTAAAGGAACCCCTTCAGATGCACTTGAAGACAGGCTGGGATTTCTTTCTTAGTTGGAGGGCCAGAATAGGAGTGGCTGCAGGCAGAGGGTAAAGGTTAAGCTGGGCGTGTGACTTTCCTGGGCCGGGGTCCTGGGGGCAGGCTGGGCAGGTTAGAGGCAGGTGTTGGGGCCTTTGGACTTTATCTGGGCTGGCTGAGGATTTTGAACTTTATCCCGAGCATGAAGAATCAGGAGAGCGCCTGACCAGGCGGTGGCGCAGTGGATAGAGCATCAGATTGGGATGCAGAGGACCCAGGTTTGAGACCCCGAGGTTGCCAGCTTGAGCACAGGCTCATCTGGTTTGAGCAAAAGCTCACCAGCTTGGACCCAAGGTCGCTGGCTCGAGCAAGGGGTTGCTCAGTCTGCTGAAGGCCCGCGATCAAGGCACTTAAGAGAAAGCAATCAATGAACAATCAAGGTCTCGCAAGGAAAAACTGATGATTGATGCTTCTCATCTCTCTCCGTTCCTGTCTGTTCCTGTCTATCCCTCTCTCTGACTCTCTCTCTGTCCCTGTAAGAAAGAAGAAAAAAAAAGAATCAGAAGAGTGTTGGAGAAAGGAGCACAGTTGGACTGCTCTTCCCAGGACAGAACCCTGGTTGGAAATATTTCCCTGAGATGGCACAGTATCTCTCCCTGGGTGGTTGTGGTTATGTATGGTTCCTCCAATAAACTAACTCTCCACTGGGTGGGGAGGGGGAGTGCTTGCTTATAACCCTAAACCCACTTGCTACCATTTTGTGATCTAGTGAGGGTTTTGACCTTCTCTAATAGACCCATCTCTCCCAGTTGCTATAAGGTATGTAGCATATAAAGATCATAAACAGGCTGTTACTCATCAGGTCTTAACTAATATTAGTGCCACCTTGCCCTGCATGATCTGTCTTTCCTACCACTCCTCCCCCTGTCCCTGTCCCTCCTGCACTTTCCACTTTGCCTCTCCTGTACCTGTCCCCCCTCCACCTGCCCTCTGCCCTCTGCCCCTCCTCTGCCAGTTTCCCACCATCACCTGTCCCCATCCTCCCTCTAGCTGTCCTCTCCCATCTCACATTGTCCTTCACCTGAACATTTCTTTCTAAGCATCTGGTCTTTATTTTCCTGCCTTCTCCCAGAAGTCACTACACGTTCTGAGAAGGAAGATTTTCCCAGCCTGGACCCATTAGCCTCTTTCAAAGCCCCTGGTGTGGATGCTTTCATGGTAATCCTGAAGCATAGTGCCCCTGGAGGTTCCTGGGCTTGCTCTGTGAATGTGATGTGTCAGAAGGTGCTTTGTCCTTGGTAGTCTTGGCTGTTTCTGGTTCTCCAAATTGGGATGGGCTGTGTTGGAATGTGAGCACTTGCAGCACTGGGTCCTTTTGAAAGAGCTTCTCCTGGTTCCTTTAACTCAGGGAGCTGTATTCAAAGCGAATCCATGATCTCTCTGGTGTGTGCTACAAGCTCAGGCTTCATTGTACAAGTCATGGAGGACAAAGCTCATGAAATGTGCTTATGGGATCTTAAATGACTTTTTGAAAGAGAACCAGTTTTGGCCTGGCCTGGTAGCTTGGTTGGAGTGTCATCCCGGCGTGTCAAGGTTGTGGGTTAGACGCTAAGAAGAGCTAGGTTGCTGAGCAATGGAGTAACGCCCAGATAGTCAGATAGTAGGCTTGTCGGGTGGATCCTGGTCCAGCCACATGCGGGAGTCTGTCTCAGCCTCCCCTCCTCTCACTGAACTAAAAAAAAAAAAAAAAAAAAAAAGAACCAGATTGTATCCATTGCCATTTTATACAAATGACAATTTTAACCAACTGTCTGCCTCCCATGGATCAGGGATCAGCAAAATTTCTAGAAGACCCAGAATAGTGAATATTTTCGGCACTGTAGGCAATTGTCCAACTCTGCAGTTGGCAATCAAGAGAACCGGAGGCCCTGCTACAGGCCTGGGGTAGTCATGTTCAATTGAAACTTTATTCATAAACACAGAAGGTAGGCCGATGAGGCCTAGGGGTTGAGGGATTTTACTGCTCCCCACCATAGTCTAGAGCAGGGGTAGTCACGCTTTTTAAACCTACCGCCCACTTTTGTATCTCTGTTAGTAGTAAAATTTTCTAACTGCCCACTGGTTCCATAGTAATGGTGATTTATAAAGTAGGGAAATAACTTTACTTTACAAAATTTATAAAGCAGAGGTACAAGTTAAAGCATATGATAATACTTACCAAGTACTTTATGTCGGATTTTTGCTAAGTTTGGCAGAATAAATCTTTATAAAAAAACTTAATATAGTTAAATTTATCTTTTTATTTATACTTTGGTTGCTCCGCTACTGCCCACCATGAAAGCTGGAATGCCCACTAGTGGGCGGTAGGGACCAGGTTGACTACCACTGGTCTAGAGTAGGGAGTTGCCAAGATTCTGAGCATTGGAGGGGCCATATAACAGGTATGGTACTTGGGGCCAGGATGAGGGTCACCCTGTGGGGGCCGTCTGGTAGAGAGAACCTGGAAGAGGGGCCTCCTAATTCTGCCCCTGGTCAGGTGACCAAGATGACCTGTGAGGTGTGTGGAAGTTCTCTGGGAACAGAGGCAGGTGTGGCAGGATGCAGCCTTTGTGGAGTGCTAACGCAGTCCACCACCCTGCCCTTTCCTCCTGTGACTGCTTAGTAACAGTTCCCTGAACACCCAGCTTCTTTGAAGCTCGGCACCATGTAAGCACTGCTTTGGCAGTCAGTGCCTCTCTAAGTGATAAACGGGAGTGCCAGAGCTGGTGGGCTGCCTGGAACGGTGGCAGTTGGGGACTATGGAAAGTGGGACTTGCACTCAGTGCTTGGTGTCAACCTTCAGGCTTCAAGGTTGGGGCAACCTGACCTTTTCTCCATGCTACCATCATCACCAAATGACTAGGGCCAGGGTAAGAAGCTCCCTGAGTGGCTTGGCTATGCTTTTGCTGAGGGTCTGGATGTCTGAGAGTCAGTCTGTGCCTCAGGCCTGGTGTCAGGGCCTGTGCTCTGTCAGGACCCTTGACCAGGTCAGAACCCCCCACCGCTCTCCAACCGTGGCAAAACCATATTCACATGGTGTGGGTCCCACTGGGCCAGCTGGTGACTGCCCCCATCATGTGTCTGTTGTCAGGAGAAGCTGCCACTTTCTAGCTCAGGGGTCAGGACCCATAGGCGTGGTGTGTTGGAGTCAATGGTTGGGTGCTGACCAGGCCAAGGTCACACCCAGGTCTCCCTGGGGAGACTGGTCCCTGTACTTGCTGCCCTCCGTCATTTTCTCCATTATGAGATACGTATACTTGTGTCCTGTCTGTCCTGAGGGAGGAAACAAGCCCAGCCCTTACAGGCATCCTTGTTTAACTTGGACTCCGTGTCATCTGGATAACCCAGCTCCCGCCCTGAGTTCTCTGACTCCTGCCCCATTGCTCCAGGTGGCCTGTGAGTATGGCATGGTACATGTGGTCTCCGAGATGGGGGGCCGCAAAGGCAAGGACTACTGCATCCTCTACAACCCGCAGTGGGCCCACCTGCCACACGACCTCAGCAAGGCGGTGAGTATAGGGCTGGTGGCCCTTCCAACTGGGTGGCTCTGAGCACCCCTTCTAGCTTGGGGTCTTGTGTGTCTTGCTGCCATTCCTCCATCCGTCTTCTCAGTGTCCAGAGGGGCCCTTGAGAAGACTCATCTGCAGAGAGCCAGTCGGAGGACAGAGGAAGGACCTCAGCTGGGAAATCATGGGGTGGGATTTGGTCACACTGGAGAGGTCCCACAACCTCTCTGAGCCTCAGTTTCTTTGGTCATGAATGAAAGATGCCCAGAGTGCTATCTAGGATGACCCCAGGTGGAGACATCAGCTAGGCTTCCACATGCTGGATGGGGGCTGGCTAGCAGAGGTATCCTGAAAGGAGTGACAGCAGAAGGTGGGTGTGTGTTAGGGCAAGGGCCCTCCTCTGCCTTGTAGGAGACCGCCCACTCCCTGGGCTTTGCTCCTCCACTCAGAGGTCCTGAAGCTTGCTCTTGAGGGGTAGGTTCTTACTACAGAGGCTGATGCTCCTGCCCCTTGTATTCCATCTGTAATCGATGCTGGAGGTGGATCTGGAAATGCAGGGAGTCTTTCTATGGGGTTTTCTCTGAGCTCATACCCTCTGTTCTTCCTGTCTGCCTTGCACTTGGTGTATGTGTGCGTGCACGCCTGCAGGCTCCACCCGTCCTCCACTTCTCATCCTTGGTGCACGGAGCTGAGATCCAGTGGAACCTGAGGGGAGGGGGCATCGGGACAACGCTCAGTGTGGTGATCTAGATACTGAAGGTTCATTGTGACTGTGCAGGTGTCTCTGAAGCCTGGGTTCCTGTAAGGACTTGGTCCTGCCCTGACTTTTCTAGAACAGCTACGAGTTTTGCCTTCCCTTAGTCTCTCCTGCAGCTGCGGGATTGGACAACCTCTACGCTCTGCTCTTCGTCTGACCTTCCTGCCAAAGGCTTCAGTAATCAGATTCCACTGGTGACTCGGGGGAACTGCACCTTCTACGACAAAGTGAGGCTGGCCCAAGGCAGCGGGGCACATGGGCTGCTTATCGTCAGCAAAGAGACCCTGGTACAGCAGCCTGGGAGCCTTCCTGGGCAGCAAGACCTACCCAGGATGAGGGATAGAGGAGGGAGGTGGGGTGGAGCCCCTGGGCCCCAACTGAAGTGGGCTTGGGTGCTGGCTGGGGTCCAGGTGGCCAGAGCCAGGGATGAGTTTGGTTTGCTGACTGGGTCTGGTGTTGGACCTTTGGACCCTCATCTGGGAGGGAATCTGTCCCAGAGTAGTCCTGGGGACCAGGAGATACAAGGCCTCAAGGCAGAGCTCTAAGTTGCCTTCTGAGGAGCAGGTGGCATGGGCCCACATGTCGGCCTCTCCTCCAGGACTCCTGCAAGCAGGTTGGCTCCTAATTGACCTGACTTCAAGGTTTGAGTAAAGGGCTAGCTAGCTTTTCCTCTCCTAGCAGTGGTGCTGAGCCTGCCCGGTATGCTCCCCTCCTGCACTGCCTGAGAACCTGGCACACAGAAGGGCATCTTCCCCTTCCTCAGAGATGGCTGGCTCTGTGGGTTAATGCCATCAGGATGGGTTGGCTGTCTAGCCCATCCTGGGTGGGCCTTGGTCAGCCACATATCTGCCTCCTCTGGGCTCCCAGGTCCCCCCAGGAGGCAACAAGACGCAGTATGAGGAGATTGGCATTCCTGTGGCCCTGCTCAGCCACAAAGACATGCTGGACATTTTCAAGGTAGGGGTTCACTCCCTCTGAAGTGTCTACTGGCCCAGGATCTGAGTAGGTGGTAGGTGGGGCCTGTGGCAAGGATTCCCTATCTCAGGTGGGTCTTGCCCACTGTGAGTCAGCCATGTTGTGAGGGTGGGCCAGCAGTGCTACCTAAAGCCAAGGACAGACCATGGTCCTATTAAAATAACCCAGCAGTTAGAGGAACTCAGGCTCCAGGCCTGGTGGGCCTGCTGCCCATACATGGAGACTGAGTATTGCTCTCTCCCTGTTGCTTGCACACATTTGGCCTAAACCTGTCTGACCCAAGGCCCATGTTCATCTTTAATTTGGGGGACTGGATCCAGAGCAGGCGAGTCATATACGGAAATCTCCAGTCTTTGTGGAAACTTCCAGAATTTCACAGAAAATCTTAACGCAGGCCTCACACCTCTCCCTTGGGGCCCTGGTGGGCCACCCGGTTGTCCCCCAGGCGATGTGCATCCTCATGCATATAAGTGCACGTCTGGGCTTGTGATCTGTGTTCTCACATGCAGGGCTGCTTGCCTGCCCTCATGTGCAGCTGTTCCATCAGAGCTGATTGCTTTGGGCTCAGGAGTGGCAGGTGAAGGCATGGGACAAGGGGTATAGGGATGGTGGCAGCCTGGTCCTGAACTCTGATTTGTTCTCTGAGGCAGAGTTTTGGCCGAGCAGTAAGGGCAGCATTGTACGCCCCCCATGAACCTATGCTGGACTACAATATGGTCATCATCTTCGTCATGGCTGTTGGCACTGTCGCCCTTGGGGGCTACTGGGCTGGGAGCCGGGACGTGAAGAAGTGAGTGCCCTGTGTGTCTGTGTGTGTTGTGTGTACATGTGTACATGTGTGCATGTGTGTAACCAATGTCTGACTTATGCTGTGAAGTGAAACTAATAGGACTGCTCAGAAAAGGGGTGTCCACACTCCCAAATAACCTTTTGGAATACAGTTGCTGTGACTGTATATCCAGGAGATCCAGCCAGAGGCCCTCTGGGTCCTGCTATCCGAGACTCTGCTCTGGCAATGGGATCTGAGCCCACGCCTGCCCAGGCCCTCCCAGGCCGGGCTACACTCGGGATATGGTGTCTGTGATACTCGGGACTGGTACACTGCCCACAGCAGTGTTTAAGGGCATCCCACAGCTTTCTGTGCATAGCATGTCACTCAGGTGACCATGGAGCCACCTGCGGGAACCCTGTCTGCAAGGACTCCGAGTTCCTAGACAAATATATGCAGTCTGAGGGGCAGGTCTGGCTCTCCCACTGTGGGGCACTGAGGAGACAAAATGGGTCTGGAGAGGGTGGACAGGCTGACCTATATGCTGTCTCTGTCCGTCCTTCCCCATTTCTGGGCCCATTGGTCCTGGTGACTGTGTTGGCCAGCCAGATGTCCCATGATCCATCTTTGCTTCTCAAGAAGGTACATGAAGCACAAACGGGATGATGGACCTGAGAAGCAGGAGGATGAGGCGGTGGATGTGACACCTGTCATGACCTGCGTCTTTGTGGTCATGTGCTGCTCCATGCTGGTGCTCCTGTACTACTTCTATGACCATCTCGGTGTGTCTCCGCTGGCTGCGGCTCCATTGGAGAAGTCCAGTAGACGGCAGGGTGAAAGGAGGGGCTTCGGGCAGGGTCTGTTCCCTCCTGTTACTGGGTACAGGTCACCTTGCCCAGGTGTAAGAGTGCATGGGGTCCTTCCTGGGGGTGTGCTGGCACCCTCGTGGCCCAGCCTTTCTCTCATTGTCATCCTGCTCTGCAGTCTATGTGATCATTGGGATTTTCTGCCTGGCCTCCTCCACGGGCCTCTACAGCTGCCTGTCGCCATTGGTCCAGAGGCTGCCATTTGGTAAATGCAGGTGAGCTCCCTTGGGCAGCCTTTGCCCAGTCCCACTCAGCCTCTTGTTGACAGCTCTGCTCTTGGGGTTCTGCCCACAGCCTCTTGGCTCAACTATTCTCTCCTGTTTCCTGGCTCTGAAGCTCTAAGCTCTGCTTCCATGAGTCAAGGACCCCTTCACTCTTTGGTGACCCTCCGCCAGTCTGACACAGGACAGGCATATGGCATATGCTCACTTGATGCTTGCCAGGGGTTCATGGGTCTTGAGAGCAGAACAGAGTGGGGAGGTGAATGGGCTTTCTCAGTCCTCCCACCACCTCTTTTCCGGTAGCCTTCCTCTTCCTAGGTTCCAGTCCAGGGCACATAGGCCAATGGAGATGCAGGGGCTGAGTGGGGGTGATGTGGGTGTACAGGGGGTGCCAGGCAAGGCAGCTGTGAGCCATGGGACTGAATGTACTGTACTGGTGGTTCAGGCCTGGAGGTTCCCTGCTTTCAGGGGTGCAATCTGGTTCTTAGAGGGCAGATGGGCAGCTACTCAAGGATTTAGGAGGACAAGACCTTGCCATACAAGGGTGAGAGGGCACAGATCAGTCTTGGAGACACAGTGCTGAGAGCTATGGGCTCAGCTCCTGAGGGCTCTTGTGGGCAGGCTGTCTTGGAAACTGGCGAAGATTTACTCACCCTAAGTGCCTGCCCCTACCCAGCTCTGCTGTGCTTGGGGACTTCCCTTCTAGAAACATAATAAAAGGCAAGGGGATTGTGGGTTTAATAGAGAATCTGTGAAGTGGAGGAAGGGTCAGGGTCAGGTGGGCAGAGTGGTGTGATTGGCCCCTCACAAACTGGAACCTGGAGGGTAGCCAGAGGCGGAGGGAATGTGCCTGTTGAATCAAGACTTGGGGGAGGGGCTTTTGAGCATGAGTTGAGGTGACCCTTCCGAGTGCTGAGTGGAAACAAGGCTGTAAGGGTCAGAGGTTAATGGTGGGGGGAGGTGAGAGGCATGCTGCCCATGACGACTGCCCTCTCCTACCTGTCACCAGGGTCTGCGAGAACAGCCTGCCCTACTTCCACAAGTGCCCTCAGGTCCGCATGCTGTTCCTGGCATTGTTTTGTGTGGCTGTCAGCGTGGTGTGGGGAGTCTTCCGGAATGAGGACCAGTGAGTGCAGCCCCCTGGGAGGCGGGCCCTGCTGGTGGTTGGCCCCTCCCTCCTGAGGGCTGTCCTCAGATGCTCTGAGTGCTGGACTCCAATCTTCCTGTACCTTCCTGAGGCCGTTTGGGGGCATCTGGAGCCAATTTGCCTCCTTAGTTATTAAAAGCCCTCCTTTCAGTCCTCTGGAAGCAGTGGCCGCATGGCATCCAGGTGCTGACTGGGCTCAGCTGACAGCCACCCAGCCGTGGCTGCCCTGCCTGCCACCTGCATCCAGTTTCATTTGGTTTGTCTGGGTGCCACATGAACTGTGATTGGATCTGGATATGAGATGCTGCAAACCCTGTTGGCCCAGGCGCCCCAAACTGTGTTCTCCAGGACGGCTTCCATGGGGCCCTGGCGCCACTTGTCCCCACTGCACCTGTGGTGGTGCCCAAGGGGTGTGCTCAGCTAGCATCCTCACGATGGTTCAGGAGGCTGCTTGCTTCTCTGAGGACTTGCGTCCCCTCAGTCTCCCCTGTGAGGCAGTGCGCCCACTCTGTGGCCTGGAGCCCAGGCTGGGCTTTGAGGACAGAGCTGGCCTGTTCCCGCCCACCCCCCTCCAGCTATCACTGACACCATCTGATGCTCTCAATGAGCCTTTACCAAGGCAGTTAAACCTTCTTGGCGGCACCTCTGTTTGGAGCTATAACAGATTTAAGTGGCAGAAGGAAAATGGGAAAATATTTTGAGTCTTTTGTACACAAAGAGAGTATGAACTCTCACAGTTAAATCTAAGCCAGGAGACTTCTCTATTGTGTAAAATTAAACAGGCTGTAGTTCCTGTTCTGGGCGCATGCAGCCAACTGCGGGTGCGTGGCTGGGCATCCACCCGCTGTTTCAAACTTTCTCTGTTCTTCAACCCACCCTGACCTGGAGACATTTGATCCCGTGTTGGTAAAGCATCTGATGAGGGAGGTGGGCAGGCAGAGCCCTGACAAGGGTGCAGGGTGAGTCAGGAAAAGGAGAGGAGAGCCCAGGCAGGGCTGGTGAGGTTGGGACCTCACCACCCCAAGGCTTTGGCAGGGTGAATGCCCCGTGTCCCCGTCAGCCCCTCTGTCAAGCTAGTTATTTCTTTTTTTTTTTTTTTTTTTTTTTTTTGTATTTTTCTTAAGTTGGAAACGGGGAGGCAGTCAGACAGACTCCTGCATGCGCCCGACCGGGATCCACCTGGCATGCCCACCAGGGAGTGATGCTCTGCCCATCTGGGGCGTTGCTCTGCCGCAATCAGAGCCATTCTAGCGCCTGAGGCAGAGGCCACAGAGCCATCCTCAGCGCCCGGACCAACTTTGCTCCAATGGAGCCTTGGCTGCGGGAGGGGAAGAGAGAGACAGAGAGGAAGGAGAGGGGGACGGGTGGAGAAGCAGATGGGCGCTTCTCCTGTGTGCCCTGGCCGGGAATCGAACCCGGGACTCCCGCACACCAGGCTGACGCTCTACCACTGAGCCAACCGGCCAGGGCCTAAGCTAGTTATTTCTTAGAGCCTCAGTGGGGGACTTCACAGCACACACTGCGTATGCAGACTCGGGAGTGTGGCTGTGGAAGGGTGGCACCCAGAGAGTGTTGGGTTAATGCAGATATTTGAAATGGGTCTTGCCTCAGCTTCTCGTTCCCATGGGACTATTCCAGGGAAATTCCAAATACTGACCTTGAGGGTTTGCTCTTTGTAGTCTGAGTTCTGATTTCTCATGGGTCAAGAGAGCTTGTGGAGCCTGGCCGGGCACATTTCTAAATTATTTTAAAATTGTTATTGAAAGGAAATTTAAATCCAATCAACATACAATCTCCTCACCTCATTGCCATGGACCAGCGCAGCTAGTATTTGTCCAGGTGCTGAGTGAGAACAGTGCAGAATGAAGAAATGAACTCAGAGAAAAGAAGTATGGGATCAGGAGACCTCTGCAAGCTGATGGCAAGCCAGAGCAGAGCAAAGCCCCTGGTCTGCTTTATTATATAGTGCAGAGCTGTATGCAAAATAAGGAAGTTTCTGATACAAAGTCACACATCTGAGGCCTAAATAGGAATCCTCTTAGGGGATAAATAGGAGTCCCCCACCAATTCATAACTCAAATCAACGGTTGAACTAACAAAGGGTGAGAGGAAGGGCATGTAAATTGCCTCTAGCAACTTAAACAATCAGGTTGTGGGGAAGAGCTTAGCCTTTAGCAACTTAAGCAAGTGAAGTGGGGGGATGGGCAGCAAGGACCCTGTCGGGTTGCAGTCTTCCACATATCTCACTTTATTTTTTAACTTCAATTCCTGTGCTGAGATTTACACTCATCTGATTTTTCGGATTCTGATTCAGAGACAGACTGGAAAAATACCAAATAAATACAAAATTAATATAGCCAGGCCTGACCTGTGGTGGTGCAGTGGATAAAGTATCGACCTGGAATGCTGAGGTCACCAGTTCCAAACCCTGAGCTTGCATGATCAAGGCACTTATGGGGTTGATGCTTCCTGCTCCTCCCCCCCTTTTTCTTCTCTTTCTCTTTACTCTCTAAAACAGCGGTTCTCAACCTGTGGGTCACGACCCCGGTGGGGGTCAAACGACCAAAACACAGGGGTCGCCTAAAGCCATCAGAAATACATATTTTATTTAAAAATGTATTGTATAATGCTCTAAAATGAATTTTAAAAAACTTTAAAAAAGAAAGAACTTAACAAAACAAAAGAACAAAATTAGTATAGCCTACTAACATACAAAATGAGTGTCTTATACATTAAAGGGATATTAAAGCCTTTTAGATCACTAAGCAAATTCTTAACCAATACAGCAGGATCTATAATGGAGTCTTCGCTTTTTTGAATGTCCTGAATATGTTCACCAAGTCCATGTTGACACCATCACCATTCCACATTCCCTGCAGATGCAACCCAACCCCATTCAGTCCCATTGAGAACTCTCTCTTTTTTTTTTTTTTTTTTTTTTTACATAGGCAGAGATAGACAGGGACAGACAGACAGGAACGGAGAGAGAGATGAGAAGCATCAATCATTAGTTTCTCGTTGTGACTTCTTAGTTGTTCATTGATTGCTTTCTCATATGTGCCTTGACCGCGGGCCTTCAGCAGACCGAGTAACCCCTTGCTGGAGCCAGAGACCTTGGGTTCAAGCTGGTGAGCTTTATTGCTCAAGCCAGATGAGCCCGCGCTCAAGCTGGCGACCTCGGTGTCTCGAACCTGGGACCTTCCGCATCCCAGTCCGACGCTCTATCCACTGCGCCACCACCTGGTCAGGCGCATTGAGAACTCTCAAGGTGCAGGAGTCACTCTCAGGAAAAGTCTGCATGGCACTGGAACTGTTGTCTCATTCTCATTCTCAGTAGCTGGTTTCCAAGTCCCATTACCACTGCTTCCAGCGCATTAAGCTCTTGCCTTAAGCTAAAGTATTCTGGATCTTTGGAACCAGGTTGCTTTCTAGAGGCTGATGCCAATCCATGATGAGGCTTCACGTTCCTTGTTCCTCACTGGCATTCAAAGACGACCTGTTGATAACAAAATTGGAACATATCCTTGCCCCCAAGTTAGTAATTTGATTGAATTTTGCCACTTAGGGCCAGTTAATATATCCTGGTACATGAGAGACTTAAGCCATTGCTTGGCTGATGTAAATGCCTCTTGACTGTAAGTCTTGAGGAGAAAATGTTCAAAAAAATTTTAAGAGTAAAATAAGCCTTACATAATTGCTCTTGTGGGGTGAGTCTGTCCTGACTCATGGTGTCTTACCAAACTTTCAGGAACCCATTATGGAGCCTTAGCAAACCTAGGAAAAACACACATATCCTTAACCCCACAAAAGAACAGGGTCTGGCCCTTGCCAGATTCTTGTGAGCAGGTCCTTCCATCACACATAAGGGAAGGCCTTTCTTATTGGATTCCAGAGTCTCGCCCACTGAACGGCCCTGTATATCAGCATTCAAAATATTTTAATGGGTTGTTTTTTTTTTAGATTTTATTTATTCATTTTAGAGAGAGGAGACACAGAGAGAGAGAAAGGGGGAGGAACAGAAAGCATCAACTCCCATATGTGCCTTGACTAGGCAAGCCTGGGGTTTTGAACCGGTGACCTCAGTGTTCCAGGTAAACGCTTTACCCATTGCACCACCACAGGTCAGGCCAGCATTCAAAATATTTTAAAGTAAAAAGAGCATGAAGATTTGCAGGAGTTCCAGGGTATGACTCCCTCTTTTTTATTTTTTCTAATTGACCTTGAAGCATTTGATGGGCACGCTCTACAATGCCTTGGCCCTGAGGATTGTAAGGAATACCTATCCTCAGGGTTATTTTGGAGTCGAACAAAATGCAGTAAATGCTTTTCCTATATATGCAGGAGCATTGTCATTGACTAACTTATTAGGACTGACAAGTAACACTTCCATACCTTTCAAAACATTTTAATCACATAGATTAACAGGCAATCTAGGGAGCACATAAGGCTGAAAAAGTCCAGTATGAACTTTATCTTCCCATTGTAAAAAACTAGAACTTTGTTAGGGAAATTTACTTTGCCCTAAGCCTCACAGCTTGGTGACTGCTTCGTGAGTGGGCCAAAAAGAAAGTCAGTGTTGCTCAGCAATAACATACATCAGCTCCTGTATCAAAGGGTCTTCTGAATTTATGCCCTTGTATAGTTAGCTCTATTTCAGGGCGTTCCTGACCTATCTTTTTAATCCAATAGGCAACATTAGAGGAGTTAAATCCCTGATCTCTTGGGGGTGGGGGGCTTTTGCAAGGGATGTGGCCTGACAAGCAGAATTAGCATTCTTATACTATTCCAACTGCCTGAAGCAGCCAGGTGAGACAAATTCCTGAAATGACTCATCAGGGCCCTGCCTAATTTTGCTTAATTCCTTTGTTTCACAGACCTGAGTATAGTTTTAGACAGGGGTCCCCAAACTTTTTACACAGGGGGCCAGATCACTGTCCCTCAGACCGTTGGAGGGCCGGACTATAAAAAAAAAACTATGAACAAATCCCTATGCACACTGCACATATCTTATTTTAAAGTAAAAAACAAAACGGGAACAAATACAATATTTAAAATAAAGAACAAGTCAATTTAAATTAACAAACTGACCAGTATTTCAATGGGAACTATGCTCCTCTCACTGACCACCAATGAAAGAGGTGCCCCTTCTGGAAGTGCTGCGAGGGCCGGATAAATGGCCTCAGGGGGCCGCATGTGGCCCGCGGGCCGTAGTTTGGGGACCCCTGGTTTTAGACATGAGACAATTTACAGTACAGAGACACAGGTATGACACATTTGATTAATCCTAATACTGGAGTTGCTATTTGGCTCCCAACTCCAAAAACAACCCCCACCCCCCAAAAAACGGCACGCTTCACCAAACACAAACTAAATTGGCAAGTCTTTAGGATCCAAATTCTATTCTATTTAAATTTAAATGAGCGCTCCTTACATGTTCCGATTTTAAAGCCAAAATGTAGGGATAAAACTTTTATTTTTTTGTTTAATATTAGAGCTGGCATTTCCAATTTTACATGCAAGAACTTAATTCAGGCCTTAAAAGTAGACACATTTTGGACAACATCAGACAAAAACTAGATAGAATCAGACAAACCAGAGAGAAACCTGGGATTTCAGTGAGCAACCAGACCAGAAAATAGCTATCCAATCTCAAGTCAGGGCATTTTCTGACAGGGGCACTGGAGGATGGAGGTTTTTTAGTTACATCCACCAGGGGTCCCCTGCCTAATTTCCAGGCAAAGAATAGGTGAGAAACAAAATGATAGTTCAGAGGATTGTAGCTGAAACATTAAAGAAAATCAGACAATAACAGGAAAAGCTGTAACTTTAATACCTAAGTCTCCTAACCATTCTCAAATTCCATAGTTGCTGAAACTGGCAGTTCAAGTGGACTATGCTGAGATTTCTCTTTTATATCAATTTTAGCTGAATGGCAGACCAAGCAACCGGAGAGAACCGGGAGCAGCCACATTGCCCCACGTTCCCCAGCCCCCCAGCCACAGATCACGGCACCAACTGCCGGAGAGACCGCCACTTTAATTTCCTCTGCCATAGTTGCCTCACACCACCGCCTTTTTAGAACTTGACCTACTAGCTCCCATGTAGCAGAACTAACTGTTCCCTCCTCTGGGAATCAGGGCACACATCTTGAACTTATCACAAAAACCTTTCTAGCTGCATAAGTATTTGTACAAAAAGGTCCCTTACTTTTGACCCTAACTGTCCCATAATTTATTACTCCCTACTAGACTCTCCCTCAAAACTTTTTCTACTCGCTGTGCACACTTGGGGAGTTCCATCACCTGCCTTTAGTTTAGTTTTCTCGTACCCCATGTTTGGGTGCCACCTGCCATGGACCAGTGCTGCTAGTAATTATCCAGGTCCTGAGTGAGAACGGTGCGGAATGAAGAAATGAACTCAGAGAAAAGAAGTATGGGATTAGGAGTCCTCTGCAAGCTGATGGCAAGCCAGAGCAGAGCAAAGCCCCTGGTCTGCTTTATTACATAGTGCAGAGCTGTATGCAAATAAGGAAGTCTCCATTACAAAGTCACGTATCTGAGGCATAAACAGGAATCCCCCACCATGCATAACAAATCAACAGTTGAGCAAAGGGTGAGAGAGGGGGCATGTAAATTGCCTCTAGCAATTTAATCAGACAATCAGAGGTTATCGGGAAGAGCTTAGCCTTTAGCAACTTAAGTGAGGTGGGGAGATGGGCAGCAAGGACCCTGTCAGCTTACTGCCAGTCCCCCACACCTGTCCCCCAAAATTCTAAACTGCAAGGACCCTGTCAGCTTGCAGTCTCCCACACCCCATCCTATAATCAGGGTGTGAAAGCCACTGTAGAGGGACAAAGGTCCTAACATGTATCTGTCCTCTTGGCATCAGGGTGTAGGGTTATCACTGCCTCTAACAGTGCCTCAGTCTTTGAAACATGGCAGGGTCAGGCCAGGTGTGGGATGTTTCAAACTGCTTGGTGTGGGTGAAGAAGCTGAGTAGGGAGGGACCTGGTGGGTGCTAGCTCTTGGTGGAGTCTGTTCCAGTAGGTGGTGCTGCTCTGTCCTCCAGGTGGGCCTGGATCCTTCAGGACACACTGGGCATCGCCTTCTGTCTCTACATGCTGAAAACTATCCGCCTCCCAACTTTCAAGGTGAGGGCCCTGGGGGTATAGGCAGGGGGTGCCTGAGTCCTGAGGGCCTTCTCTGTGTTAGCCCCATTACTTGAGCGGCCAGGCCTGCCTGCCTGCCACTCAGCTTTGCTCTGGCCTTCCCCTCTGAGCCTGGGGCCTAAGGTTATTGTCCACAAGACACAATGGAAGTAACTTAGAAATACATGGGGAACGCCAAGAGGATCGTCACCTTCCCAGACCCATAGCCAACCCATCACTGAATGTCTCTCTCCCAACTGTTTTACCTCTGCCACCTTTCACATTACTGGGAAACTTAGTGTGATTTGTGCTCTGCCTCCAAGCCTCCAACAGACATCACTCTGGAACACACTCTCTTGTCTCCTGTTGCCCAAGGATTAGGGCAGTTTTTACTTTCTCAGAAAGGCTTTGTCCCAGTGGGAACAGTCTGAGCTTTGTGAGGGGAACTGAGGGTGGGGGACGTCTGTATGGATGGGTCTGTGCCAGGGGATCTGGGTGTCCTGGGCTAGCCCCTCAGGATGCCTCTCTCCAGGCCTGCACGCTGCTGCTGATGGTGCTGTTCATCTATGATGTCTTCTTCGTGTTCATCACGCCTTTCCTGACCAAGGTGGGAGCCCTTGACCCTCACCCTGCCCCTCCCACACTGCCTGAATCCCCTGCCCTGTGCCCCCACTCTGATGCGGCACCCCCTGTGTTAGAGCGGAAACAGCATCATGGTAGAGGTGGCGACCGGGCCTGCAAACTCGGCCACACATGAGAAGGTATGTTTGGGCCCTAATGGCTGGAGGGGGTGGTAGGCTTGGGCTGGTCTGCAGGCACTGCCTCCTCTCCCCCCAGCTGCCCATGGTCCTGAAGGTACCCAGGCTGAACACCTCACCACTTGCCCTATGTGACCGGCCCTTCTCCCTTCTGGGTTTTGGGGACATCCTAGTCCCAGGTATGGGGGCTGGGTATGTGGATGGGTGACCCCATTGCCCTGAGGGTATCTAGGTGTCCTTATAATGTTGGGTCTGCGGGGCCAGTGGGTGGAGATGGGGCCTAGCAGGTGAGGTGGGTGGCAGCCAGGGCTGGTGCATGGTTGAGGTGCCTCTTGGCCCCAGGGGCATCCCTACCCTGTTGGTCATGGCTGCACAGATGTGCCTGTCTGGGGCCAGCTGTAAGGTCAGGGTGTGACCTTGCCAGTCTACTGCCCCTCAAGGTCCACCCAGGCAGGACCTCCGTGCCCCTGTGTGCTATGGGGTGTGATCTGGCCCTCTGTCCTGAGCTGGCAGTATGGCTGTCTGTGAAATAGCAGTCATAGCTATCACACAAGACCATGCACAGTGCTCGGTCTCTTCCCACAGGGTCACTTGGCCCTCATCTGGGGCTCTGCCTTGGTCCCTTGCCCATGTTCTCTTCCCCCCCCAGGGCTGCTCGTGGCATATTGCCACAGGTTTGACATCCAGGTGCAGTCTTCCAGGGTCTACTTCGTAGCCTGCACCATCGGTAAGCACCGTGTTCAACAAGGGCCAGGCTGCTGCCCTGTGTGTCGTGCATTCTCCCTGGTGGCTCACAGAGCCGGGTGGGAAGGGGTGGGGTGCAGCCTCTGTTCACCTTACAGTCCTTTTGTTCACTCTTCTGTCATTGTTGTAGTTGTCTTTTCTTTCTTCTCTTTTTTGTCTTCCTTGTCTTCTGTTGGTTTCTTTTGTTACCAAAGCCAGTGACACGAAAGTGACATTTTCTCATTTTCTACTGAGCCCTGATTACTTAAAAAAATTTCCCAGCCAGTTTGTCCCCACCCTGTCAGCTCCCAAGGAAGAGAAGTGTGTCATTGCTTGCTCTTGTACACACCCACCTACTTCCGCTGGAGAGCCAGGCTGGTGGGAGGTACTCTCCTGACCCTTGCCCCTTGTGGGTTGGAAGCAGAGTGCACAGGCCTGGCAGCTCTCACAAGAGTGGAGGGGATCCTGTAGATGTTACCATAGTACCAGGAAAGCACAGGTTGGGCCTTTGGATGCATTTTTGGGTCATTACAGTTAGATCCTGTCCACCCTAGTGCCTGTGGTTTCTGGCACATTGCATCTGAACCTTTGCTCCAAGTTACAGCCCTTAAAACTATCCTGTCTAAACCACAGTGTGTCAGAAGTTTCCCATAGTTCCCACTTCTAGAGCCCTTTAGATCTTCTATAGTTGCCAAACCCCTGTGTCCTTCCATCGTCTGTCTTTGTGAAGTCACTTTGTTAGGACACACACTCGACTCTGTTACATAGGCACATTTCCTAAGTGAACACATCACTTGGAAATGTGGAGTGAGGATCAGGACAGAGCTCAGGGGGATGCTGAAGATGGGCTCTGGAGGAAGCTTCCAGTGAAAGGCTGATTTCCTTATAACTTGGTCCTTTGAACTAATTGCAGGGTTACCGTTATAAGATTAATATAAGAGACTCCACACTCCTGCTCTCATATCCAGTGGTTGACGTTTTATCACAATTGCCTCACTGTATTCTCTCTCTTTGTATTTGTGTGTTATGTATCAGTAGTTACATATTCACACTCACACACATGTAATAATACACATTTTATTTTGAGTTGTGAGAGCAAATTGCAGATGTCACACCCCTTAACCCTTAGTGCTTCACTGAGTGTCTCATAGGAGCAAAACATTCTTTTCTAGGTTCACAATTAGATTCTCAAAGATTTGATTTCCTAATTCTGTATGTACATTATTATAATTCCTTATAAACTAAAGGTTTATAAAAACAAGATATTTGGGCATATTCACAGCCCTTTCTCCAGCCACTTCTGTGGTTCCATACCTTTCACACAGCTGCTGGCTGCTGATTAGAAAGTCCTGTGGTTTCCTGTCCCCCTGCTCTGCCCAGTGTCCTCGTCCTTTCCCTGGTATCCTATCCTCTTCCCAGTGTCCTCGTCCTTTCCCCGGTATCCTATCCTCTTCCCAGTGTCCTCGTCCTTTCCCCGGTATCCTATCCTCTTCCCAGTGCCCCCATCCTCTCAGCTGCACTGTTGCTTCCTCCTGTCTTCTTATTGAAACCTGACTTACATCTTGACTGTCCCCTTGGGACCACTTGGGGCATATGTCCTAGAAGATGCCAGAAGGTTCTGTTCATTTCTGGAAGTGCTCAACTCCTGGTGGCTTGCCTCTATGTCACATCTGTGGAAGTTGGTGCTCCCAGCATTCCTTCAAGAGGCAGGGGGTTGGGCTCAGGGACCACTGGCCCAGGTAACACACTGCTAATCTCTGTCCTTCCAGCCTATGGCATCGGCCTCCTGGTGACGTTCATGGCCCTGGCCCTCATGCAGCGTGGCCAGCCAGCCCTCCTCTACCTGGTGCCCTGCACGCTGATCACCAGTGGCGCCCTGGCCCTGTGGCGCAGGGAGCTGGGCATGTTCTGGACAGGCAGTGGCTTTGCGGTGAATACCAGTTTGCTATGACTGTCTGCAAGATAATAACCCATAAGCCCTAACTAGAATTAAAGTTGAGTAAAACCTCTAGTTTTACAACTAAACCCTGCAGCCCCATCCTGTAGTTGGTGTCTCCCCATTTCTGGAAGGTTTTGATTTGGGTGTTGTGACTGTGTTGCTCTGGTGGCTCTGAGCCATCCCTGTGGAGGGGACAGCATGTGGCTGTCATGACAGGTGTGACTTGATGGTGCCAGTCCTGCCACACAGTAGCACCCCACTTGACTGGCTTCTGACTGCTTTCACCATTAAGAACTCAGTGCCAGGCTTAGCGGGCTTTCACCATTGAGAACTCAGTGCCAGGCTTGGTGGGGGGCACCAGAGCCCCGCTGCAGGGCAATAGCTGTCACCACTCAGGCTCTGGGCTTTGTAGGGGACCTGGCACCTCGCTCCCAGCCATGAATGAATGATAGCAGGGAGAGTGTGGGCCAGCCTGGCCCTTTCTGGCCTACAGATCCTTGGTTCAGCACGGTGCCCAAAGTAAGGGGTGTAGTGGGGCTTCCCTGCCTGAGACATACACCATACTCAGTGATATCATTTAATGTGGTGTTGCTGTGTTCTTGTGGAAGTTAAAACACTTTGGTCTGTCCTGGCATAGAAATACCAGCAAGGAGCAGGGCTCCAGGTCTGATTAATTAACCTGACTTGGAGCCAGGCCCTCGGGGAAGGCCTCCTGGGTCAACTGTTGTCTTTGCCACAAAGCTAGGGGGCTGATTCTAGAAGGTTCAGGGGGGTGGGGTGCGGAACAAGACAATGATCCCAGAATCAGATTTCTCTTCAGGTGCCCTGCGTGCTGGCCAGTGGGACTGGACCAGCTTATTCTGGGCCTAGAGCCTAACCCTCTGGGAACAGTAACTCCTTTGCCTCCCCAACCTTGAAGCCCTGTTGGCCTTGTCCGCACCTTACCACCAGCCTCTCCTCTTACAGAAAGAACTACCTCAGCCTCCGTGGGCACCAGGCACAGCCGAGGGCCCACGGCCTCTGAAAGACTCCGAGGTCGTGCTTTCCCAGCAGCCTCCAAGAGAAGCACAGGTCAAGTCCAACCTGCCCACTGAGCAGCCTCCAGAACTGGCTCATCCTGAGGATGTGGCTGGCATAGCCACCCAGGAACCCACGAGTCCTGCCAGCCATATCCCCGAGCCCGTGGACATGCCAGGCACTTCAGCCTAGGAGTACAGTGCAGCCTCAGCCCCTTGCCATTCCTTAAAGACCTGCCAGCCCCCCAACTTGGTGCTCTGGTCTGGCCGATGCTCATGTCTCCTCTGCCTCCTCGAGCCCAGCTGCACTTGGACCCTGGCCCTGCTCCCAGCTCACGTAGCTGCCGCACGCCCCATGGACCATCAAGGTCCCTGTCCCGCGAGCCCAGCCCCATAGTCTTTCTAGTTGGAGTCTCCTGGTGGAAACTTAGAAAGGGCAGGAACCATCATCTGCACCTACTGATGACTGCAGATCTTCCATGTTTGGTGCTTACACCACGCTGCTGCTTTCTTCAGGTTTCCCTGAAGATGCCCTGTTCTGGGCAGGAGGGGATGGTCTGTCCCCAAAGGCTGTGGCTTTCCCTCTGCGGTCCAGCTGGCCCAGATGCCAAGAGCCTGGGCCCAGAGGTGTGGACTCAGGTCCTCAGCCCATCTGATGTGGGGTCTGGACCTGCCTCTGGGTTGGTGGAGGAGCCAGGCTCAGAGCTGCCAGCAAAGTTGGCAGTAAATGGACGGGCTCTTGGGCTGATCTCTGATCCTGGTTCCTCTGTCAACCTTGGAGCTGTCTGGAGCCTGTCCTCCATCCAACCCCTCCATGTCTTAATAAACAGCCATGACTTTCTGAAATTCTGATAGTGTTGCCTCTCTTGGACTGCCCTTCCTGGAAGCAGGATGGGCGCCAGGCAGGGTGGCCAAGCCTGTGGGGTCCACACAGTCCAGCACCCCAGGGCCCTCAATAGTCGGCGTTGCCCTTCGCGTCAGCTCCACTGCCTCTCAACAGAGGGACGGGGGCTTCCCTTTCCACATCCTGGGCATCTGCTCGTTGTTGACACCGCCCCAGTGCACACAACTTGCTGGCCTCCAGCTGTAACATGAGCAAGGCGAGCACACTGTGAAGAGCTTCTGGAACATGGGAGAATATTCTGGAATTGGCATTTTGTTTTCTACCTCTTAATCTCACAACAGATGCTGTGGTAGAGCGGCCCCGCGGCCCCATGCCCCGGCACTTTCCCACTACCATCGTGTGGCATGTGTCATTCCCACTCTGAAGCCATGACGGGGGCCTTGGGGCTGTGGACTGCCAGGACTGTCTGTGGCCCTGCGGCCTGCTCTTCCCCATCGATCCATGCAACCTCCAGACTTGTGTTCAGAAGATGTTTCTATTGGCGTGATATAAAGGCACAGACCCTCCAGCCACAGTCCCAGTCCTCTGTTAGACCATGGGCACGGGGCCAAACCACGATCCACTCCAAAAATACCAGCGCCAGACAGACTCACAAACCATCTCTGTTAGCCACACCTTTCAAGGGAGAAATTTTATTCCACAAAACACAAAAGAGATGTCTTCCACCTGTTCCATGTGTTTCCCAGGGAGGGAGAGCAGCTGGACCTGTGGCCCCATGGGACCTCTTGGACTTTGGGGCCAGGACCTGGATATAGCCACAAGGCAGCCTGGGCAAAGGACCCACATGGACCCTGTCTGCCCCTTGGCCTGCGCCTTAATCTAAGCTATTTTGTACATCGGTGTCAAAGATGGCAATCTTTTTTTTTGTTTTGGAAAACGGGACAAATGTCAGAACTCAAAGGCGGTGTTAGTTCCTACAGTCTTTGCAGTTTTGGCCTTGCTTCTGTTCAAATCTTATAATTAAACACAGCTTTTGATATGTAGGACTTGACCTTTGCCTTTTCTGAGGTACAGTGAGCTGGTGAATCCTGGCACACCATGGGGCGTGTGGCAGGGCTGGGCGGGTCAAGCTGTCCTGCATAGACACCTGCTTGAAAGTATCAGGCAAATCCACACTGTGCTGGCTGGTGCCTAAGCAGGGCTTGTGCTGCAGCGCCACTAATTGTTATGTGGGGGTGGTATCCTGATTAATGGTATTTCAGAGTTGAAGGAAGCTTAGAGGTAACTTATACTATTCCCCATGTCTTGGATAGTGTTAGCTTATTCATGGTTATCCTAAGAAGTCTGAAAGGGAATTGCCTATAGTGTGGGCCACAGTCCTGCTATAAAGGTCACATGGTGAATGGGACTTTTCAGGCCACACAACCTCTGCCACAACTAGTCAACTCTGCTGCTTTTGAAAAAACAAATGTGAGCAAACGGGGTGACTATGGCCAAAACTATTGGTGGACACTGAAACATGAGTCCCATATATTTTTCACTGGTCACGAAAGTCTTTTTTTTTTTTTTTTTTTTAAAGTTATGGAGTTTTTTGGTTTTTTTTTTTGTTTTTTTTGTTTTTTTTAATTTTTATTTTATTTATTCATTTTAGAGAGGAGAGAGAGGAAAGAGACAGAGAGAGGGAAGGGAGGGAGGAGCTGGAAGCATCAATTCCCATATGTGCCTTGACAAGGCAAGCCCAGGGTTTCAAACCGTCAACCTCAGCATTTCCAGGTCGATGCTTTATCCACTGCGCCACCACCGGTCAGGCACGAAAGTCTTTTTGATATTTTCCAACTATTTAGAAATATAGGGCCCTGGTCAGTTGGCTCAGTGGTAGAGCTCCGGCCCAGAGTGTGGAAGTCCCAGGTTCAAATCCCGGCCAGGGTACACAGGAGAAGCACCCATCTGCTTCTCCACCCTTCCCCCTCTTCCTCTCTGTCTCTTCTCCTGCAGCCAAGGCTCCATTGGATCCAAGTTGGCCCGGGCGCTGAGGATGGCTCCATGGCCTCCGCCTCGAGCACTAAAATGGCTCCAGTTGCGATGAAGCAATGCCCCAGATGGGCAGAGTATAACCCCCTAGTGGGGTTTCCGGGTGGATCCGGTCAGGCGCATGCAAGAGTCTGTCTCTGCCTCCCTGCTTCTCACTTCAGAAAAATACAAAAAAACCTCAATAACAACAAAAAGTAAAAAACAAAAAACATAAAGCTCTTTCTTTAGCAAGCAGCTATGAAAGACAGACAGTGGGCCAGATTTGGTGGACACACTCCAGAGTGTGGACCTACAGCAGGAATGCAAATTATAATGATGTCAGCTCTGTGTGGCCAAGGGAGCTGGTCAGAGTGTTGGGCCAAGTATTCTGTTGTCACCAACCAGCCCCCTCCCTTTTTATTTTTTATTTTTATTTATTTATTTATTTATTTTTTACAGAGAAACTGATAGAGAGAGGAATAGATAGGGGCAGACAGACAGGAACGGAGAGAGATGAGAAGCATCAATCATCAGTTTTTCATTGTGACACCTTAATAGTTGTTCACTGATTGCTTTCTCATATGTGCCTTGACCAGGGGCCTTCAGCAGACCGAGTAACCCCTTGCTCGAGCCAGCAACCTTGGGTCCAAGCTGGTGAGCTTTGTTCAAACCAGATGAGCCCACGCTCAAGCTGGAGACCTCGGGGTCTCGAACCTGGGTCCTCCTCATCCCAGTTCGATGCTCTATCCACTGCGCCACTGCCTGGTCAGGCCAGCCCCCCCTTTTTAAAAAGAAAATTTTTTTTTATGAGTTTAGAGGACAGAGAGAGAGAGAAATTGAGGGGGGAGGAACAGGAAGTATCAACTCATAGTAGTTGCTTATTGCGTGTGCCTTGACCGAGCAAGCCCAGGGTTTTGAACCACAGACCTCACATTTCAGGTCGATACGTTATCCACTACACCATTGCAGGTCAGGCATCAATTGCTTCCTTACACATACAGGAAGCGATTCCCAAAGGCCAACTATCCCAAGATGGGCCAGCCAACATTTGAGCAGAGATGTGTAGATTCCTCCAGGTGCCAGTGTCACCATCCCCCCTTATTTATTTTTTTAGGGTTTTTTAAATTTTTCTGAAGTGAGAAGCGGGGAGGCAGACAGACAGATTCCTCCATGCACCCCACAAGGTCCCCTCAAGCCAGGGACCTTGGGTTCAAGCTGGTGAGCTTTTTGCTCAAACCAGATGAGCCCGTGCTCAAGCTAGCGACCTCAGGGTTTCGAACCTGGGTCCTCCGCATGCCAGTCTGATGCTCTATCCACTGCGCCACCGCCTGGTCAGGCTGCAGAAACCCTTTTTTTTTTAATTTTTATTTTATTTATTTTTATTCATTTTAGAGAGGAGAGAGAGAGTGAGACAGAGAGAGACAGAGAGAAGAGAGAGACAGGGGGGAGGAGCTGGAAGCATCAACTCCCATATGTGCCTTGACCAGGCAAGCCCAGGGTTTCGAACTGGCGACCTCAACATTTCCAGGTCGACGCTTTTATCGACTGCGCCACCACAGGTCAGGCCACAGAAACCCTTTTAACGAAGAAGATGGCTAAAAGAAAAAAAGATGAGGAGTATCGTACTTTTCAGCAGGAATGGACAGAGGAATTCACCTTTGTGGAGAGAGCAGGTTCTGCAGTGTGTCTAATATGCAATGATAAAATTGCATCGATGAATCGGTTAAATATAAAGCGGCGCTTTGACACACACCATACTACATTTGCATCGAAATATCCAGTGGGGGACAGCAGGAAGAAAGCATGTCAAGAGCTACTGTGCAGAGTGCAAGCTAGTCAGCAGCAGCTCCGTGTTTGGACCCAACAAGGTGACTGGAATTCAGCCAGCTTTGTTGGTGCTTTAGCAATTGTGAGAAATGGAAAGCCATTCACAGATGAGGAGTATGCCAAAACATTCATGCTTGATGTTGCCAATGAACTTTTTGACAATTTTTCGGATAAAGACAAGATAATCAAATGAATAAAAGATATGCCTCTGTTGGCAAGAACTGTTCACGTTCAAAACCATCATGATGGCAAGTCAAATTGAGGCAACACAAGTGAAGGACATAAATGCAGCACCATTCTTTTCTCTCGCTTTGGATGAGTCAACAGACATAAGCCATTTATCCCAGTTCAGCATGATTGCAAGGTGTGCTGTCGGTGACACGCTACATGAGGAAAGTCTTGCATTTTGCCTATGAAAGAAACAACAAGAGGGGAGGATTTATTCAAGTCTCTCACTGAGTTCGCTAAAGAAAAAATTTCTGATGGATAAACTTATTTCAGTGCATACTGATGGTGCTCCGTGCATGGTGGGGAAAAACAGGATTCGTAGCGCTTCTTCGTGAACATGAAAAGAGACCCATCCTGTTTTTACTGCATTCTACATCAGGAGGAGCTTTGTGCTCAGATGTGTGGCAAGCAGCTTGGTGAGGTGATGTCACTGGTCATTCGGGTGGTCAACTTTATTGTTGCCCGAGCTTTAAATGATCGCCAGTTTAAAACACTGTTGGATGAAGTTAGGAATAATTATCCTGGTCTGCTTCTGCACAGCAATGTGCGCTGGTTGTCAAGAGGGAAGGTGCTCAGCCGTTTCGTGGCTTGTCTGAGCGAAATCTGGACTTTTCTTGAAATGAAAAACGTCAAGCATCCTGAGTCAGCTAACACTGAGTGGCTCCTGAAGTTCTATCTCGTGGACATGACTGAACATCTGAACCAGCTCAATGTGAAAATGCAAGGCGTTTGAAAATGCAGTCTTATCCCTTCAACAAGCAGTGTTTGCATTAGAAAACAAGCTGTAACTCTTTTTTTTTTTTAATTTTTTTTTAAATTTATTCATTTTAGAAAGGAGAGAGAGATGGGGAGAGAGAAGTGGGGGAGGAGCTGGAAGCATCAACTCCCATATGTGCCTTGACCAGGTAAGCCCAGGGTTTTGAACCGGCAACCTCAGCATTTCTAGGTCGACGCTTTATCCACTGCGCCACCACAGGTCAGGCTGTAACTCTTCATCACTGACATTGAAACAGGTTGTTGGCCCTGGCTGGTTGGCTCAGCGGTAGAGTGTCGGCCTGGCGTGCAGAAGTCCCGGGTTCGATTCCCGGGCAGGGCACATAGGAGAAGCACCCATTTGCTTCTCCACCCTCTCCCCCCCCTTCCTCTCTGTCTCTCTCTTCCCCTCCCGCAGCCAAGGCTCCATTGGAGCAAAGATGGCCTGGGCACTGGGGATGGCTCCTTGGCCTCTGCCCCAGGCGCTAGAGTGGCTCTGGTCACGGCAGAGCGACGCCCCGGTGGGGCAGAACATCGCCCCCTGGTGGGCAGAGCGTTGCCCCTGGTGGGCGTGCCGGGTGGATCCCAGTCGGACGCATGCGGGAGTCTGTCTGACTGTCTCTCCTCCGTTTCCAGCTTCAGAAAAAAATACAAAAAAAACACACACAAAAAAAAACAGGTTGTTTACTACACTTTGAAAAACTGCAAGAGTTTTAAGATGCATGCACAGCAAGTGACCCTGCTCAACATCTTGATCTCCAGCAGCTAGCAGGCTTCACATCTAATCTCCTGCAGTCATTCAAAGCGTGCTTTGGAGGATTTCGTGAGCGCACTTATCTTTTTAAGTTCATCACCCATCCACACAAGTGTGCAGTGGGCAGCGCCAACCTGAGTTACATCACCGGTGTCTCCGTCAGAGATTTTGAGCTACAAGTTGCTGACCTGAAGGCCTCAGACATGTGGGTGAATAAGTTCAAGTCACTGAATGAAGATTTGGAAAGACTCGCACGACAGCAAGCAGAGTTGGCGAGCAAACACAAGTGGGGAGAAATGAAAAAACTTCAGTCCATGGACCAGCTGATTGTCAAAACTTGGAACTCGCTTCCCGTCACATACCACACACTGCAGCATGTGAGTATTGCTGTACTGACAATGTTTGGCTCTACGTATGCATGTGAGCAGTCTTTCTCACATCTAAAGAATGTTAAGACCAACCTACGATCACGTTTAACAGACTGAAGTCTCAACGCCTGCATGAAGTTTAACCTCACCACCTATCAACCAGACTACAAAGCCATCTGCAAAACCATGCAGCACCAGAAGTGCATTAATAATAAGTACTTTATTCATCATTGGTTAGCAACAGCATAATAACGTTATGAAAAAGAATTCAAAGACTTATTGTACTTTAAAAGTGTTGGTCTTGCATAAAATTCACACATTTACTTGTATTTAGTGTTAAACATATTGTATGGCTCTCGCCTAATCAGGCGGTGGCGCAGTGGATAGAGTGTTGGACAGGGATTCTGAAGGACCCAGGTTCGATACCCCGAGGTTGCCAGCTTGAGCACGGGCTCATCTGGCTTGAACAACAATAAAAAAAAGCTCACCAGCTTGGACCCAAGGTCGCTGGCTTGAGCAAGGGGTTACTCAGTCTGTTGAAGTCCTGTGGTCAAGGTACATATGAGAAAGCAATCAATGAACAACTAAGGTGTTGCAATGAAAAACTGATGATTGATGCTTCTCATCTCTCTCTGTCTGTCCCTATCTATTCCTCTCTCTGACTCTTTCTCTGTCCCTGTAAAAATAAATAAATAAATAAATATTGTATGGCTCTCACAGAATTACATTTTAAAATATATGGCGTTCATGGCTGTCTCAGCCAAAAAGTTTCCCGACCCCTGTTCTAGTGCCTCAGGCGGAAGCCATGGAGCTGTCCTCAGTGCCCAGGCCATCTTTGCTCCAGTGGAGCCTTGGCTGCAGGAGGGGAAGAGAGAGACGAGAGAAAAGAGAGGAGGGAAGGGTGGAGAAGCAGATGGATGCTTCTCCTGTGTGCCCTGGCCGGGAATCAAACCTGGGACTTCCACACACCGGGCTGACACTCTACCGCTGAGCCAACCGGCCAGGGCCCACCATCCCCCCTTCTTAAGCAAAAGAGCCCAACCTCCATGAGACCAACAGAAAAAAAGGATGTACTCACTACTGAGGTTTAGGGCAGATGGTGCAAATCCTAATTTAAACCAGCTGGGAAAGAATGGCTTAATCACTGCAAGGTCATTCTAGAATATTTTAAATTATAGTTGTTTGTAAATTTTCACTATTAGTGATTTCCAATAAGCTTTTCTAAAAGGAGTGCCTTAGCATGGTCTTGGGCAGGTTGCTCACCTGTGTGACTTGGGGGTGATGACATACCCACTGTCTGTCATGGGAGATGACCCTGAGGTCAGATTGCCTGGGTCAGCAGAGCTGAGTAGTTGTATTGACTTGGTGGTCTATCATCCTACACGACTGATGGTGGGCCACACCTTTAGGAGGGTGGCAGAGGTGGCAGAGCCCAGCGGATGCCCTCATAGAGGAGAGCCCCACACATTTCTCACAGTGGAAACAGCTGCATTTTGGCTCTGGAAAGACCATATTTTGTTTCTACTCCATTGAGATGCACAGCTGGATGTCTTGAACAATACTATAGGACAGTTATTTCCTTTTACTAAGCAGGCCAGAGGTTATACATTTTTCATTTGTTCATTTATTTACACTGAGTACCTGCTGTGTGCCAGGCCCCCTGTATGGGCCCAGGAATTTTTTTTTTTTTTTTGAGAGACAGAGAGACAGACAGGAAGGGAGAGAGATGAGAAGTATCAACTCGCTGTTGCAGCACCTTAGTTGTTCATTGATTGCTTTCTCATATGTGCCTTGACCTGGGGGTTCCAGTTGAGCCAGTGACCCCTTGCTCAAGCCAGCAACCTTGGGCTTCAAGCCAGTGACCTTGGACTTCAAGCCAGCGACCTTTGGGCTCAAGCCAGCGACCATGGTGTCATGTCTATGATCCCACGCTGAAGCCAGTGACCCTTTACTCAAGCTGGTGAGCCCGCACTCATGTCGGATGAGCCTGTGCTCAAGCCGGCAATCTTGGGGTTTTGAATCTGGGTCCTCAGCATCACAGGCTGATGCTCTATCCGCTGCACCATCACCTGGTCAGGCTGGGCCCAGGGATTAATGTGTGAGTTTTGGACCCTGCTGTGGCCCAGATGCCTCAGCTTGGTGAGGAAGGACAGGATACCAGTCAGTGCAGGAGAAGCCCCAGCTGCAACTTGGGGACAGGAATCAGGGAAGGCTGCCTGGAGGAGGCAACTGTTGGCTAAGCCCAAGAGACACAGGAGAGGTGGTTCTAGGCTGCAGTGGAGAGGTGAACGTGACTGGTGCCAGCATTCAAGGATGGAGGGTGAGGACTCTGGCTGGAGAAGTGTGGGGTCACCAGCCACATGGGGAAGGCACTGGCATATCACCAGATGGTCAAAAGGCTGCCCTGTGGGAAAGGAGGGTGGCCCCCAAGCTCACATGATCCTACCCACATAGCTGTCCTGGCTCAAAGAAGGAGGCACCAGTGGGAAGAACCCAGGTTTGGAGCTGGGTGACTTTGGATACATCAATGCTGTCTGGGGCTGCAGCTGCCTTCTTCTACCAGGAGTAATATTTCTGCAGGATCATCGTAAACACCCAAGAACCCGCGCATGCTCAGTAAATGGGACGCTGCTGCAGGTACCTGAGACTCTGTGGGACAGCTGCCCCTCCAACACAGGTTTGGACTCTGTGGTCTGCAACACTTCCCAAAACAATAAATCATAATTTAAGGCACAAAGATGTTACAACCGATGGTAGTAAACGACTGATTCAAAAAATATCATGGAAGTGTCTTGAGCAAAGATGGTGGTTCTAAGGAAGGGCATGGCCTCCTAGAGGGAATAAGCAATCTAAGATAGAAGTGGGGAGGGAGGCTGGGCTGCCATGTATCCCTACCAGGTGCATCAAAAGAGATCTAGCTGGCCCTGGCCGGTTGGCTCAGAGGTAGAGCGTCGGTGTGTGGAATCCCGGTTCGATTCCCAGTCAGGGCACAAAGGAGAAGCGCCCACCTGCTTCTCCACCCTTCCCCCTCTCTTTCCTCTTTATCTCTCTCTCTTCGCCTCCCACAACCAAGGCTCCATTGGAGCCAAGTTGGCCTGGATGCTGAGGATGGCTCCATGGCCTCCGCCTTAGGCACTAGAATGGCTCCAGGCTCAATGGAGCAACGCCCCAGATGGGCAGAGCATCGCCCCTGAGTGGGCTTGCTGGGTGGATCCCGGTCCAGCACATGCGGAGTCTGTCTGACTGCCTTCCTGCTTCTAACTTTGGAAAAATACAAAAAAAAAAGAAAAAAGAGAGAGAGAGATATCTAACCATTGCCCCAGCTGGACTGTGAGAACACACCTGAAGAACCCCAATAAAGAGGCATCTACCAAACTCCTTGTAGACCACTGCCCTTCCTCCTTCTCACCACTGCTCAGGGTGTCCAGAAAGAAGAATGAGAAACGATCACAGCTTAGAGGGGCCCAAGGAGATGGATGAGTCATTTGACTGACAAGTGGGGTCCTGGGATAGAGATAGGGGAAACTGAGGAAACTGAATAAAGCATATGTGTTTGTTAATAATGTATCATTATGAGTTTGTTATTTGTGATCATGTCCCACACTAATGCAATATGTCAACAATGGTGGGGAAACTGAGGGCCAGGTACATGGAAACTCTACTACTATTTTCATGACTTTTCTCTATAAATCCAAAACTGTTCTTAAATCAAAGTTTTTATTTTATTTTATTTATTTATTTTTTTACAGAGACAGAGAGTGAGTCAGAGAGAGGGATAGACAGACAGGAACAGAGAGGGATGAGAAGCATCAATCATTAGTTTTTCGTTGCGCGTTGCAACAACTTTGTTCATTGATTGCTTTCTCATATGTGCCTTGACCGCGGGCTTTCAGCAGACCAAGTAACCCCTTGCTGGAGCCAGCGACCTTGAGTTCAAGCTGGTGGGCTTTTGCTCAAACCAGATGAGCCCGCGCTCAAGCTGGTGACCTCAGGGTCTCGAACCTGGGTCCTCTGCATCCCAGTCCGACGCTCTATCCACTGTGCCACCGCCTGGTCAGGCTCAAAATTTATTTTTTATAAAAAATTTAAAATATTTTATTGATTTTAGAGAGAGAAAGATAGAGAGAGAGAAAGGCAAGGGAGGAACGGGAATCACCAGCTGGTAGTAGTTGCTTCTCCCAGTAGTTGCTTTTCCTATGTGCCTTGACGGGGCAAACCCAGGATCTCCAACCCGCGACTTCAGCATTCTAGGTCCACGCTTTATCCACTGCGCCACTACAGGTCCAGCATTTTTATAAATATTTTAAATCAAAAGTTTATTTTAAAAAGTACTGTAGTTATTCACACGGGGCACCCCTTCCCCAAGCTCGGTCTCTCTCTTTCTCTCCCTCTCTCCTTGAGCATCTGCTCCTGCAGATCCCTGAACCCCTCCCCTGCCCTCTGTCCGGATCATCTGTCCACGTGGGCTCACCTGCCCAGGCCTTGTGCTCCACACGACGCCGGCTCCATCCACAGCAGCGCGAGGGTGCCGAGGACGGACCTCCCAAACCCTTGGCTCCCAGGCACCTGGTGCACTCACTCCCCTCTCTTTGCTGGTTCAGCCCTTTCTCTAAACGGAGGGTCGACTGCTGGGACTCCGCCTGGGCGGGCGGAGGCCTCCTGACCCGGCGCACAGGGCCCGCACACGCAGCGTCTTCTCCAAGCCCCTACCCTCGTGGAGCTGAGAGCTGCAGGACGGGTTTCAGATGCGCAGGGGAAGGGCGTACGTGAGGCGAGCGAGGAAAGGGGAGAGGGCGGGCAATGCCCCGGTGCGGGAGGGAAAGGGCGCCCAAAGCCCGGAGACCCCAGCCCTTGCCGCCCCAAGCGCAGAGCCCGCCCCACAACCCAGCCCGGGCTCCCAGCCCAGGTGCCTCCTCACACTGTGCCGCCCAGCACAGTCTAAATGGACAGGTGCCTCCAGCACAAGTCCCGCCCTCAACCCAGGTCCCACCCCCAATCCAAATCATCCCCAGGCCGTGTCGCCCCCAGCCCAGGTGCCTCCCCAGGCCAGGTGCCTCCCCAGCCCAGGTGCCGCCCCAGCCCAGCCCGCGATGCTCCAGCCCCGCCCAGCTCCCTAAGGCCCGGGCTTAGTGTGCGCTGCAGGCGCAGGACGCGGTGCAGCCTTCGGCGGAGCGCGGTGAGTCCGGGGTCCGCAGGCACTGCGCCCGCTCCCGAAATGGGGCAGGACAGCCCCTCCCTGCGCCTCAGTTCTCCCGGGCCCCGTGTTGTGTGGACGTGGCTTAACAGATGAGTGGACGGGCTCTATGGCGCGGTCCCGGTGTGTGAATGAGGCCGGCCGGCCTGTGCAGACCGCGGTTGTGTAGACATGTGGACAAGTTGTGTGGACGCAGACGGGCTGTGTAGACGCCTCTGGGATGTGTGAATGTGGCAATCAGTGTAGATGCAGCACACACGCGGCATGCACCCTAGGCAAGTCGCCACGGGCTCCCCATCCCAGACAGCAGTTTTCCGGCCTTTCTGTGAATTAATGTGAATAAAACTAAGTGTGGTGCCTCATCCCAGAGGTGGGGGTGCAGGGCTGGAGCTTTGACAGGTCTTTGATAGACAAAGGTGGGTAAAGACTCCCTGTGTTTGATACAGAGCCATTCTACTTCCCTCCCTGTCCCTTCTTAGTTGCAGCTGAGTGAATAAATGACAAGGATTTGTGGGTAACAGTTTGGATAAGTGTGGTCATAGGCCTGAAATTGGGGGTGAGGTTGCCTTTGCCTGAGGAAAGGGCTTTCATGAGTTCAGTTACATGTCACAGGAATGCCATTCTTGGCACATATTTTGTAATGTCCTCAAAGTTCTCATGATGTGATTAGAAACTTTCCTATTTCCCATGAGTTGGCTGAGGATGGCTGTGGTCCTCACTCTTACCCATCTTTCAGGGGTCAAGCCAGGGTCCCTGGACCCCCCACAGGGAGGCATGGGCTTTGGGGTGGCCAGAGGTTTGGGAAGCATGTGTTCACATCCACACAAGCCTCCTGGCCCCAATTAGTGTCCACTTATTGGGTCTGTGAAGAGAAGCCTATGAACCTGGGCACACAAGTGACACATTTTGTACATTGTGACCATAGGACATCATATCTGATAAGCAGGGGTGCTGGCCTTCATAGCACCTCTGTATGTGCCCTTGGGGTGCCAACCCTGCTGACCCAGAGCCCACCCTGCCTGCCTGAGGCCCTGGCCAAGTGTGGTATATATGTGAGATTGTGTGTAGTTGTCTTACTATATGTGTCACCACATGTGTGAGATTGTATGTGACTGTGCGTGTGGTCATGATTATGTATGGTTATGTTATCATATTTTTGTGTCAATGGTGTGTGTGATTGTGTGTGGCTATGTGTGTATGTGAGATTGTATGTGATTGTGTGTGGTTGTGTCATGGTATATTTGTGTGATTGTGTGTTGTGTGTTTGTGCTACTGCGTGACCATATGTGTATGATTGTGCATGTAGAGATAGTTTGAGGTTGTATATGGTTGTGTAATTATGTGTGTGGTCATGTGTGATTGTGTGTGGTTGTATCACTGAGTGTTTATTGTGTGGTTGTATATGACTATGTGTGTTTGTGTGTCTGTATAACTAAGTTTGTGACCACATGTGTGTGATTTTATATGGGTGGTTTTTTTTACAGAGATAGAGAGAGAGTCAGAGAGAGGGACAGACAAGGACAGACAGACAGGAACGGAGAGAGATGAGAAGCAACAATCGTTAGTTTTTAGTTGTGACACCTTAATTGTTCATTGATTGCTTTCTCATATGTACCTTGACCATGGGCCTACAGCAGACCGAGTAACCCCTTGCTCGAGCCAGCGACCTTGGGTCCAAGCTGGTGAGCTTTGCTCAAACTAGATGAGCCCGCACTCAAGCTGGCAACCTCGGGGTCTCGAACCTAGGTCCTCCACATCCCAGTCCAATGCTCTATCCACTGCACCACCGCCTGGTCAGGCTGTATATGGTTTTGTCATAACAATGTGTGGTTGTGTGAGGTTGTGTGTATGGTGTGTGTGTGTGTGTGTGTGTGTGTGTGTGTGTGTGTGTGTGTGTGTGTGTGAATTACCCCTTACCAGTTTCTTCATCTGGAAAATGAGACAGGAGTCATTGCTGCTCACACGGATCTAAGGGCAAAGGCAGATTAAGGTTGGTTGAGGCCCTGGGCGCAGAAGAAAATATTGGACCCCTTGTCATTAGAAAAAATTGTAAAGTTGGGGTCTTGTGGGATCCTTCAGAAGTCAGTGCCCAGGGTGCATGCCTGGTGCGCCTGCCATTAAATCTGCCGCTAAGAACCACACAACTTGAGACCACATTGCAGCACGCAGCCCTCTTGTCCCAGCAAACAGAAACCCAGATGTCTGTGTGCTCATAAAGTGTGGATTCAAGCGGTTGGGCCCACAAAGCTGAGCATCTGTGTGGGTTTCAAAGTTCTCTCTGCAGAATTCTGAAGGTTTAGGGCATAAAACATAAAGCTTGCAGTCTGTTGACAGAAGCATGTTGAACAGCCTTGTATTAAGGCTGGGACTCTGACTCAGAACAGCCTGCTACAGAAAGCTCTGCTCTTAATGTCACAGCTGTCTGTCAAGGGTCACAAGCGATGACAGGGCTGTGGTGGCAGGTGGCAAGGGTCCTATCCAGGACCCAGGGACTGCAGAGTGAATGAGTAGAGGCAGTTGTCCCCCTGACTGTGGCTGGGTGAGTCCTGCAGTTTCTGGAGGAGGCTGGAACAGAAGCAGAGAGGGTACAGGGTTTGGGAGTCTTACTGAAGTCTGTGAGCCACACAAATGCTAGGTATGGCCTTTGTGCTCATAGCTACTTCTCTTGGCATAAGCACACATCATCCACACAAGTGGGGACAAACAAATGACTGTTCCAAGCTAATTACGTGAATCTGAGTGGCTCTGAAATTAATGCAGAGGATAACTTGTTCAGGGTTGTTGGCTGATATCTGCATAAAGCTTTGTTGTTTTACCCACTTTACCTCTGCTAATGAAAGAAATTAATTCCAGCCTGACCAGGCAGTGGCTCAGCAGATAGAGCATCAGACTAGGACGCAAGGACCCAGGTTCGAAATCCCGAGGTTGCCAGCTTGAGCACGGGTTCACCAGCTTGAGCGCTGGGTCGCTGGCTTGAGCCCAAAGGTTACTGGCTTGAGCAAGGGGTCACTTACTCTGCTGTAGCCCCCCAGACAAGGCACATATGAGAAAGCAATCAATGAACACCAAAGGTGCCGCAACGAAGAATTGATGCTCCTCATCTCTCTCCCTGCCTGTCTGTCTCTATCTGTCCCTCTCTCTGACTCTATCTCTGTAAAAAAAAGAAAAAGAAAAGAATTCCAGAATAATTTTAGTTGCGAAGTTGGCAGGGAGGGCCCCCATCCACCCTTCACCTAGCTTCCCCTGGTGTTAAAATCTTACATAACCACAGCACAATAATCACAACTAAAAAATTATCCTTGTCAACTCTCAGAGACTTTATTTTCCCATGTTCCCACTCGTGTCATCTTACTGTCCTGGGATCCAAGCCGGGGACCCCAGTTGCATTCAGGACTTGTGTTCCTTTTAAATTACAGAAGTTCTAAGTGATTGGAAGTTTCTTTATCGAATCTGCATGTCTTCATCCATTTTCCTGGGTATCACCCATGTTTATCGGCTTATCCCCTGCCCCACCCCCCGGATCTCTAACTCCCTTTCACCTGTGCACGTTATGGGACTACAAGAACACAAGATAGCATCACCGCAGATAGTTTTCTCACAAATACTTCTTCCCATGAAAACCTAACAAAAACTCCACAGACAAAAAGAGAATAAGCAGACCAAACTTATTAAATTTCCTTTAGGCTTGCTGAGTGATTTATTTCATGAAGTTGGGGCAAAGGGGAGGGAGGTTTTCCTGGCTCAGTTAGAATCTTAGGACAAGGATGGGGTGGGGGAAAGAAACAGGAGAGGTTGTGGTGTAGGCAGCCTGTTCCATAAACAGGCTTTGGCTGCAGTGGGACCAAAAATGGGGAGACATGTGGGATGGGAGATTTTAAAATCCAGGATCACCTTAGATTAAGGGAAAGAAAAAAGTCATACAGACAGGCAGACAAGATGGTTAAGGAGCTGACAGTGATTTGGATGAGAAGTTTAGGTGGCTGGGGCAAAGCTGAAATAAAGTTAGGGGTTAGGGGTTTTGTTGAAGTTGATAGCTGACCCTGCTTGGAAGAAAGTGAACCCAAGCACAGTTTTCCCTTGGAGAGGCTGAACCACTGTTTCAAACAACTAGATAAAATTGTCCATTAAAGGCAAGGAGCAGATTCATGGCAGGCACTTGGCAGACTGCAGGAAGGATGGAAGCTAAGGGCACAGGTTGGGCCACTGAGAAGAGTGTATGCTTCCTGGGAGGCAACACAGCCAGCCAGACAGAAGGATCACAGGCTCTGGAGTCCTGTGTAGTAGATATTGGTTGCTGCATAACGAATTACCTCAAATTTAGCAGATTGAAAAATACATGTTTATTCAAGTTTCTGTGCATGATTATCTGAGAATGATTATCTGAGTGTTTCTGGCTGGAGCCTTTCAGTCAAGATACTGGTGAGACTGCCTCATTTGAAGGTTCAACTGGGGCTGGAGAAGCAACTTTAAGGATGGCACCCTTATTTGGCTGTTGGCGGGAGGTCCCTGCTTCTTTTCCATGCATGGCCCCTTTGTAGCACTGCTTGAGCATCCTCACAACATGGCAGCTGGCTCTCCCCATTGAGTGATCCCAGAGAGAGAGGAAAGAGGAAGCCATGGGTCTTTTATGACTTAGTCCCAGAAGTCATACTCCATTGCTTCTGGTACATTAGGAGTGAGTCATCAAGTCCAGCCTGCACTCAAAGGGAGGTAAATTTGGCACTGCCAAAAAGATGGTGGCAAATAATTCATGGACATGTTTTCAAACCACCACCTGCTGTGACCTTGGGCAAGTCACCTGGCTCCTGTGTGCCTCCATTTTCTCTTCTATCAGAATATGGCTTGCCTGACCAGGCAGTGGTGCAGTGGATAGAGCATCAGCCTGGGACGCTGAGGATGCAGGTTTGAAACTCCGAGGTCAACAGTTTGAGCACGGGCTCATCCGGCTTGAGTGTGGGATCATAGACATGACCACATGGTTGCTGGCTTGAGCCCAAAAGTCGCTGGCTTGACACCCAAGGTTGCCGGCTTGAGCAAGGGGTCACTGGCTTGCCTACAGCCCCCTAGTCAAGGCACATATGAGAAAGCAATCAATGAACAACTAAGGTGCTGCAACTATGAGTTGATGCTTCTCATCTCTCTCTCTTCCTTCCCTTCCTGTTTGTTCCTCTCTCTCTCTCTCTGTGTCTCTCTTGCATGCACCAAAAAAAAAAAAAAAAAGAATATTGCTGGCCTCCAGCAGAGTGGTGATTATGAATCAGATAATGCATGTAAATATTTAGTGTGATGCATTTCTCTCAACACATTTCTAATCTCTTTTTTTCTCTTTTTTTATTTAGAAATTAAATTTAATCAGGTAACATTAGACAATAAGCATACATAGGATTCAGCCTGACCAGGCGGTGGCGCAGTGGATAGAGCGTCAGACTGAGACGCAGAGGACTGAGGTTTGAAACCCCGAGGTCACTAGCTTGAGCATGGGCTCCTCTGGCTTGAGTGTGGGGTTGCTGGCTGAGCATGAGATCATAGACATGGGGTCGCTGGCTTGAGCAAGGGGTCACTTGCTCTGCTGTAGCCCCCCGGTCAAGGCACATATGAGAAAGCAATCAATGAACAACTAAGGTGCCACAACAAAGAATTGATGTTTCTCATCTCTCTCCCTTCCTGTCTGTCTGTCCCTGTCTCTGTCTCTGTCACAAAAAAAGAACAAAAAAAAGAACACATAGGTTTCAGGTAAACATCTCATAGCATTTGAACTATTGATTGTGTTGTGTGCCCATCACCCAAAGTCAAATTATTTTCTGTCACTGCATATTTGTCCCTCTTTACTCCCCTCCCCCACTCTCTTCCCACTGGTAACCACTTCACTTTTTTTTTTTTTTTAATACAGAGACAGAAAGAGAGTCAGAGAGAGGGATAGACAGACAGGAGCAGAGAGAGATGAGCAGCATCAATCATTAGTTTTTCGTTGCTATACCTTAGTTGTTCATTGATTACTTTCTCATATGTGCCTTAGAGGGGGTAGGGTGGGGTGGGGCTACAGCAGACCGAGTGACCCCTTGCTCGAGCCAGTGACCTTGTGCTGAAGCTGGTGAGCCTTGCTCAAACCAGATGAGCCCGCACTCAAGCTGGCGACCTTGGGTCTCGAACCTGGGTCCTCCGCATCCCAGTCCGACGCTCTATCCACAGCGCCACCACCTAGTCAGGCACCACTCACTTTTGTCTAACATTTCCAGTCTGTTGAGGAATGATGTAACAGCTGTAGTTATCAAACTGTCACCCTGGAACTGCAAGGCCAGAGTGCAAAGGGAGATAACTCACTCTCTTGGTCAACACTGAGCTAAAGAGTGGAGAGAACATTGTGGCTGTTCTTTCCCTGGCTCCCTTCTTGAAAGGTCAGCCACTTCTCCCAAAGGGACTCTAGGGGACCCCAGACTCTGCATCCCGAAGAAACTGTCTTGCTATCCATGAATACAGATTGCAAAATTCAAGAGAAAACAAACAAAGTTGAGGGTGTGGAAGTGACTGCCAGGAAGCTATAGACAGGCACAGTAGGCACGGGGCATAGCACATGCAAAGGCCCTGAAGCTAGACTGTTCTTGGCATGTTTGAAGAACAGTGATGACATCTATAGCTGGCCGATGACATCTATAGCTGGCCCCAAGGGAGGGAGGAAGTAGGAACTGATGGCAGAGACCAAAGATCAGGTGGGACCCTGGGGAGTGAAAGCCACAGGAAGGTTCTAGCAGAGGTGGCACATGGCCTGACTCAGATTTTCGGTGGTGAGGACAGAAGCAGCCAGCCCCCAATAAGGCCAAGGTGGTGCTCTCCTTATCCCAGGGTAGAAATGGCGGAGGTGGCCCAATTCTAGATATATTTTGAAGGTGAAGCTGTCAGCATTGTCAGGCACTGAGAAAGATGTCACCGATAACCTTTTGTTCTGAGAGATTATAGAAACGTAGATTCTGTCTGAGATGAGGAGAACTGGGGGAGGAACAGGTATTTTGGGGGTGTGAGAAGAGCTATCAGGAACTGTTTCATGTGTGTCAGATTTAAGATGCTTGTCAGTCAGTGGAGTGTGGTGACAAATGACCACAAACGTGATGGCTTAAAACAGTTCCTGTTTATTGTATAACAGTTTTTGTGGGTCAGGAGTCTGGACATGACTTAGCACTCTGCTCAGGGTCTCTTGAAGCAGCAATCAGAGGGCTGGCTGGGCCGCTTTCTCATATGAAGGCCTGACTGCAGAAGGACCCACTTCCAAACTCATTCAGGTTGCTGACAGATGATGAGGGACCAGGCTTTGGCTGACTGTCAGCTGATAGCCACTCTCAGGTCCTGGAGGTTGCCTGCAGCTCCTTGTCCCCAGCACGGCCACTTCATCAAGCCAGCTCCAGTTTGCTAAGACAGAGTCTTACATAATGTCATATAATCATGACAGTGATGCCCCATCACCTCTGCCAGAGTCTGTTGGTTAGAAGCAAGTCACAGGTCCTAGTCACACTTAAGGGGACAAGATTACACAGGGGTGTGAACACCAGGAGGTGAGGGTCATGGAAGTCACCTGAGGTCACCCAGAAGAAGATTCCAGTAGCCCTTCGGACCTGAGTCAGGAATCCAGAAGATGAGTCTGGGCTGGAGCTTGTAGTCGGCTGGGATGTTATTAAAACCAGAGTGGACAGAGGGTGACGGAGGACGATCTCTCTTTGGGTGATGGGTATGCAACAGAACTAAATGACAAGATAACCTGGAAATGTTTTCTTTGAATATATGTGCCCTGATTTATTGATGTCACCCCATTAAAATAAAAATTTATTTATAAAAAAAACCCAAAAAACCCCAGAGTGGAGGCGATCACAGGGGTGGGCACGTAGCTGCAGGTAGCGCATGAAAATAGTTATTTAATCTTCTTTAAAAATGGCCTACTTTTTAAACCTAAAAAAATTCTCTTAAAGAAACTTGGTCGCTGACATGTATAAAAAGAAAACAAGTAAAAGAGTGCAACTTTCCAAATAACTGGAAAGAAACCCCTGTTCTTACATTGCTACTGTCCCCCAGGGCCCAGATTTAAGCGAGGCAAGCACAAGCATGACCCTCACTGTGGACACAACATTTAAGGGGATGCCAAAAACTCAGTGGTCTGGAGAAACAGTGTCATAGTGCAATACTTTAAAATATTGAGTGCAGAGGGGTTTTCAATAAGCAAGGTAACATTTCAAGCGAAGAAGGCATACGACAGGGCTGGGATTGGGGAGGGGGGAGAATGAGACGAGCCGGGCAAGTGAAAGGTTTGATCCTGTCTGTAGGTAGTGTTGCTATTTGTGGATCATGGGTTTTGGTGTTAGTTTTGATTCTTTTTCCCCTTGATGCCTGAAAAAGTTATTTATCTTATGGACTGAGGTTTTTTGGTCCCCCTTAAGTTTCGCCGCCTGAGGCTAGTGCCTTGATCACCTCACCCTAGGCCTTGGCCTGGGTCTCCTCCCTGAAAGTTCTTCACTTGAGATTCACTGTTTTTGGGAACAAACGCTGGCAAGCGTGAGAGTGGCATTAAGGACATCTGGCCTTAAAACGAGAATCTCCGTGTCACCGGCAGGAGGCTGCAAACAGATGATATTCCCGCTTCAGCCACAGTTACGGCTCAGTTCCCAGAGCCCTCTTGCTTAGCACCTCCTTAGAAAACCCCCAACTTGTTCCAGACCCTTCCTGGCAGATGAAGACAGAAGGGGAGTAAAGGGGCCAAATGTCCTGGTTTCCAGGTTCAAGCTGGAGCAGTTCCAGGTGGCCTAGGATGATCAGTCACTGCAGATGGGGTGACTCACTCAGTGTTGCGCCGTCACTGCCAAGTCGGGACGAGAGTCAGGCCTTCTGCCTCCCGCCTGGGACAGAGGACAGTGAAGTGGCATGTGTTAAGCTGGAGGTGGCCAAACCACAGGCTCAAGTTGGGGACATCAGTGCTAACAATTCACAATTTAGCTTTGCTCTCTGTCTTGATCCTTTCCCTGGATCTTGGGGAACCTTTTGGATCTTAGATCTGGTGTCTCAAAACTGTTAGGACCATTCCTGAAACTGGGGACAGCGAGTCCCTCGCCCACTCATTTCTCTTATTTTACAACTGCACATTCATTCTTTACCTTCTCATGTATCTCTCAAGCTCAGGTGGTAACTTATCCCCCTATGTGGCTTTCAGAAAAATTATTTATGCCTCATCCTGTCAAGGGCTTTCACTTAGCCCAAGGTGGCCGTGCGGGGCCAGCCATCGCCCCCTCCACTCTCTCTTATTTCTTGTAATCGGCTATCTTCCATCTTTCTACTCAGCTTTTGTATCCCATTCTCTCTCACTCCCATCTTTGCAAAAAATAAAAACACAGCAAATCCTAGAAGAGATTTTGTATTCTGAGATTAGGGATGTCAAGGGTCTTCCAGAGCCTTCCATTGCTTTGCCTCTCTCTCTTAAGCAAAACACCCACTTGTCCGAGACAGGCTGTCTCCATTCCATCTGAGTGAAAAGAAAAAGATACATCTAAACAGGCATATTTGTTTTTCATCTACCCAACACCAGATAATTTATTTGGCTGACTTTTTTGTTGAGCCCTAAATGAACTTTTACATCTTGGTCAGAAGTTTACTTCCATTTAGAAATGCGGGTGTTTAGGGAAAGCTGGTCATTAAATGGATGTTACCTTATGATTTAATAATTAGCTCCAGACGACTCCAGCTTCTGCTTCTCAAAATGAGATGGGAGATAAAGCAATCCAGACAGGTCATTTCTGGAGGCATGTAGCACACTTTATGCAAAGCTAACAAGCACGTGGTCCATTTCTTCTTTGGCAACATGTACTCAAGCAGCAAAAGTCTCGTCTAGGCCAATTGTTTGCAAAGACTTTGCGGGGAGATGAGAGCAGGAGAAGGTACAGAAGGCACATGTTTGTCATTGAAGAACTCACAGGCATTGCAAAGATTCTGTCATATGGGTGCATCCATGTAGAACTTTGTAATCAATTCCCAAGCCGTGAATCTAGCCATTGAATGTCTGGGTATGATCAGGGTGCTGGGTGATGACTGGGAAGATGTTGAAGCCAAGAATTTGAACTTGGTGCTAAGGGGAGTGAAGAACAATGGAAGAGCAGGGAAATAATGCCACCATATATCTATAGATCAGGCTTTCTACCTCTGGGCACAGCTGACATTTGGGGCATCCTGGGCACTGTGGGATGCTGATCAACATCTCTGATCCCCACCCACTCAATGCCAGGAGCACCCCCAGTTGTGACAACCATAGATGTACCCAGATGTCACCTACTGTCCCCCAGGGGAAGAATTATCCCCAGATGAGAACCCCTGGTATAAGCAGATATCTCTAGTTGTAGGGAAAAACGGATAGGTAGGGGCAAGCCTGGACTTAGCAAGAAAGCCTGAGACTAGCCCTGGGGAGCAGTGAAGGTCATGAGCACTGGGATGGATGACTGGAGAGGAGGAAGGAAATAGATTGGCCAGCCAGACTTGACCAGCAAGGAGAGGAAGGAGGAAGGAGGAGGGACAGAAGACTCTGGGGCTTGATCGAGAGTATCAGCCATAGGAGGGGTGGTACCCAGTTGATGGGGGCACCATGATTCCCAAAGAAAGGAATTCTGGGAAGACAAAAATGACATTGTCACCCACATGCCATAGAAAATTAGCACTAAAAGAACAAACCTGATTAATAACCAGAGGTAACAAGACCTGAAGAGGTTAACTGCCTCTGATGATCACAAATTAATTAGGTTGAAGATGAAATGTGGACATTGGTTTTCTTTTTCTTTTTCTTTTTTTTGTGAGAATAAGGGAGATACAGAGACAGACTCCCGCATGTGCCCCAGCCAGGATCCACATGGCATCCCTCATCTGGGGCTGATGCTCTGCCCATCTGGGGCCATGCTTGCAACCGAGCTATTTTTAACGCCTGAAGTGGAGGCTCCACAGAGCCATCCTCAGCACCAGGGACCTATGTGCTCAAATCAATCAAGCCATGGCTGAGGGAGGGGAATATGGGAGACTGCAAGCTGACAAAGATCCTTGCAGTTTAAGGGTTAAGTGCTGGTCAGCAGCAGGGCTAGAGAGAGTGAGAAGGGAGGGAGGGATGGAGAAGCAGAAGGTTACTTCTCCTGAGTGCCCTGACCAGGAATTAAACCCGGGACTTCCACACACTGGGTCAACGCTCTACCACTGAGCCAACCAGTAAGGGCCAGACATCGGTTTTCTGATGACTAACATTCCTCCCACATGACTCCAGAAAACAGTGAGGGAAGGGCAAGTCCCATTTTCAAGGTACTCTCCCTATGAAGATGGATGCCCAATGCCCGGATCAGCAATCAACCTGTCCCAGGTTGGCACTGGGCAGCATTGCCCATAGAGCTTGTATTAGTTTCCTGTTGTTGCTGTGACAAAGTGGATCTCAAGGGGCTAAACTCAGGTGTGGGCAGGGCTGGTCCTTCTGTAGACTCCAGTGCAAATTGTTTCTAGCCCTTTTCCAACTTCTGGAGTTGCCACATCCCTGGCCAGCCCCTTCCTCATCCCCACAGCCAGTAGCACAGCCTCTTCCATCTCTGACTGTGACCCTCCTGCCTCCCTTTTCCCTGTGAGGACACTGGGCCCCCTGGTAATCCAGGGTCATCCGCATCTCAGAGTCCTTGACTTATTCCTGCCTGCAAGGTCCCTTTACTGTGGGAGGTGACATGTTTACAGGTCCTGAGACCAGGCAGGGATATCTTTGGGGGTATTATTCTACCTGCCTCAGTGCCCATGCAAAATGACATTTCTGTGGAAGCACCAGAGACACTGTCAGAATTTTTGGATCAAACAGTCACTGCCTTTTCTGAGCCTTGCTTGGTTCAGGGGCAGATTTTGTAGCCCGATTTTTATCTGCTCTCCACCAAGCCTGCCAACTGCTAGATGAGGTTTCTCTGTCCTCCGAGGAGGGCCACAGCGGGGTTGAGCCAGGGCATGGGTGCGCTGGTGAGCAAGAGGCTCAGAGGAGGGCAGAGCTGGCCCGGTGGGGTTCTCCTGTGCTTTCTGGTTTGTTCGCAGGTACTTGCTGCTGGCTCCCCTCACTCTGGATATTTCTGTGTAGAAACGGTCTCCCGTTGTACTCTGTGGTTCTGAGTCTTCAACTGTCACTCACACCAGCTTTGCTTTCTAACATTCCAGTTTCTGGCAGTTTCTCTCTTTCTCTTTTAAATTTTTTCCTTATTTTTTGTAACATAAAGTTGACCATTTTAACCATTTTTAAGTTTGTACAGCTCAGTGGCATTCAGCACAGTCACACTGTTATGCAGCCGTCACCGCCGTCCAGATCTAGGACTTTCTCACCTTCCCAAAGTGACACTCTGTCCCCTCTAAACACTCACTCCCCCTCCCTCCCCCAGCCCCTGGCTCCCACTATCTACTCTCTGTCTCTATGAATCTGACTCCTCTAGGGACCTCCTGTAAGTGCAATCACACAGTATTCGTCCTTTAGAGCCTGGCTTCTGTCACTGAGCATAATGTCCTCAAGGTTCATCCATGTTATAGCAAGGATCACTGCTTCATTCTCTTGGTTGAATAATATTCCACTGTGTAGATGTACTATGTTGTGCTAATTTGTTCATTCATCAATGGATATTTGGGTCACTTCCACCTTTGGCTGTTGTGAAGCATGTTGCTGTGAATACGGTACACAGGTACCTGTTGTTTCAATTCCTTTGTGTGTCTACCCGGAAGTGGAACTGCTGAGTCATATGGTGCTGCTATTTAGTTTTTTGAGGAACCACTGTTTTCCAGTCAGCTGCCTCATTTTATCATTCCTGCCAACAGTGCACAAGAGTTAGGTTTCTCCACATCCTCATCAATACTTGTTATTGTCTGTTTTTTGATAGTAGCTATCTTAATGGGTGTGAAATCTCTCTTTTTTTGACTCTTCCTTTGTGAGGAGTTTAGGGATGACAACAAGGTCAGAGGTCACATTTTCCATACTAGTCTCTGTGGTAGGCAGATTTCTAAGGCAGTTCCTAAGATTTCAGCCTACTGGGTTACATGAACTATATAATCTCTTTCCCATGAGTATGAAGAACCATTGAATAGAATGCCATGGTCACTTCCTTGATTAGATCACATTAGATGAGCAAGTTGACAGAGTGTAACTCCCACAATTATTTTATATTCTGTAAGACTCTATCCTAACTGAGTGGAGTTGGTTTTTCCTGGTGGCTTTGACAAAGTTGCTGCCATCTTCTCAGGAGGCCCCTAGGAGCTGAAAGCACATCTTAGTCCTACAATTGCAAGAAATCACATTTTGCCAACAATAAGGAGCTCGGAAGTGGACCTTTCCCAGTTGACCTTCTTTCTGGGTGAGGGTGCAGCCTAGGTGACACCTTCTTTGCAACTTTGTGAGATACTGAACAGGGGACCTAGCTAAAACATACTGGGATCCTGACCCATAGAATCCTTGAGATAAGCAATGTGCATGTTTTAAAGCTGCTATATTTATAATTTGTTACGAAGCAGTAGCTGACTGATACACTTTCCCTACATTGGACCTTCCTCCCTCTCCCCTGCCATGGGGCTTTTTACATTCTCTATTCTTACTGTATGAACATCTGTTCCTTCCACTGTGTACTTACTGAATTAAAAAAAAAAAATTTTATTCAGTGTGAGGAGAGGAGGCAGAGACAGACTCCTGCAGGCACCCTGACCGGGATCCACCCAGCAAGCCCACTAGGGAGCGATGTTCTGCCCATCTGGGGTGTTGCTTCATTGCTCAGCAATTGAGCTCTTCTTAGCACCTGAAGTAGAGGCCATTGAGCTATCCTCAGCACCTGAGGCCAACTCGCTCCTATCAAGCCATGCCTGCAGAAGGGGAGGAGAAGAGAGTGATGAGAGAGAGAGAGAGAGAGAGAGAGAGAAAGAGAGAGGGAGGGAGAGAGAGAGAGAGAAGCAAGAGGGGGAGGGGTGGAGAAGCAGATGGGCACTTCTCCTGTGTGCCCTGACTGGGAATTGAACCTAGGATATCCACATATTGGGTCTATGCTCTACCACTGAGCCAACCGGCCAGGGCCCTGAATTCTTATTTATTCTTCAGAATTCAGATAACTTATTCTTCTCTCAGGAAGCCTCCCATGACCCCCTATCTAGATCCGAGCTCATAGTCCCATGGATGCATCTCTATTTTTGAGCCTTTTTTGTTGTTGTAATTTTAATTTATTTAGATCTTTGCCATAAGGTTTAAGCTCTGTGAGCTCAGAGAATTACATCTGCCTCATTCAAGGTTGGGTACCCAGCACAGGGCAATCAGGTCATAAATATCAGACAGATGGAGAGCTGAATGAATGGTGCTTCTATATTCGATGCTAAATAGCAGTAGGGCCCCTTCTGTGCCCTAATGATGATGATGACAAGACAATTTAGAGAACACAGGAATCCTTAGAAAACCCACGGGGTGGGGGTAGCAGGGGCAGCTGAGCTTGAATGAACTTAGTGTGTGTGTTTGGGGTGGTGAGACATCAATGAGCTCACACACTAAATTTGAGTTTCTAGCCTTAATCACAGAAGTGAATCTTGGTGTCTTTGTCCCTAAAACATTTCATCAAGTGATTCTTAGAGATTCTTGGCTCCTCAGAAGGCAGTTCAGCTCAAGTGTGAGAATAAAGGGGCATGTGTTATGCAGCCTTGCTCCCTGCCAGCCCTGCACCCCGCCGCCCCCACACATCTCCCCTTTCTCATCAGCTCTGGATGTGACTGTGAGATGTGGTACAACCATTCCCAGCAGGGACACAGTTCTGTGATAGGATGGAACATTCTGGCTGGACCCCAGCATAGGGTTCCAGACTTAACAATAAACAGACTCAAATTAACCCTCAGGTAAATTTGACTTTCAGTTAAACAACAAATACGTTTTTTAGTATAAGTATGTCCCAAATATTGCCCAAGATATACTAGACTACTGATCAGGGATTGTATTGCTTAAGGTTCTCTAGAGAAATAGAACCAATAGAATGGAGAAAGAGAGAGAGAGATCTTAAGGAATTGGTTCACACAGTTGTGGAGCTGGCAAGCCCAGAATCTGCAGGGCAAACTGGAGACCCTGGAAAAGATATGTTGCAGCTAGACTCTGAAGGGAGTCTGGAGGCAGAATGTATTCATTCTTGGGGGAGCTCAGTCTTTTCTCTAAAGGTCTTCAACTAATTAGATGTGGTCCACACACAGTTCAAAAAGACTTTTGCATTACTCAACATCTACCAACTTCTATGTTAATTTCATTTAAAAATTACCATCACAGCAACATCTAGAATAATGTTTAACCAAACAACGAGGCACTGTAACCTAGAAAAGTGAACACACAGAATTAACCATCCTAACCCAGCCCTGGCCAGTTATCTCAGTTGGTTAGAGCATCATCCTGATACGGTTGCAGTTCCAACCCCCAGTTGGAGCACATACAGGAATTAACCAATGAAAGCATAAATCAGTGGAGCAACAAATCCATTTTCATCTCACTCTCTCTTTCCCTTCCTCTCTGTCTCTAAAATCAATTAAAATAAAAAAGAGGAAGAATAATTAGCCCTGGCTAGTTGGCTCAGCAGTAGAGCATTGGCCTGGTGTGTGGAAGTCCCAGGTTCAATTCCCAGTCAGGGCACACACGAGAAGCGACTATCCCTCTCTCCCTTCTTTTTCTTTCTCTCTCTCCTTCCCACAGCCATGGCTCATTCGAGCAAGTTGGCCCCAGGTGCTGAGGATGCCATGGCCTTGCCTAAGTTACTAAAATAGCTCAGTTGCCAAACAATGAAGCAACGGCCCCAGATGGGCAGAGCATCACCCCATAGGGGCTTGCCGGATGGATCCTGGTTAGGGCACATGCGGGAGTTGGCCTCTTTGCCTCTCACTTAATAAAAAAAAAAGAATAAAAAAGGATAATAAGCCTGACCAGGTGTGACCCAGTGGATAGAGCATTGGACTGGGATGCAGAGGACCCAGGTTCAAGACCCTGAGGTTGCCAGCTTGAGCGCAGGCTCGTCTGGCTTGAGCAAAAAAACTCACCAGCTTGGACACAGTCACTGACTCGAGTAAGGGGTTACTCGGTTTGCTGAAGGCCCGCGGTCAAGGCACATATGAGAGAGCGATCGATGAACAACTAAGGTGTCACAACGAAAAACTGGTGATTGATGCTTCTCATCTCTCTCTGTTCCTGTCTGTTCCTGTTCTCTCTCTGACTCTCTCTCTGTTCCTGTAAAAAAAAAAAAAAAGGATAATAAGAAGAATCACCTGACTGGTGGTGTGGCTCAGTGGATAGGAGCATCAACCTGAGACACTGAGATCCCAAGTTTAAAATCCCAAGATCACCGGCTTGGTGCAGGCTCACCAGCTTGAGCATGTAGTCGCTGGCTAGAGTGTAGGATCATCAACATGATTGCATGGTTGCTGGCCTGAGCCCAAAGGTTACTTGCTTGAAGCCAAAGGTTGCTTGCTTGAGCCCAAGGTCACTGGCTTGAGCAAGGTCAAGGTACTTATGAGAGACAATCAATGAACAACTAAGTGTCACGACTGCGAATTGATGCTTTTCCTCTCTCTCCTTTCCTGTCTATCTGTCTCTCTCTTACATACACACAAACACAAAATAAAAATAAAAAAGAATCAACCATCCCAGAGACATACTTATGCTATAGAAGTATGTGTTGTTTATCTGAAATTCAAATTTAATGGAGTATTCTATATTTTATCTAACACCCAGGCCTGACGTTCATCCCTAGTGACCTTCAAAGTGACCCCACAATCTTCAGGGAGGCCCCCAGTCAAATGGCATCTCCATGGAGCCCTATCAAGGAAAATAAGATGGGAGTGTCGAGTGTCACCCAGCTTTCTTCTCTGTGGTTTTCTGATGGGGAAAAATGTGTCAGTGTCCAGGAACGAATCCTTTCTACCCACATGGTGCAGACACCTCTCTAGGAGCTGAGGCGAAGGGGAGGCGATGAGAGCCACCCCTGCACAAAGCTCGTGGATGATTCAGCCCCTCTGGAGAGAAAGGTTCCTCTGGGGGCTGAGCAAACAGTGGGTTTGGAGTAAAGGTCTGCTCAGGTCTTGGGAACCTAAGAGAATTATCCAGTGGGGGGGGGGGTAGGTGAGTTACACATTCAAGGCTTTGTCTTAGGGCTCTTCTTGTCATAAGTGGCAAAAACCAACTCCCTGTGTGATAAAGAGAGTTTGTTGGCTCTTGACGAACGTTTCAGAGGCAAAAGTGACAGGGCTCAGCCTGTCACCACCTCTCAGCTCTGTTTTCTGGGAATTGAGACCCTGGAGCCTCCAGAAAGATCATAAGCCTCTATTTTGAGACTTCTGACCTCCAAAACTGCAAGATAATAAACCTGTGTTCCTTTAAGCCTCTAGGTTTGTGGTGATGTATTTCAGAAATTCGTACATATTCTTTCCAGCAGTGGACTCCAGTGACCTGTGGGGCTGCATGTGCAGCCCAGCCAACACTTTGAATCCATTTTTAGGACTTTTTTTTTTTTAAAGATCTTATTTATTGATTTTAGAGACAGGAGAGAAAGAGAGAGAAAGGGGGAGGGGAGAAGCAGTTGCTTCTCGTCTGTGCCCTGACCAGGCAAGCCCATGGTTTTGAACCAGCAACCTCAGCATTCCAGATTGATACTTTATCCACTGTACCATCACAAGTCAGTCTAGGATGTTTTAAAGTAGAGTCTGCTGGTTCCTGGGGCACTGTTCATGGCTGTCATACCTGTACAACATGGCTTAGGGGAAGAGAAACACCCTTTGACAATGACATTTTTCTGCCCTTTTTTCGCTGGCATCCAGGTGGCTGTCTGGGGGTCTGGGAGCCATGGAGCCCACCGTTGGTGAATTACAACCAGTACCCAGGGCAACAAAAGAAGACCGTGCTCCGGACTCTGCGTGCTGCCGAGCGGCCCTTTCCGCTGCAGTGGCCACCAGCATCGTCATCCTTACCCTGGCAGTCCTTGTGGGTAAGTGGCTGATGGCTTACACAAGTTTATACACTAAGCAACTTGCACAGTGAAGCGATGCTCAGATGTGGCTCAGTGGTGTCCGCGTGATGATCTCAGAGACACAGGGCTGACTGTGTAATGTGGAATTAAACGCGGCCCTTCAGACACCCAAGTGATGAGACGAGCAGGCGAGGTGCGCAGGCACATACTCGGGGGCAACTGGGCACACAAACAAGCAAGTGAATACCTGCATATTTTGGTTTCCCACAGCCGGGTTCTCCAAGGAAGTTTTCATAGCCACGTGAAATGGAGACAAACGGGGACAGAAAAATGAACTTTTAAAAAGTCTAAAGAGCTCTAGCCGGATAGCTCGGTTGGTTAGCATAGTCCTGAAGCACAGAGGTTGCCAGTTCAGTTCCTGGTCAGGGCACATACAGGAACCGATGTTCCTGTCTCTTTCCTGCTCTCTCCCTACTCCTCTCTAAAATCAATAAAATAAACATTAAAAAAACAAAATAAAGTAAAAATATGGGAAATTTAAAAAGTATAAAAAAATGAAGAATCATCTATATTTCCACCACGCAATGGCTCCCATTTCATATTTATTTCCAGTAGACATTCATAGAATTTAAGATAAAACATGCAAAGTGATGACCCATCTATAAAGTGTGGGCTGTAGTTATAAAAAAAACAAAGAAAGTTCTTTTTATATCTCAATTGAATGATCTATAGCTCTCTACAAAGTGTGCCATGTTCCAGTGTTGTCCTCATTCATGCTGTCCATGATGGTGGCCCTGAGCCCTAGTGGCCATTTAGAGTTAAATCTATTAAAATGAAATAACATTTAAAATTAAATCCCTCAGTCCCCAGCAGCCACATTCCACAGGTGGCTCATGGCTACTGCACTGGGCAGTGCAAATCTAGAACGTTCAGTCATCTCGGGGTTCCTGCAGCTCTGGAACGGGCTTATTCTGAGATAAGGTTCTGATGGTTTCATTTGGGAATGTGAAAGTCACCTCACTTTCATGAGATGATGATAGTAAGCGGTATTTTGTAGGAAAATGCTCAAAGATCTCACATGGCAAAATAATAAGTTGGCAACCCTTTGTGGATCCCCCAAAGTTAAAATATATATATTTGCAGAACATCAGGAATATCTCATAGCTAGGCACAGCTCACCAAGACCTCTACTGGCCCTTGGCATCAAGTGCAGGAATTGAATTCATGTGTGTGTGTGTGTGCGTGTGTGTATGTGTGTGCGCGCGCGCGTGTACGCACATGCACAAGGGTGTATATGCATGTAAGAGTATGCATGCATGTGTGGGTATCCTTGTACAGGGAGAGGTGGGAGCAGGTTTTCACACCTTTTTTCTAGAAGCACCGATACATTTTGTGAACAAGAGATAACCATCATCCCCAGCATGACCCCTGAAACTAAGGAAAGCTTTAAAAAGCACTGAAAACTTTAAAAAAAATTTTAAATGTTTTAAAGTAAAAATGAAAATCTATTTCTTTTCCCTTTAAGACAGCCCACAGTTTCTGGTGGAAGCATTAGTTAGTCTTGGGGGGAGCTAGGGGAAGGTGCTGGGATTTCTCTGCTGTTTCTCCAGCTCCTTAAGAGTCTGTGACTCCAGGGGAAAAGAGGAAGGCTCAGTTGGGTGTTGAACACAAGCAATTTTGTCTTCACAACAGGGCACTCATTTTTCTTTTTCTTTTTAAGTTTATTTTTCTTAATGCACACTGCATACAGGGAGAGAGAGAAAGAGAGATAGACAGGAAGGAAAAGATATGAGAAGCATCAACTCATAGTTGCGGCACTTCAATTATTCATTGATTGCTTCTTTGACTGGGGGGCTCCAGCCAAGCCAGTGACCCGTTGCTTCAAGCCAGTGACCATTGGGCTCAAGCCAGCGACCATGAGGTCATATCTATGATCCCATGCTCAGGCTGGCAACCCCCGCTCAAGCTGTTGAGCCTGTGCTCAAACCGGCAAGCTCAGGGTTTCAAACCTGGGGCCTCAGCTTCCCAGGTCGATGCTCATCCACTCTGTCATCACCAGTCAGGCTATTTTTAATCTCCTGAATGAGAAGACAAACCTAAAAACAAAATTTTTAGAATATTTATTGAAAAAATAAAATCTGCGTGACCAGGCGGTGGTGCAGTGGATAGAGCATCGGACTGGGATGCAGAGGACCCAGGTTTGAGACCCCGAGGTCGCCAGCTTGAGCACGGGCTTATCTGGTTTGAGCAAAAGCCCACCAGCTTGAACCCAAGGTCGCTGGCTCCAGCAAGGCGTTACTCGGTCTGCTGAAGGCCCGCGGTCAAGGCACATATGAGAAAGCAATCAATGAACAACTAAGGTGTCACAACGCGCAATGAAAAAACTAATGATTGATGCTTCTCATCTCTCTCTATTCCTGTCTGTCTGTCCCTGTCTATCCTTCTCTCTGACTCACTCTCTGTCTCTGTAAAAAAAAAATAAAATAAAAAATAAAATCTAAATGTCTATCTGGGTGAATATTCATTCAGAATAAATAGAATGGGGACTTGGCTTTTACAGTTTATGTGGCTGCTACTATCATTTTAAAAAAAACTTTTGGGCCCTGGCCTTTTGGCTCAGTGGTAGAGCGTCGGCCTGTCGTGCAGGAGTCCTGGGTTCGATTACTGGCCAGGGCACACAGGAGAAGCGCCCATCTGCTTGTCTACCCCTCCCCCTCTCCTTCCTCTCTGTCTCTCTCTTCCCCTCCCGCAGCCAAGGCTCCATTGGAGCAAAGTTGGCCCTGGCGCTGAGGATGGCTCTGTGGCCTCTGCCTCAGGCGCTAGAATGGCTCTGGTTGCAACAGAGCAACTCCCCAGATAGGCAGAGCATCGCCCCCTGGTGGGCGTGCTGGGTGGATCCCAGTTGGGCACATGCAGGAGTCTATCTTACTGCCTCCCCTTTTCCAACTTCAGAAAAATACAAAAAAAGAAAAAATAAATAAAAATAAAAAAAACTTTTGGGCCCTGGCCAATTGGCTCAGTGGTAGAGCACTGGCCTGGCGTGTGGAAGTCCCGGGTTTGATTCCCAGCCGGGACACACAGGAGAAGCAACCATCTACTTCTCCACCTTTCCCCCTCTCCTTTCTCTCTATCTCTCTCTTTCCCTCCTGCAGCCAAGGCTCCATTGGAGCAAAGTTGGCCCAGGCGCTGAGGATGACTCCATGGCCTCCACTTCAGGTGCTAGAATGGCTCTAGTTGCAACGGAGCAACACCCCAGATGGGCAGAGCATCGTCCCCTGGTGGGCATGCCAGGTGGATCCCAGTCAGGCACATGCAGGAGTCTGTCTCTCTGCCTTCCCGCTTCTCACTTCAGAAAAATACAACAAAAAACCCCACACTTTTGCAATTATAATTATTTTTTCTAGTGTGTCTTTTGACAGTTCCAACATGTTTTCGACAGTTAGAAACATGTTTTCATGGTTTATGTAGTTGCTATTGTATTCTTTATTAAAAATTTTTATAAGTTATTCCTTGCTAGTTTGTACTTTGACAAAGTTTTTCTGACAGTTGGAAACCCATGTTTTTTCAGAGGGTGGCATCCTGGGGCGGTGGTCTGAGAGTCCTGATGCCCATGGCTGTGGTCATGCCCTTGCAGTATTTGATGTCCCCTTCCCAGGGAGCAGATGGGATTATTCTCCAAAAGTGGAGGGAAAGTATCCTGAGGTCATTTCAGCCACTTTTTGCTGAAGTTGACCTCAGGCCCAGGCCAGGCATGGCCACTGAGACAAGGATGACTCAGAATTAGTCCTGCCCTCAAGCAAAACCTGGGGACCACCGGGGCCTTCAGTTGGGTGACATGTGAGAGTTGAAAGGGAGGCACTGTTAATAATCAATCAGGACAACCCCTGGGCAGTCAGCCCATTCATCTATTTATCGGGTGACCTGACCCCTAGGTGGTGGAGGCCTTCGAGGCCCCTAGCTGAGCCCCACAGTGGGCTCTCTCACAGAGCCCTGGTCTCGCCCGCAGCCTCCCTCTCTACACAGGGTGTTGATGTGGAGCACACAGCCATGCTGCAAGGAATCCGGTATGCTCGCAGCCTGCAGCAGGAGGCCTCAGACTACTACCGCACTCTGACACCCACCCTGGAAATGCTGGTGAGGAGCACCTGACAGCAAGGGGGCAAGGTGGGTGGCCAGGAGCTGCCACCAGGGGGTGCTCGCATGCCCAGCAAGCTGAGCAGGGGAGGCCCAGGCAGGCGGGAGGGAAGGCAGGGCACATGGGCAAAATAAGACAAGGCCTGTGTGGCCAAGACCGGTGCATTGTTGAATAGAGGAGAGAGTGATGTCCACTGGGAACTGACTCCCCTGGGGCTTGTAGGCCATGTTTAAAGCTTATAAATTGTCTTCCAGTGGAAAAATGAGAACCCTCACACATGGCTGGTGGGAATGTGAAATGGGGCAGCCGCTGTGGAAAAGTCTGGTTATTCGTCAAAAAGTTTAAAAAAAAGTGAAAGCAACCCAGATGTCCATCAGCTGATGAATGGATACACAAATGTGGTCCCTGCACACACTGGAATATTACTCAGCCATAAAAAGGAGAGAGCCATTGACACTCACTATAGCGTGGATGGAACTTGAACACCTGATGCTCACTCAATAAATCAAGTATCTATTTTAATATTTAAGCATGAATTAATTAAAATGAACTAAAATGTAAAAATCAGTTCCTCAGTGGCACCATTCACATTTCAAATGCTCGGTAGCCATGTGTGGATAGTGCTGCCATACAGGGCAGGGAAGATATAGAACATTGTGGAACTTTGTGGAATGTTCTGTAGCAGAGCCCAAATATAGATGTAGGCAAGAGGGTATGGACTGTGGAGTCCATCATCCCAAACTAAGCCCTGTCCACATCAGTAGTTACTCCCCTTTACCCATCACCACTTCCAGCCTGCAACCATCACCCCACTTTCTGTGGATTTGCCTGTTTGGGACATTTCACATAAATGGAATCACATGTGGCTTTTGTGTCTGGCTTCTCGCACCGAGTGTGTCATGTTAACAAGGTCTGTCCACATTGTAGTGAGTGTCAGTGCTTCACTCCTTTTCATGGCTCAGTAATATTCCTGTGTATAGATGGACCCCATTTTATCCATCCATCACTGGAGCAATATTTTTATACACATAACTTTGAAATGTCCTTCCCTGTCATTGCTTGGCTCTGTGAAGTTGCTGCATCCATTGGGTCTCAGAGGAGGTGCTTTTCCATCCCCCTTCTCCAGCTCTTCCACACATGACAGGCCTTCTCAGGGATGGGTGCCCGGGCTGTGGTCTCAACATATGCCACTGTTGTTTCCATTATAGTTTGTAAGCAGCTTTAGGAAGACAGAGTTGGAGGCCAGCTGTGTGGACTGCAAGGTGCTAAGTTACAGGTGAGCCAGGGCCTAATTGGGAATAAAGGAAATGTGGTGGACAACTGAGATGCTGGAAGACTCCAGGGAGAGGAGTCCTTCCTCCATGGGTCTCTCTCCTTCCTTCAGGGACGGGAATTCCAGTGTCCTCGTGCATTTCCGGCTGCACTTTCTTCTACTAGCCCTGCAGTCACTGGATCTGGGCCTGGAGCAGGAGCTGTTGCAGCAGGGACTCCACGTGGCGCTGCAGGACCATGGCATCCCCCTGGCTGCCTACGGCACCATTGTGTCTGCTGAGCTCACAGGCAAGTAGACAGTGGAGAACTAAGACTTTGAGAGGTGAGAGGGATGTGCGTGTGAGGAGAGCATTAAACTTTAGGTTTTCAATAATTGCCCCCCCATGATAAGAAAACACATGCACATTGCTTCATCCTCAATGGTAGGAACCAGGTGTCAGCAACCTGTAAATGGCCAGTGTAAATATTTTCATCTTTATAGCCCATTGGATCTTGTCAAGACCACTAAAGTCTGCTATAGCACAAAAGCATCCCCACACAAATGTCTAAGCAAATGGACATAGCTGTGTTTTGATAAAATTTTATTTATAAAACCAAGTGGTGGGCTGCAGTTTGTTGACCCATGATATAGAAATAAGATAAATGCTAAATTCTAAAATCTGAAAATGCATCGGACTATTGCCAGGTTAAAGATTGATCACCTTGCCCTTGCCTTATAGGATATGTATAGTCCCCCCAATGAACCCCAACACACCAGCTGGGTCTTCGTGGCCTCGACACCACCACTAATAGAAGTTTCCATGGTGGTGAAAACGTTACATGATTCCTCTGTTTGCTATGGTAGCCACCATTCCCATGTAGCTATTGAACACTTGTGCAGCTAATGAGACTGAGGAACACAGTGTTCCATTTGGTTTCATCTTAATTGATTTAAGTTACACTTTAAGTGACTCCTGCAGTGGACAGTGCTGCTCTCTGCTTTGCAATGTGATGTTTTCAAAGAATATCACCACTCACTGAGTGAGCTTAGATCTGTTCTCTATTACACTACAGGAAGCCAGAAGGGGCCATTGACAGAAAGAGACTTGAAATCAGGTATGTTTTTCTCTTTTCCATGAGTTCCTGCCCTCTGCCAGGTTTCCTCTGATTGTGGTTACTGCAAGAGTGACCACTAAGACTTAGTTTAAGTGCACAAAGGGAACACTTGAATACGGTAAACACTAGTTCTGTGTACCAGCCTCTTCTAGGGGACAGATTCATAGTCCTGTGTGTGCACAGCATTTACAGATGAAGCACTTTGTTATAAAAAATAGTTATGGGGCCCTGGCCGGTTGGCTCAGTGGTAGAGCGTCGGCCTGGCATGCAGAAGTCCCGGGTTCGATTCCCGGCCAGGGCACACAGGAGAAGCGCCCATCTGCTTCTCCACCCCTCCCCCTCTCCTTCCTCTCGGTCTCTCTCTTCCCCTCCCGCAGCCAAGGCTCCACTGGAGCAAAGATGGCCCGGGCGCTGGGGATGGCTCCTCGGCCTCTGCCCCAGGCGCTAGAGTGGCTCTGGTCGCAACAGAGCTACGCCCCGGAGGGGCAGAGCGTCGCCCCCTGGTGGGCGTGCCAGGTGGATCCCAGTCGGGCGCATGCGGGAGTCTGTCTGACTGTCTCTCCCTGTTTCCAGCTTCAGAAAAATACAGAAAGAAAAAAAAAATAGTTATGGGGATGTAAACATAGGGCATATAGTCAGTAATACTGAAATAACTATGTGTGGTGTCAGGTAAGTACTAGACTTGCTGGGGGATCACTTTGTAAGGTATTAAATGTCTAATCACTACCTGAAGCTAATATAATATATCCACCATGATTGAAAAATAACTTTAAAATTTTTAAAAATAATGATGAGTCACTTTGGATTATATGTGGTCAAGCGAAATTGTTACTGGGGTTTTGGGTTGTTTTGAAAAGTTGTGGAAACCTGCTGTTAAACAAACAAACAAACAGTTTGGGGGAAAAAGAAAAAGGAGTAAGTGCCACCTGGAATCTCATCACCTTTAAAATTTTAGTAACTGGCCTGACCTGTGGTGGTGCAGTGGGATAAAGCCTCGACCTGGAACACTGAGGTCGCTGGTTCAAAACCCTGGACTTGCCTGGTCAAGGCACATGTGGGAGTTGATACTTCCTGCTCCTCCCGCCTTCTCTCTCTCTCTCTCTCTCTCTCTCTCTCTCTCTCCCCTCTTTAAAATGAGTAAATAAAAAAAGTTTAAAAAAAAATTTTAGTAACTATTTTTTTCCAGACAGCTTAAGACACACATATAGATACATTTATTTAGCTTCATATCAATTGTCCTTAACTAGAGTTGACTCTGCCCCCAGGGGACACTGGGTGATGTCTGGGGACATCTGCAATTGTCACAATTTAGGGTGCTCCTGGCATCATGTGAGGGGGGACAAGGGATGCTGCTCAACCCCTCACGGTGCCCAGGACAGACCCCCACAGAGAGTGACCTGGCCCTGATGTGAACCGTACACTTAAAATGGATAAAATGGCAAATTTTATATTGTGTATTTAATCACAATTTAATTTTTTTTTTTTTTTATTGAGAGGTGGGGAGGCAGAGACAGACTGCCACAGGTAACCCAACTGAGATCCACTGGGCAAGCTTTGGTGATGCTATGCCCGTCTGGGCCACTGCTCTGTTGCTTGGCAACCGAGCTATTTTAGTGCCTGAGGCAAGGCCATGGAGCAGATGGTTGCTTCTCCTGTGTACTCTGACCAGGGGTTGACCCTAAACTTCCATGCACTGGGCGGACACTCTACCACTGGGCAAATCAGCCGGGGCCACAATTTAAAATTTTTAATTTCTATTTCTTACTTTTTTTTTTTTTTTGACAGAGACAGAGAGAGAGTCAGAGAGAGGGACAGCTAGGGACAGACAGACAGGAAGGGAGAGAGATGAGAAGCATCAGTTCTTCATTGTGGCACCTTAGTTGTTCATTGATTGCTTTCTCATATGTGCCTTGACCAGGCGTCTAGAACAGAGTGAGACACCCCTTGCTCAAGCCAGTGACCTTGGGCTCAAGCTAGCGACCCCGTGCTCAAGCTGGTGAGCCCGTGCTCAAACCAGATGAGCCCGCACTCAAGCCAGTGTCCTCAGAGTTTCGAACATGGCCCCTCTGTACCCCAGTCTGATGCTCTATCCAATGTGCCACCACCTGGTCAGGCTATTTCTTACTTTTTTTAAACATGGGTCCTAGAAATGTAGAATTACACACATGCGCATATACGTTTCTGTTGTCCAGCCCTGGCCTCACTGCTGACATTCTTGTGTTGTTTCTATGCTAATTTTGAGAAAATCATTTCAGAAATGAGCAAGTGAACAGGAGATGTTCTCCACAGTGGAGGTTCTTTTTTTTTTTTATTTTTTTTTTATTTGTATTTTTCTGAAGCTGGAGACGGGGAGAGACAGTCAGACAGACTCCCACATGCGCCCGACCGGGATCCACCCAGCACGCCCACCAGGGGCGTTGCTCTGCGCGACCAGAGCCACTCTAGCGCCTGGGGTAGAGGCCAAGGAGCCATCCCCAGCGCACGGGCCATCTTTGCTCCAATGGAGCCTCGGCTGCAGGAGGGGAAGAGAGAGACAGAGAGGAAGGAGGGGGTGGGGGTGGAGAAGCAAATGGGCGCTTCTCCTGTGTGCCCTGGCCGGAAATCGAACTCGGGTCCCCCGCATGCCAGGCCGACGCTCTACCGCTGAGCCAACCGGCCAGGGCCCACAGTGGAGGTTCTGAGTAGAAAGTGGAATCTCACTACAGCCAAGAAAGGCAGAGTGAGGTCAGGAACTTGATTCTTTTCTGCCCTCAGGTCACTGCCCAGGGAATGCCTTCTCCTGTGGGAACAGCCAGTGCGTGACCAAAGTGAACCCAGAGTGTGATGACAAAGTGGACTGCTCCGATGGATCCGATGAGGCCCACTGTGGTCAGTCTGCCTGTCTGGCCTGGTCTTGGGCCATGTCCCCTTCCCAGGGTCAGCTGCTGGCTGTGCTCTCTGGCCCACTTGACACAAAGCGTGTCCTTAAGCATGAGGGCCGTAGGGATGAAAGACTCAGAGACAGATGTTCCCGGAGCATGGCCACAGTCCTGCCCCCTTGGGGTCCTGGTTGGTGATCTGTCTTGCAGACTGCGGTTTGCAGCCGGGCTGGAGGACAGCTGGCAGGATTGTGGGCGGCGTGGAAGCATCCCCGGGGGAGTTCCCTTGGCAAGTCAGCCTCCGAGAAAACAATGAGCACTTCTGTGGGGCCGCTGTCATTGGGGCCAGGTGGCTGGTGTCCGCTGCCCACTGCTTCAATGAGTGAGTCCCATGTCTCTGCGGCTCGGACCCCAACCCCATCCCTGCATCCCACCTTTCCTTCTACCTGGAGTGGCGACTTCTCCTGGGGGTCCTTAGCGCCCTGGGAACTTGTTTTCTCTTTCTCTCTTTTCTTTTTAGGTTGACTCTGAATGAATTTTTTGTTTTTTAAAATATTTTTTAAATTATGGTAAAATATACATAACATAAATTTACCTTTTTTTTTTTTTTTTTTTTTTTACAGGGACAGAGAGAGAGTCAGAGAGAGAGGGATAGATAGGGACAGACAGACAGGAATGGAGAGAGATGAGGAGCATCAATCATCAGTTTTTCGTTGCAACACCTTAGTTGTTCATTGATTGCTTTCTCATATGTGCCTTGACCACGGGCCTTCAGCAGACCAAGTAACCCCTTGCTGAAGCCAGCGACCTTGGGTCCAAGCTGGTGAGCCTTTTGCTCAAGCCAGATGAGCCCGCGCTGAAGCTGGCAACCTCGGGGTCTCGAACCTGGGTCCTTCCTCATCCCAGTCCAACGCTCTATCCACTGCGCCACCACCTGGTCAGGCAAATTTACCATTTTAACCATTACAATTTGGTGGCCTTAAGCACATTGACGCTGTCATGCAACCGTCCCCCTGTCCATTTCCAGAACTTTCCATCTTCCCAAACTGAAGCTGTCTCTCTTGAACACTAACTCCCCATTCCCCTCCCTCGGTCCCTGCCGCCCACTTTCTGTTTCTATGGATCTGAGTGCTCTAAGGACCTCTCATGAGTGGAATCACAAAATATTTGTCCTTTTGTATCTTATTTCATTAAGCATAATGTCCTCCAGGTTCATCTACATTGTAGAAGTGATCAGAATATCCTTCCAAGTTCTCTCCTTTTTTATTGATTTTATTGGGGTGACACTGGTTAACAAAATTATATAGGTTTTAGTTGAACAATTCCACAACACATCTCTGTACACTGTATTGTGTCCACAAATCAAGTCTCGGTCCATCATCACCATCTACCCCCCCAAACCCTCCTCTACCTCCCCCACCCCCCACTCTTCCCAGCAATCACCACACTGTTGTCTGTGTCCATGAGTTTTTTTCCTTTTTCTTTCTTTTTGCTCAGTCCCTCCACCCTGTGCTCCTGCCCAGCCCCCAAGCTGTTAGCCAGTCAAAGAAAGACAAATACCATAGGATTTTACTCACATGTGGAATCTAATGAACAAAATGAACTAACAAGCAAAACAGAGACTGACTTATAAAGAGAATGTCTTTTTTTTGTGTATTTTTCTGAAGCTGGAAACGGGGAGAGACAGTCAGACAGACTCCCACATGCGCCCGACCGGGATCCACCCGGCACGCCCACCAGGGGACGATGCTCTGCCCATCCTGGGCGTCGCTCTGTCGCACCAGAGCCACTCCAGTGCCTGGGGCAGAGGCCAAGGAGCCATCCCCAGCGCCCGGGCCATCTTTGCTCCAATGGAGCCTCGGCTGCAGGAGGGGAAGAGAGAGACAGAGAGGAAGGAGGGGGGAGGGGTGGAGAAGCAGATGGGCGCTTCTCCTGTGTGCCCTGGCCGGGAATCGAACCCGGGACTTCTGCATGCCAAGCCGACACTCTACCACTGAGCCAACCGGCCAGGGCAAGAGAATGTCCTTTTTAAAGGCTGAATAATATTCCACTGTATGTAATCATATATCCTTTTTGTGCCCCTTAACATTTCTTACCCTAACTCAGCCCTGGCAGATTCTGTCTTTGTTTAAAATGTTGCTAATTCCCACACCATAGATTTTTTTCATTTATTATGATTTCTGACAATATTGCTTGAAAATATCAGTCTTAATGATTGAGTTTTGGGGCACCCGTTAACATTTGCCCCCAGAGATGGCCTTGGTCACCTAACCATGTCCCCTCAGCCCCATCCTTAGGGGTCTTCTGAGCTGCCATTTGTTTTCCCTGCAGGTTCCAAGACCCCACCGAGTGGGTGGTCTACGCAGGCACGACCCAGCTCAGTGGTTCGGAGGCCAGCACAGTGCGGGCCCGCGTGGCCCAGATTATCACACACCCCTCCTATAACCCCGACACGGCTGACTTCGATGTGGCGGTGCTCCAGCTGGGCAGCCCTCTGCCCTTCAGCAGGCACGTCCAGCCCGTGTGCCTGCCTGCCGCCACACACGTCTTCCCACCCAGGAAGAAGTGTCTAATCTCGGGCTGGGGCTACCTCAAGGAGGATTTCCGTAAGCACCCCTCCCCACGGACCACCAAGAGGAAAGTTAGCCACACAGTCCTCCTTCTAATTCGTGATTCCCTATTTGGGAATTCTCCCACTCAATAATATTAATTTGGAACTCCAAGTGGATGGCTGCAAATGGGAATTTTGTGCTCATTTGCAGATATGCACAGAGTGATGAAAATTTTGAGTTAAGGACAGCATGTTCTCATTTAAGGCAGAACAAGGTGATGCCCTGCCGTGTTTCAGCTCAGACTCTAAACTGGAGTCCATTTCATGGTATAGTTATGGCCTTTGTGTGTGTGTGTGTGTGTGTGTGTGTGTGTACTTTTTTTTTTTTTTTTCTGAAGCTGGAAACAGGGAGAGACAGTCAGACAGACTCCCACATGCGCCCGACCGGGATCCACCCGGCACGCCCACCATGGGGCGATGCTCTGCCCACCAGGGGGCGATGCTCTGCCCATCCTGGGCGTCGCCATGTTGCGACCAGAGCCACTCTAGCGCCTGAGGCAGAGGCCACAGAACCATCCCCAGCGCCCGGGCTATCTTTGCTCCAATGGAGCCTTGGCTGCGGGAGGGGAAGAGAGAGACAGAGAGGAAAGCGCGGCGGAGGGGTGGAGAAGCAAATGGGCGCTTCTCCTGTGTGCCCTGGCCGGGAATCGAACCTGGGTCCTCCGCACACTAGGCCGACGCTCTACCGCTGAGCCAACCGGCCAGGGCCGTGTGTGTGTGTACTTTTTGTGGTTGATTTTGCTGTCCCCCAAGCACAGAGCTGAAATGCTAGCTAATGTTCAGAGTGCAGGAAGGCTGGCACGTGCCCTAGGGAGAAAATAACATGTTAGATCAACTTCATTCAGGCATGACTTACAGCACTGCTGGCCTTGAGTTCAATGTTAACGAATCCGTGCAGTGTTCTGACTAGGAGACAAAGGCGATGGATATTTATAAGCAAGGGGAGAGGAACAGTTACAGCCATCGAAGAAAAGCATTGCTATTGGTACAGATAACATGACATAGTGATGTTCATTTTAAAAAATGTTTTTATTACCAGTTCTAAACTTTTTATTTATTCATTGATTTTAGAGAGAAAGGAAGGGAGGGGGAGAGAGAGAGAGAAACATTGATTTGTTGTTCCACTCATTTATGCATTCATTGGTTGATTCTTTTTTTCTTTTTCTTTTTAAATTTTTCCATTGATTTGAGCGAGAGAGAGAGGGATGAAGGAAGAGAGAAAAGTATCAACTCATTTTACTTAGTTGTTCCATTTAGATGTGTACTCATTGATTGCTTCTTGTATGTGCCCTGACTGGGGGTCGAACCAGTGACCTCTGGCATGCTGGGTCAACACTTTATCTACTGAGCCACCCGTCCAGGGCCCATTATTTGATTCTTGTATGTGCCCTGACTGGGGATCGAACTCATAACCTTGACAAATCAGGATGATTTTCTAACAAATTGAGCTAGTTGGTAAGGGCTAAAAAATGTTTCTAATTTTCGGTCCAGTAGCTATCAGTCCAGTAGTCATAATATCTGCTTTCTTGTCATTTTTACAAACAGTTCTTTGGGACATAACTAGGCCTAGTCCAAAGGTTATTTTGCCCTGGTTTTTTAAATGTACCAATAAAACTTTATTTATAAAAAACAAGCAGTGAAAATTCAATTTTAAAAGAAAACATGCAGTGGGTCGTTATCTGGCCTGAGGGTTATAGCTTGCTGACTCCTGCTCTAAATCATAATGAGAGGTTAATGGAAACAAAAATATTTCAGATAGCTATTTTGTCCTGTTTTAACATTCCAAGGTTTGAGGATAAGACATTCAAGGCAGCTCCTCTGGGATGGTGCTCTGACTCCATTTTAAAGTGGCTCCAGCCTGGCCTGTGGTGGTGCAGTGCATAAGGCATCAACCTGGAACACTGAGGTTGCTGGTTCGAAGCCCTGGGCTTGTCCGGTCAAGGTACATACAATAAATAATCAATGAACAACTAAAGTGAAGGAGCTATGAGTTGATACTTCTCGCTCCCCCACCCCAATCTCTGTAAAATCAATAAACAAAATCTTTTAAAAAATAAATAAAAATAAAAAAATAAAGTGGCTCCATGCCCTGGCCTGGGACACAGTGGATAGAGCATCATCCCAGAGTGTTAAGGTTGCCAGTTCCATCCTGGGGTTGCCAGTTTCTGGTTCAAGCCCTGGTCAGGGCACATAGGAGAAGCAATCAGTGGCTGCACAACTAAGTGGGACAAGTTCATGCCTCTCTCTCTCTCCCCCTCTCCGTCCCACCTCAAGTCCTCTCCCTCAAAATAAACAAATAAATAAAATGGCTCCATATTTTGGACAAACGTATATTAGACAAGGTATCTTTAAACAGAAACACACAAAACACAAGGTTATGTATCGACTGCTCGAGGAAAATGTTGTGACCAGACCCTGAATTTCCCTAGGAACAGTAGTAGTTCCATATTCACGAATCCAGTGTTCATGGTGAATTTAGAGAACAGAACTCCCTCAAATAATGAAAACCGATTGTGCTTGGATAGCGGTAAGTGCTGGGGAGGAAACCAACAGAATGCTGCAAAAGAAAAATATGAATTGAGGGTGGGAGGAACAGCCTTAGGAGAGGGCCCAAGAAGGTGACACTTCAGCTAAGACCTAGCTAATGAAGCCAACCCAGTCAGGGGACTGGAGAAAGTCCCATCATTGAAAGAAATTCTCTTGGACAACACTGGTCCAGGACATTCTAGAACTACTGTGTCCAATATCCAACATAGTACCCACTGGCCTTAGACCAGTTCATCAGGTATACAGGTTTTTTTTATTTTGTTTTGTTTTTAAATTTTATTTATTTATTTATTTATTTATTACAGAAACAGAGAGTGAGTCAGAGAGAGGGATAGACAGGGACAGACAGACAGGAACGGAGAGATGAGAAGCATCAATCATTAGTTTTTCATTGCGCGTTGCAACACCTTAGTTATTCATTGATTGCTTTCGCACATGTGCCTTGACCACGGGCCTTCAGCAGACCGAGTAACCCCTTGCTGGAACCAGCGACCTTGGGTTCAAGCTGGTGAGCCTTGCTCAAACCAGATGAGCCCGCACTCAAGCTGGCGACCTCAGGGTCTCGAACCCGGGTCCTTCCGCATCCCAGTCCGACACTCCATCCACTGCGCCACCGCCTGGTCAGGCAGGTATACAGGTTTTTGTAGACAGTGCCTGTCAATGACTCTCAAGCTTGGGGTTGGGGAGGCAGGAATCCTTGTGCAGGAAGCCCTTGGGCTTCCCAAGTTCAAGCTCTGAGAATCCAACTCCCTAGCAGGGCCCACTGGCCTATGTTTTGGGGTTTCTCAGATCTGTACCTGCCTGAGAAAATAGAAAGATCCTGGAAGATTAGGATTTTTGTGATAAGGAAGGATATTTGCCACAAGAACATAATCAGGAGAGAAAGTAATTGATGACCAAATTAAATCAATAAACATTTGAGCCCCTCCGGCTCACCAACCACTGATTCAGGGACTGAGCAGGTAGCTAAAGAGAAATTCCTGCCCACGTGGAGCTCACAGTCCAGACCATCACCATCCAGCAGAACTTATCTTGGTGATGGATGTGCTCTGTCTGTACTGCCTACTACAGGAGCTGCCAGCCCCATGAAATGTGGCCTATGCAACTAAGAAACTGAATCTTTTATTTCATTTGAATGCATTTAAATCTACATTTAAATAGCCACATGTGGTCACTGGCTACTGTATTGGACACAGCAAATCTAGGGACAGTAAATACTAAACAAGTTAGATTAGACAGTGATGTAGCAATGGAGAAAAATCATCAGGATGGGGATGGGAGAGGAGGCTGCAATTTTAAATAGGGAGGTAAGGAAAGGCCTCCTTGAAAAGGAGATGAAGGAAGAAGGCAAGCAGATTCCATGGGACAATCATGCTAGGCAGCTGGACCAGGATGTACAAAGGCCCCGAGGTAGGTCATCCAGTCTTGGGCATTTAGGCCGAGTCAGGGGGGACATGCCCTAGAGGGTTTAAGCAAAAACAAGGATATAATCTGATTTCATGTTTAGCCAATATGGCACTGGCTGCCGAGCAAAGAAAAAATTTCAGCAGGGTAGGACTAGGGTAACAGCAGATGCAGGTAAGGGGAGAGGAGATGTGCAGCTCAGCCTTGGGGTGTTAACCTGGGCACCGCTTAGCTGTCCAGTGTTAGTGGGCATTTGTGGAGCGTTTTCTCTTTGCTGGTTTCTAAGGCTGGCGCCGCAGCGTCTCTGCTTGCAGCTGGGGCAACTGAGGCACAGAGAAGAGATGTTCTTCAGCATTCCAATTCACAGAGACTGCCAGGGGCCTTGGAATGCTCACTCACTTGTTTCTCCTGTTCCGGGCAGTGATCAAGCCAGAGATGCTGCAGAAAGCCACCGTGGAGCTGCTGGACCAGACCCTGTGCGCCGGCCTGTACGGCAGCTCACTCACTGACCGAATGGTGTGCGCCGGCTACCTGGATGGCAAGGTGGATTCTTGCCAGGTGAGCCCTGGTGCCCAAAGGAGCCCCAGGCAACAGCTCACCCATGGAGGCTGGCTGGGGAAGGCCCCCAGCTTTCCGCCCCAGGGCCTGCCTCTCCAGAACAGGGAGTCCTCACAGTTTCTGGACCCCCACTAGGATATTCCCTGCTTGATTCTTAGCACAGCTCTGGATTTCCTTCTTGTAGTTTATATTTTTGTTTTCATTTCTAAAGCCTGGTGGGTGAGGAGAGAATGCTACGTGTGCTCAGGTTGCCATATCAAAACCAGAACCTGGAGGAAATGTTGGGAAATAATAAGAGAGTGCTTTGCTTGAGAATTTAAGAGTCAGGGTAAACTGTGTATGAGCAGAAGGCAGAGGATCACAGGACAGGATAAGTGAAGGCCGATCAGGCACGCCAGGAGAATGCCGTAGCAGCCGGTGAGCTGTCTGGAGGCTCGAGCAGGGCAGCCATACTGTCAGCCTAAGTAAAGGGTGACATTATTGATTAGCAGGGGACAGGATGTTGCTGATTGGGGTTGGGTTTTTAACTGCTAGAGGTAGAACTGAAAGAGATCTTAAAAGTCCTATAGCCCAACTGTCCTATCTTATTTTTACAAAAGAGGAAACGGAGGTTCTGAGATGTGAATTATCTCAGACATTTTCTCTGCGAGCTTGTGTGGGGAGCGCTCCCCATCCAGGGACCGTTCTTTGACCCTGAAGCTCTGGGACTTGGATTGGCTGAGACCAGGGAGCCCTGACCCCCTGAGGGTGTGCCTTTATCTCCTAGGGTGACTCAGGAGGCCCCCTGGTCTGCGAAGAGCCTTCTGGCAGGTTCTTTCTGGCTGGCATCGTGAGCTGGGGCATAGGTTGTGCGGAAGCCCGGCGTCCAGGGGTCTATGCTCGAGTGACCAGGCTGCGAGACTGGATCCTGGAGGCGATTGCTCTGGCAAACAAGCCTCCCGTCCCCACAGCGGCTCCTGCCTCTGCCATCCCCAGTACCGCCTGGCCCACCAGTCCCAAGAGCCGGGTGGTCGACACCCCCACCAAACCCACAGTGGCTCCCAGCTCTGCACCTCTGGACTCAGTGACCGCCTCTAGGCCACAAGGTATTTCCTGGGGAGACAGGTAAAAGTAGGTGTCTGCTCCCTGCTGGGTCGTATCAGTTGGTACTGACTTCCTAAAGCACTGCATGGGAAAGAGATGAGTGATTGATCAGTGATGTCTGTCATGAGAACAGACTAAGAAACACATGTGGGCATTCTTCAGATTTATGGCCTGGCAAAGGTAAACAGTCCAATAGGGTAAACATAGAATAACCCACAGGTCAACAGGGGGCTAGTGACCATAACTCCAGGACCAGGGTGGGAGAGAGACTAACTTTGAGTTTGCACATGTGGTTAACCTTCCAGAAATACCACTTACATACAGCACATATATGTACTTTTTTTTTTTTTTTTTTGTATTTTTCTGAAGTTTGAAACGGGGAGGCAGTCAGACAGACTCCTACATGCATCCACCCAGCATGCCCACCAGGGGGTGATGCTCTGCCCATCTGGGGCACTGCTCTGTTGCAACCAGAGCCATTCTAGCGCCTGAGGCAGAGGCCACAGAGCCATCCTCAGCGCCCAGGCCAACTTTGCTCCAGTGGAGTCTTGGCTGCGGGAGGGGAAGAGAGAGACAGAGAGGAAGGAGAGGGGGAGGGGTGGAGAAGCAGATGGGCGCTTCTCCTGTGTGCCCCGGCTGGGAATTGAACCCGGGACTCCTGCACGCCAGGCCGACGCTCTACCAGTGAGCCAACCGGCCAGGGCCCATATATGTACATTTTAATATCCAAGAATTATTTTTTTTTTCAAAATTTTCCCAGACATGCTTTACATACTTCTTTTTCCATGTAAAATCAGCTTATCCAGGGTTTTACTTTTATTTATTTTTAAAAATTTTTTTAATATTATTTTATTTATTCATTTTTAGAGAGGAGAGAGAGAGACAGAGACAGAGAGAGAGGAGAGACAGAGAGAGAGAAGGGGGGAGGAGCTGGAAGCATCAACTCCCATATGTGCCTTGACCAGGCAAGCCCAGGGTTTCGAACCGGCGACCTCAGCATTTCCAGGTCAATGCTTTATCCACTGCGCCACCACAGGTCAGGCCTTTTATTTTATTTTTAATTGTGGTGACACATAACATAAAATTAACCATAGTAAACATTTTTGAGTGTCCAATTCAGTAGCGTTAAGTTATTCACCTTGTTGGCCCTGGGTCTGGAAACACATTCTACATCTGTCTTTACTTTGAAGTTTCCAAGGACCCAGGTCCGGTCACAGTCCAGATGTGATATTGATCCTCCTTTATGGTCCCACAAACCTACAATACTCTGAGCCTATCAACACTCTGCTTCATCTAAATGTCTCCTGCACCCCACCCTGTCCCAGGATCCCATAATAACCTGATAACCTGACTTTCCCTTTGTTTGGTGAGCCCCCCCACATGGTTCTGGGGTATTGGCTCCCTCCTTACAGCAAGCCCATAAACCTGACCTTGGGGGTTTCAGGTCTGTGTCTGGTGGGGCTTCAGCTGATGGGGAAAGAGTGCTCTATAATTTTATCTTCGGGTTTTTTTTTTGTGGTTTTTTAAATTCATTGAAAGAAGGGGAGGCAGAGACAGACTCCTGCATGCGCCCTGACCATAATCCACCCAGCAAGCCCACTAGGGCACAACGCTCTGCCCATCTGGGGCATTGCTTGGTTGCTCAGCAACTGAGCTCTTCATAGCGCCTGAGGCAGAGGCCATCCTCAGCACCCGAGGCCAACTTGCTCCAATCGAGCCATGGCTACAGGAGGGGAAGAGAGAGAGAGAGAGAGAGAGAAGTAAGAGGGGAAAGAGTAGAGAAGAAGATGGGCACTTCTGTGTGCCCTGACCAGAAATCGAACCCAGGACATCCACATGCCTAGCCAACACTATCACTGAGCCAAATGGCCAGGGCCTTATCTTCTTGTTTTTAACTATGCCCCCAGCTGTCATATACTTGCTTCAAGACCTTAAGACACTAGGGTACTTTCAAGCCTCAGTTTATCCATCTGTATAATGGGGGTGATTTGCCCCGGCCCAGTCAGAGCCAGGAGGCTATGCCCTGGTGTCCTGAGGCCCTCTGATTCCAGGTGCTCCCACTCTGAGCTAAGGCACCCAGGCCCTCTTCTCTGTCCCTCCACAGAGTGCGGTGCCAGGCCAGCAATGGAGAAGCCCACCCGGATCGTGGGTGGGTTCGGAGCCACAGCTGGGGAGGTACCCTGGCAGGTCAGCCTGAAGGAGGGTTCCAGGCACTTCTGCGGAGCAACTGTGGTAGGGGACCGCTGGCTGCTGTCGGCAGCCCACTGCTTCAACCAGTAAGGCCAACCTTGGTTCAGGAAGACTGCTCAGCTCCCCCTATCATCACTGGGTCCCCTTCCCCGCAGCCCTAGCAAATCCCCATGGGTTCAGAAACCATTTATGACCAAACATGTGGCCAGCTGTGCACTAGGGTGGCCACAGCAGAGGCAGCCTCTCCTCAGCCCTCACTCTACCTAGGTTCGTGGTCTAGTGTCTGGATGTCTGGTTACAAATGAGAAGGGGGAACATGAAGGAGAAGAAAAGGCTCTCAAGGAGCCATCTCACGGGCCTGGGCCTGGGCTGCAGCTTCTGGGAGGATAAGCTGTTGAGCTGGTCCTCAGGGAACAAATAAGGGCTAACTGGGGAGGAGACAGGGCCCCTTCCCCTTTGCTGCAGAGCCAGGCGACACTGACCTTTGAGAGTCATAAAGCTGGAGGGGCCTCTTGTGATGCTGGGCCAACTCCCTCTTGTTACAGACCAGGACTCTCTGCCCTGCCCCCAGCCCCTCAGCCTGGGACTGCTTTGGAGGAGTAGCTATGCTGCTCCTCCATTCTCCTGGTGCCCCTCCCCAGAGCCCGGGCCCTGCAGCTCCTGGCTGCCTGGGGGCAGCAGGGTTGTCTGAGCAACCCCTTGTCAGCAGCACAAAAGTGGAGCTGGTGCAGGCCCACCTGGGTACAGTGTCTCTCATGGGCATCGGCGGGAGCCCAGTGAAAATGGGGATCAAGAGGACAGTGCTGCACCCCCAGTACAACCCCAGCATCCTGGACTTTGATGTGGCCGTCCTGGAGCTGTCGGGGTCTCTGGTCTTCAACAAGTACATCCAGCCCGTCTGCCTGCCCCTGGCCATCCAGAAGTTCCCTGTGGGCCGGAAGTGCATGATCTCCGGATGGGGTAACACACAGGAGGGGAATGGTGAGTCCCGAGAGGGTTCTATGCTCCCACTGCCTGTAAACCGCTGGCCTCTGCATCCTTTAGGGTTGCAAACTCCAGCCATGGTCCCAGTGTGGCTGCTTCCTATATGTGGAATTCTCCTGGCACACAGCTATGCCCATTTGTTTACTGATGGCCCATGGTGTCCTTCCTGCTACAAAAGCAGAGCTGAGTAGTCCTGACAGAGACTGGCCTGTAAAGCCAAAAATACTTGCTGGCTCTTTCTAGAAAACGTTTCAGAACTTTGTGCTGTACCCTTCAGAGCCCCCAAGAGTTAATGCTTCCTTCAAAAACTCAGAACTCCCCACAGTTCACCCAACGTACTAGGGAATCTGCTTGGGGACAGTGGCGAGATCCTAGGGCTCTGAGTTGGGACTCTGGGCTCCATTTCCTTCTTGCTTATGACTCAGTTTCCCTGCAACACCATAAACCTTGGTTTCTTCAGCTGTAGGATGGGGATGGTACCTTTCAGAGCTAGACCAGATAGTGAACGGTGATCACTCTGGAAATGTCATTGGTGGTGATGGTGTTGAGGCATCTCTTTTTCCTGACAGCAACGAAGCCAGACACTCTACAGCGAGCGTCCGTGGGCATCATAGACCAGAAGGCGTGCAGTGCCCTCTACAACTTCTCACTCACAGACAGGATGCTCTGTGCCGGCTTCCTGGAGGGCAAGGTCGACTCCTGCCAGGTAACATCCAAAGGGGGAGTAGGCGGGAGTCAAATGAAGTGGCCACACCCTTCCACCTGGCAATGCTATGGGTATGGACTCAAGGATAGAAGGAAAAGAATTTTCAGTGCAGGGAAAATCCAGAGATGAACTAAATGTCTTTAAATGCGTAATTTAGAGAAATTATAGTATTCCCAAGCAGAAGATGAGATAGCAATTTAAAAGTATGTGGTAGGTATATACAAAATGTATATATGTTTAAATATATCTATATATACATATTTAAAGTCAAATTTTATATACACACATATTTAAAAAGATGTATAGTGTATACTAACTGAAAAGAAAATCTAACTACAGATTAGTACATGTATGACCACACTGTCCAACAGGATTCGCTCCTGGGGAGATGGGCATGGGGATGAGGGTAGGCTGTCCCTGTCCCTGTGGCCCTGTGGCCTTATGCCTTGTCCTCTTGTTCCCCTGATAGGCCTCTCCCTGTGAGAATGCAGAGCAGTGCCAGATGGTCATAACCAGCCCTCTTTCCTTTGTTTTTTAGGGTGACTCTGGGGGCCCCTTGGCCTGTGAGGAGACCCCTGGCGTGTTTTATCTGGCGGGTATTGTCAGCTGGGGGATTGGCTGTGCTCAGGCTAAGAAACCTGGCGTGTATGCTCGAATCACCAAGCTGAAGGGTTGGATCCTGGACGTCATGTCCTCCCACCCTCTCCCCAAGCCTGCCCCCTCCACCACGAGGATGCCTGCCACCACCATGCATATCCCCAGGACAATGGCTGGCCTCACAGTCCTAGGGGTCACAGCCAGCAGACCCACACTCCAGACCACCAGCAGGGCAACCAGCCCACCTGCCAACAGGACTACCCCTGCCATGAGCACCACTGCTAGGGGACAGACACCACTTCCAAATGCCTCACGGACCACCAAGGACTCCCAGCTACCAGGTACAGGGAGGAATGGAGTGACACGTGGGTGGCAGGGGTCCTGTTTCAGTCTATTAGGGCTGCTGTCACAACATCCACAGGCTGGGGGCTTAAACAATGGACATTTACTGTCTCCCAGTCCTGGAGGCCAGAAGTCAGCCGGAGTGTTAGCAGGGCTGGTTTCTACTGAAGCCTCTCTCCTTGGCATGTAGATAGATAGCCATCGTCTCCCTGTGTCTTCACACAGTCATCCCTCTGTGTGCCTGTCTTGATCTCTTCTTAGAAGGACACCAGTCATATTGGATTAGGACCCGCGCCAATGACCTCATTTCTCATTTTACGTTAAATACTTCTTTTTTTTTTTTTTGTATTTTTCTGAAGCTGGAAATGGGGAGAGACAGTCAGACAGACTCCCGCATGCGCCCGACCGGGATCCACCCGGCACGCCCACCAGGGGCGATGCTCTGCCCACCAGGGGGCAATGCTCTGCCCCTCTGGGGCGTCTCTCTGTTGCAACCAGAGCCACTCTAGCGCCTGGGGCAGAGGCCAAGGAGCCATCCCCAGCGCCCGGGCCATCTTTGCTCCAATGGAGCCTTGGCTGCGGGAGGGGAAGAGAGAGACAGAGAGGAAGGAGAGGGGGAGGGGTGGGGAAGCAGATGGGCGCTTCTCCTGTGTGCCCTGGCCAGGAATCGAACCCGGGACTTCTGCACGCCAGGCCGATGCTCTACCACTGAGCCAACCGGCCAGGGCCTAAATACTTCTTTAAAGGCCCTATCTCCAAATACAGTCACATCCTGAGGTCCTGGAGATCAGGGTTTTTGGTTTTGTTCTTTTTGTTGTATTTTTCCAAAGCTGGAAACGGGGAGGCAGTCAGACAGACTCCCGCATGCGCCTGACCGGGATCCACCCGGCATGCCCACCAGGGACGATGCTCTGCCCATCTTGGGGCGTTGCTCTGCCACAATCAGAGCCAGTCTAGCTGGGAATCGAGATCAGGGTTTTAACTTACGGATTTGGAGAAAACAGAAGCCAACCCATCATCCTCCTGACAGCCAGGGACATGGGCAAAGGGGCTGATTGGCAGACCTACACCATCTAGTGCAGGGGTCTCAAACTTGCGGCCCGCCGAACAATTTTGTGCGGCTCACAGACTAATCCACAAAGTTCAAAATATTTTGGATAAAATTAAGTAAGCCTAGGGGCCTACTTGTATTTTTCATTTCTCTAGCATCCTAGCTAGATATTAGCTTAGTTAACAGCAGTTGTGATGCGGAACTACAGTTTCTGGTCGTTTTGTGACACTGAGTAAACTGCATGTACGATTGTGCTTGTACTGATTTTTTTTTGTTTTCAACTGCAGTGAGAAAAGTGTTGCGTAACAGTTGCCTTTTGTAGACCTAGTGCGGCCCGCCGAACGGCTGTGATCTTGCTCTTCGGCCTACATGCTGAGTTGAGTTTGAGACCCCTGATCTAGTGGCAAGTGCCTTAATCTGCAGACACTGTTGGCTCCCATTTTTAAAAGGAAACTTCAGGAACGCCAAGGTGTACAGGGGAGACCCTGATGGAGAGTGTCCATCAGAGGAGTTTTCTGTCCACTCACCCGATGCTCATAAAGCCCTCCTCTGTGCCAGACCCCATGCTAAGCTCAATGCAGCAGGAAACCAGAAGGTAGAGAAAGAAACTCATAATAGCATGGCACGTCATCAGGAGTGAAAGGGAGGCAAAGCTAAACAAAGCTGGGCATGAAGTTGGCTTGTCTCCCAGGTTCCCGCTGTGGGCTCAGGGGGGTGTCTAACTGGCCAGTACAGAGAATGTACCCCTGAGATCTTTCCACTCGTGTCTAAAATGCTGAGTTCACTTTTATTAACTATTAAACAGAACTATATGTGGGTGAAAAATAAAGCCCCATTAAATATGGGCAACTTTATATGGCTCAAGCTAAGACTAAGTGAGCAGAAGCCACCTGTAGTGCCTGGGGGACTAAAGAGAAAACACTCTTGCCTTGGCCGGATAGCTCGGTTGGTTAGAGCGTTGTCTTGTAGCACAGAGAAAACACTCTTTAGTCTTCCGCATGACATGGGACATGAACTTGATGCTCTCACATCCAGATTCTGTGGACTATGTCAGGGCTCCTTTCATTGAGGTGGGGAGGCAGGGAGGCAGGGACCAAGCTGCTCCTGAGGAGCCCCTTAATGGGGCAGAAGCTCAGCACACAGGCTGCCTGTCTGTGCAGGCTGCACCCAGCTTCCTTCTTACTGCGGACTTTCCTCATACTTCCCAGTCCCAAGTGTCCTGTCATCTTCATGGTGACTCTTACAGAAACTGATGCAGACAGATTTCTTTGCCTCTTTCCTCTATCATCAGTCCCCCTCCTTGGGCCTCCCCTAGCTCCACACTGTCCTTCAGGTCATGGGTGGGTAGTGATGTGTGTGTGTAACAACCCCATTACAGAGAAGTTGGGGGGAAACTACCCATAATCCCACTGCCCTATCATGTCCTTTGTGATGTGTCACGAGGGTTTTTACCTTTTCTCTCTGAACATCTTCATACAGTATCCTGGCTCCATCAGTCTAAGTCACCCAGACACAGACCTGAACCCATCAAGTGAGATTTATGGACTCTGCAGAGAGGCAGCTCACACAACAGAGGAACAGGGCCGGCTCCCAAACAAAGCAAGTCAGGTTATCAGGAAGTCAGGATCTAGGAACAAAGTGGGGTATAGGTGACCTTGAAACAAAGTGATTTTCATGGGCTCAGACCAAAGCAGACCTTGTGCCAAGGGCCTGGATGTGGCTTTAGAGGGTGAGGAGGATCTGGGTCCTGTCTCCTAGGAAACCACAGTTAGAAAAAAGGTGAGGCCCTGGCCGGTTGGCTCAGCGGTAGAGCGTCGGCCTGGCGTGCGGGGCACCCGGGTTCGATTCCCGGCTAGGGCACATAGGAGAAGCGCCCATTTGCTTCTCCACCCCCCCTCCTTCCTCTCTGTCTCTCTCTTCCCCTCCCGCAGCCAAGGCTCCATTGGAGCAAAGATGGCCCGGGCGCTGGGGATGGCTCCTTGGCCTCTGCCCCAGGCGCTAGAGTGGCTCTGGTTGCAACAGAGAGACGCCCCAGAGGGACAGAGCATCGCCCCCTGGTGGGCAGAGCGTTGCCCCTGGTGGGCGTGCTGGGTGGATCCCGGTCGGGCGCATGCGGGAGTCTGTCTGACTGTCTCTCCCCTTTTCCAGCTTCAGAAAAATACAAAAAAAAAAAAAGAATAAAGGTGATATGTTGATCCTGGAACCCCCTTATCTGAACCCTGCCCCTGGACTGGAAATCAAGGCAGAGTTTCAGTGACTGACCCTCTGGGCCAGAGGGGGACCTTTCCTTCACAGCATTTTCTGTCAGTCTGGGTTTAGGGCACAAGAAAAGGCGGTGCTCAATACTGTATAACTGTAACTGTTCTCCGGAGAAAGTGTTTCCTGTTAGCTCTCCAGCTAGCTTTATCTGGGTCTGGCCTCTAGCCTGATGATTTTCACTTTTCCAGTAGCTACAGGCTGTGAGTTTTTGAGGGCTCAGAGATGAACGAAGGCCTGGAATGGCATGCATTGTCCACCGTGAGGGCAGGGTTTCCACAAGGGGAGACTGCAGCTTCTGCCAGGTTCCCTAGGCCTCTTGGTCCTGGGCAAGGTCCTGTGTCAGGAGGATAGGGGCAGTGGGGCTAGTAAGGATAGGGCAGGTGGTCTTGTCACCCTCTCTCCTTCCTGGTGAGGCCAGGGAAGGAGGGCCTTTCCTAAACCTGGAATGAGGTAGGAGAGGGGCTAAGAAGGGGGCTCCAGAGTGGACAGTGCTCTGTGGGAATCAGGTGGGTAGCAGTGGATGATAATGGTCCCTGCGGCACCCTCTTGAAACCATCCTTGTGCCTTCTACAATTGTGTGCTGAAGGGGGGAGGGCAGTGTCACAGCCTGGAGGGTGTCTGGGAAGACAAGCTGGCACAGCAGCTGGGACATGGTAGGGCCCTCCTGTGCAGTGCCAATGGGTGTGCAAAGGTCCTGGGCCAGCAGGGAACCTGGTTTCTAAAGGACTGAGATGCCTGCGAAGGGATGATGGTGGGAGGGGACAATATCCTAGCCCCCATCCAGGAAGAGCAGCCCCAATGCTGAAGTTATAGGAAAAATACATAAATGCATTTCAAATATTGAGAAAAGCCCAGAAGAGGTGCGTTTGTAGAACCAAGCGCCAAGTCTAGTGTTTTTTGTGCGGACTTTTTTTTGAGGGGGGTCCCCCACCTGTCAAGGGGCTGCGTGGGAGGCACTGTGCATCCATCCCAACAACCTGTGCGCTCCCCTGCAGACTGTGGCCTGGCGCCAGTGGCAGCGCTGACCAAGATCGTGGGCGGCAGCGCCGCAGGCCTTGGGGAGTGGCCATGGCAGGTAAGCCTGTGGCTGCGGCGCCGGGAGCACCGCTGCGGGGCTGTGCTGGTGGCCGAGAAGTGGCTGCTGTCGGCTGCGCACTGCTTCGACGTGTGAGTCCGGCCCACACCCAATACCCAGCCTGTTGGTGCTTCACCAGGGCTGACTTGTGGCCCCAAAACTGTCATGCTCCCACCCTTGTGACTGGGACCCACTGCAGCCCCTGCTCCATACAGCTCACCTCTGCCCACCTACCACATAGGGTTGTGGGGGCCCAGTCCAACCTCCCCTCACCCCACCCCACAAACCAAAGGGCCAGTCTTTCCTAGCCCAGGCCCAGGCTGGCTGGTGACATGGGAGCCACTGGGGAACTGTGAGGTATCTCCATCCCCCAAAGGCCACACACTGGGGAGTCCCTTCCATAGCAGTCATTCTGCAAGGTGGGCCAGGCCAGAGGCCCTACCCTCCATGGAGCCCTCTGGCCACTAGAGCCCTAATATTGAGCAGAAATGGAGTTTGTTGTGTCATATTGCCCTGGCTACATTTCAGGCTTAGGACCACCTAGCTTCCTCAGAAGGGATGACTCTTAGCCTCATTTCCAGATGAGCAACTTGGGGCCCAGAAAGGTCAAGAGCCTGGCCCAAAGTCCCTGGCCAATCCCCTGGGGCACAGGCTAGGATGTGGCCACAGCCCCACAGGGGAGAGTCTAGAGGGGCCCAGGTGGTGGGAACTGTAGTTAATGCCTCTCCCCAACATCCTGCAGCTATGGAGACCCCAAGCAGTGGGTGGCCTTCCTGGGCACGCCATTCCTGAGCAGTGCTGATGGGCAGCTGGAGCGCGTGGCACGCATCTACAAGCACCCCTTCTACAATCTTTACACGCTCGACTACGATGTGGCGCTACTGGAGCTGGTGGGGCCTGTGCACCACAGCCGCCTGGTACGGCCCATCTGCCTGCCTGAGCCTGTGCCCCGGCCCCCTGACGGGGCACGCTGCGTCATCACGGGCTGGGGCTCAGTGCGCGAGGGAGGTAGGCGAAGCCAGGCCCCGCAACCTCGGGCGTTAGCAGTTGGGGCTTCAGGAAGGCACCCAACCCGGCCTGATGGCCCCACCAGCCCCATCTCGTCCACAGGCTCTATGGTGCGGCAGCTGCAGAAGGCAGCTGTGCGTCTCCTCAGTGAGCAGGCCTGCCGCCGCTACTACCCGGTACAGATCAGCAGCCGCATGCTGTGTGCTGGCTTCCCACAGGGAGGCGTGGACAGCTGTTCAGTGAGCACAATTTAAAATTAAGATAGGGGCTCTGCTGTGTGGGGGGGTGTCCAGATCCCATCCACTGGGGAAGGAGGCTCTAAAGCCGACCAACCAGGACACACACTTACTTCAGTGCAAACTTACACTGATCAAAAAGGGAACCTTTTCCACCTGAGATTTCAATGGACTTCCATTTATTAGGCAGCCATCACGAGCCAGTTCCTAGCCCACCGCATCCTCACCATGGCCCTGAAGGGAAGGGATGGAAATAGTGTGAGGCCCTGTTCTCCTGGAGAACTAGTGACAGATGTCCACAAATGTCTGCCAAATGAATGGCTTCTCCTAGCATTGAGCTTATTTCCCGGATAATAAAAGTGAGGCTCACAGGGTTAGTCACTCACTTGGGACAATATAAGGAACCCTAGCAACACTGCTGTGGTGGCCAGCCACCTAGGGTGTGCAGATCGGGTCAGTCCCAGTCAATCCTCCCTTGGCCTGAGGGCTGCTATTGGAGAGGTGCTGGCTTGCACTGAGCGCCTTTCCTCTCTCCTCCCATCAGGGTGACGCTGGGGGACCCCTGGCCTGCAGGGAGCCATCCGGCCGGTGGGTGCTAACTGGGGTCACCAGCTGGGGCTATGGCTGTGGGCGGCCCCACTTCCCAGGTGTCTATACTCGAGTGGCTGCTGTGAGAGGCTGGATTACACAGAACATCCAGGAGTGACTGCCCATGGCTGCCCAGGCCTGGCAGGAGAGATGTGAAGGCAGAGGAACCAGCCAGCCACCAGCCTGAGAAGGGGAGTCCACCAGTCCAGGTGGTGGGTGGGGGTGCTGTGGGTAGTGGAATCCAGTTTTACTGTATATTTTGTTCCAATAAAAAAATCCCTTGTCCCTAGTTACTGGCTCAGCACCTCACATCACAACAAGAACCACTTGCCTGCCCATCATCCAGGGCTCAGAGATGGGATGAAGAATTGGGTGGGGACTGGGACAAGGCCACCCAGGGAGAGGGCTGACCCACTCCCAGCCTAATCTTCAAGGTTCCTTCTTGTGTGAACACATTCCCCAACATCCAGCCAACCAAGTAACAAGCAAGGATAAAATGGGGTGGGGGGGTGGGGGACAGAGACCGAGAGTCTGGGTAGCAGATCCAGGTACTCCAGACTGAGGCCCCCTGCAGGGAAGACACATTGGCTCTCTCTACCCTCCCCCAATTTATTTGTCAGCTCAGGTGGAGTCTGACCATACCTGCCCCCTCCAGGTTCACAGGAGAATTTTATGACCAGGGCATGAGGTTGACCAGGGCACCAACGGGAGGTGCCACTGGGCTGACACCACTTTGGGAAGTTCCAGGGCCCTCAAGTCCTCAACTACACTCGCTGGCAGGTGGGAGGTAGGCTGACGAAGGGGGATGGGGCAGAATCCCAAGTATATCATCACCACCAGTCTTCATCCTCATAAACTTCAGGCAGGCAGCACGCACACGCCGGCCCCCGCCTCACAAAGCACATTTATGGAAATCGAGCGGGGGTGGGGGTGTGGGTGGGGGCGGCCCGCGGGGGGGGGGGGCTGGGCCCAGCACATCCCGGTCACATGTTGGCTCGTTCTCGCTGCAGCCGCGAGTTGTAGGCGCGGGATACGGTATTCCAGGCGTCCATGTAGCGGTCCATGCACATGGCGATGCACTTCTGGAGGCAGGGAGGGGGCGCAGTTCAGCTCAGGATTCCCAGGATCGGTGCCTCCAACCCCTGGCAGCAGACTGCGCACGCGCAGCGGCCCCGCCACGCCGCCCTCGCCAATCCCGGCCGGCGACCCACGTCGGCCCCAAAGGTCTCTCACCTGCTCCGAATTGTCCAGGGAGCCGCCCGGCTTTCCGATGCACTTCCGGAAGCACTTGTCCGTCATCCTCTGTGGGGACAGGTAAAACCTCAGTCGCAACGCCCGCCCCCTGGCGGAGCCCGCCGCCCTCAGCCCCAGGACCTGCCCCGGACCTGCAGCAGCTCCTGCGCGTTGGCCACGGCGATCTGCACCTTCACCTGCTCCATGATGAGCCCCGGATCCAGCTTGCCGCCGCCTGAGCCCCCGAAATCCGAGCCGAAGCCACCCTCCATGGCTCCGCAAAGTCGACCGGACCGTAGTCGCGTGCGCCGACCCGTACCTGCGCCGGAAGTAGGCCGCCCATGGCTCCACGGGAAATAGAGTCCGGGTGTGCTGTGGGCGGGGCAACGGGCCGGACCACGACTCCCACAAGCCCGTCTTTACGTTGGAGCCAATATCCCTTGTTCAGACTCCAGGACAGGGTGCTGCGCAAGCAGCAGGTGGCTTTGATCTGGCGCGCGGTGGGGTACTTTCGCTCTCAAGCCCAGCTCCCAACTCATCTCACCGCACATGCGTAGGGGGTGGTGGCGCTTGTACCCTGCGTGCTACGCGAGGTTGTGTGGAGCCAGGAAAAACCCAGGCCTCCTCAACTGGTGGAGAATGCTGTCCTTGTTGGAGGGTTGGGTAGAATCAGTGCAGAAAACTAGGGTAACGGGTACTGCCAGGGAAGGTTAGGAAGTGGAGCCTGTCTGCACCTGCCTTTGGGATTCTTTTTTTTTTTTTTTTTCTGAAGCTGGAAACAGGGAGAGACCGTCAGACAGACTCCCGCATGCGCCCGACCGGGATCCACCCGGCACGCCCACCAGGGGCGATGCTCTGCCCATCCTGGGCGTCGCCATGTTGCGACCAGAGCCACTCTAGCGCCTAAGGCAGAGGCCACAGAGCCATCCCCTGCGCCCGGGCCATCTTTGCTCCAATGGAGCCTTGGCTGCGGGAGGGGAAGAGAGAGACAGAGAGGAAAGCGCGGCGTAGGGGTGGAGAAGCAAATGGGCGCTTCTGTGTGCCCTGGCCGGGAATCGAACCCGGGTCCTCCGCACGCTAGGCCGACGCTCTACCGCTGAGCCAACCGGCCAGGGTGGGATTCTTTTTTTAGTGTGTATGGGTCTTACCCACTCTCAGCCTGGAGAAATACACCTGCTAAAGAAGACTCCTTGTGGCTAATTGGCCTTGAATTCATAACCAGAGTCTAGCAGCCATTGCTTATAGGGGCCTCTCATCTACATTGCAGTTTAGGGAAAAAATGGAAAATGAGCTGCCAACCTCCTGCACTGTTTTTGCCTGCTGATTCACCCTTATAAAAGGTCTTAAACTGGTAAATCTATCAATGGGCTGAAGACCTGCCTCATGGCATCAGAGCTATGCAATTATAGTCTCATTTGCATATTTATTGACCAATCAGAATGCACGGAGCCAACAATGGCATATATAGGCCAATCATATTTCCAATTTGAAATGGTCATTTGAATAGAAATTGACCAACTGGGAAACAGGCCTGTACTCTTCTCTATATATGCTAGCCTCACCACGACCTCAAGTGTCTAGCTGTATTTCTCCAGTTTGCAAACTGGGCTATGAAACCTGATATCCTCACCTGAGTCCCTGCTTCAACTTAGCTGTTTCACACCTGCAGCTGAGCTCACGTTAAGGGGCACTCAAAAGGATGCTTTCATAAGGAAAGGGTGCATGTGAAGGTGCTCACCCTATGATCTCTGAACGAGAACGCCACCCATAAGGAGGAGTTCATAATGGGTAACACATGCTCTAAAATTCTCAAGTTAATCAGCTGCCTCCTGGTGGTAGCAGAAGGAACTTTGGCTGATTACATGTTAAAAAAACTAAAATACAGAGAATTGCATTTGGCTAGGCCTCTGGACAAAAATCATATGAGATGATCTCGGGCTTTGTTGGCCAAGATGGGGTTCATTTGAAACCCCAAAGCTTGTCTATTTGCATGCTCAATAAACAAAGGAAATACCATTTTATTTCCACCTTGAAAAACTCTGAAGTAAAACAAACTCTGTGTGTGTGTGTGTGTGCGCGCACATATATATTATTGACTTTTAGAGAGAGGTTAAAGAGAAAGTTGGGGTGAAGAGCAATCACAGTAGTTGCTTCTAGTATTTCCATGACCAGGCAAGCCTGGGGTTTTGAACCAGTGACCTCAGTATTCTGGGTCAATGTTTTGTCCACTGTACCACCACAGGTGAGGCAAAGGTATATGTATTTTAAACAGTTTCTGAGACCTCTTTTTCCCTTCCCCATCTTCACTGGGGGGCCCTAGTAGGGAACCGCCATCTTATGTTCAGATGTACCTCTGGAGTCATCATCTTTGACTCTAGGAAGATCAGCTCCTTCAATCAAACCTCCTGAGGCTGCCTCTTGGCTTTCTGAGCTTTCCAACTTTACATTGCTATAGCCACAGCAGTTACTAAAATACTTCTGGGAAGGATTTTTCCAAATTGGAAAACCCCCAGTTAGCTCCACTTCACAGGAAAAGTTCTACAACAGTGTGGCAGCTGTGTTAGGCTTGCTCACTGGTGTACCAGCTGCAAGCATTTTGCTTGATGAGTGCATGAGCACTAGATAAGGGTGTCAGTGCTTGTGTTCAAGAGAGGTAGGGAGTTGTGGATTGTCTGCCCACTGCTGTGAGGGGCCATTTTGCTGTTCTTTTGCCTGGCCTCAGCCACCCTCATTACATGTGATGTAGTGGGCAGGGTTCGGAACAGATTGGTATGGTGCTGCTGACACTCTTGAGAGGTGGAATAGAGGAGTGGCTGTTCCCAGTGGCTCTGCTGTTGGGGACTGTGGGCTGGGTGTTTTTGCAATCCTGTGAGAAGAAACCAAGAACTCTGTGCAAGAAGCTGAGCAAAGTTGAAAGCTCCAGGATGAGCTGCATAGAGTGGCAACAACTGCGTGAACTGGAGCGAGCGCTGGAGAAGGAGGCCAACCAGGTTCAAGAGCTGCAGAGCACTGACGGCGCCTGGAACTTGGGAACAATCTACAGGTTTGTGAGTTGCAGTTTGCCCTGGAAGTTGAACATTGGCAGTGGCAGTTGTTGGAGGAACAACTGCAGGTTCAGCTTCAGGCCAAGAGCCGGCAGCTACAGGAGCCAAAGATGGGGCAGTGCCAGTGGAGTGACTCTGAGTCGGCGGGAGCAGTCATTTCCAGCTCCTCTTCTCAGGATGAGGAGGCTTGGGCTGAAGCTGCCTTCCACACACCCAGAGCTTGGCCAGTGGTCAGCCAGAAGGCAAAAACCCAGCAGCAAAGAGTACCTACTAAGCCCTAGTAGGCTTGCTGCAATTGTAGGGTATAGGGGTGGATGGCATCATGCTCTTTGGAGCAGAGATGGAAAGGTTGGCCACTGTTGCCACACACTCCTCTTTGTGGCAGCATCTTTAGAGCTGCTGTAATGGCAGGGATGAGGGGGAGGCCTGAGGCTCTATGTGAACCTAGTTGCCTGTAGTGGACCTTTACCTTGGTGATTTGCACAGACAGCTGGGCTATCATGGACTGACTCTTGGACTGTGACCAGAGAGGGGGCACCGGCTCTCTTGTTGGATGGACATGCTGCCTTTGGACAGTATGAGACCCTGATGGGGGGGGCGGCAGCTCCAGTGGACATCCTCCTGCACCAGGAAGCTGCTCTCACCCAGTTGCAGAGACGCACCAAGGGCATTTTTGGTTTCAATGGACATGGTCCTGGACTCTACCAGCCCCCCACCTATGATGGGTGGCCTTGTTGGCACTGTGGGGTGGGGAGTTGGAGGTGGGCCTCCAGTTAACTCCCTGGGCAGAGTGCTCAGGGAGACATTGTGAAGGGCACCTTTGTAATTGTTATTTTTGGAATGTATGTAATGTACCTATTGTGAGGGGAGCAACCCTAAAGGGGTGGAATGTGGGGCAGCTGTGTTCAGCTTGCTCACTGGTTTACTGGCTGCAAGCACTTTGCTTGATTAGTGCGTGAGCACGCGGCAGAAGCACATGTGCACAGCCTATATAAGGCTACTGGGGCTTGTGCTCAAGCGAGATGGGGGGTTGTGGATGCGCAGGTTGACTGCTCACCACTGTGAGAGGCGGTTTCCCCTGCCTGTGTGCTTGTCTGCTGTTGTGAGACTTGATTAAATTAAATGGCCCAACCCTTTCTGGCTCTGCAGTCTTTCTACCATCTGCCCGAATCCAGTGTGGACCTGCCTGACCTCGGCCACCGACATTACAAACGGCTATGTAAAAACTTTTGGTTGACACTGTACTATTTTCATTGTGCTTATTATGATGGGGTGGTTAAAACTCAATTGGATAAATGGAACAACTAAGTGGAACAACAAATTGATGCTTTTCTCAAGTCAAGGGAAAAAAATATTTTTAAATATTTTACTTACTGATTTTTTTTTAAGCGAGAGATAGAAAGAAAGGGGGGGGGGGGCGAGACATCAACGTATGGTTTGTATGTGCATGGACCAGGCAAGCCCAAGGTTTTGAACTGGTTAACTCAGCAGTCTACGTCAGTGCCTTAACCACTGTACCACCACAGGTCAGATAAAAAAAAAAAATTTTTTTAACTCAATTGGTGAACCTTGTTGAATTTTTAAATCTACCTTGGCCCAAAGCCAATCCCATCATAGTGCTTAACCTAATAACTACTCCCTTTGGTAAACATCGATTGTCTCCTTATAAAATAATTACTGGAAAACCCCAGAAAGTAAATCAGGAAACATACAAACCTGCCTTAAGGAGACATTCTGACTTGTGTAAAGAACTTATAAAAAACTTTTGGAGCCCTGGCCGGTTGGCTCAGCGGTAGAGCGTCGGCCTAGCGTGCGGAGGACCCGGGTTCGATTCCCGGCCAGGGCACACAGGAGAAGCGCCCATTTGCTTCTCCACCCCTACGCCGCGCTTTCCTCTCTGTCTCTCTCTTCTCCTCCTGCAGCCAAGGCTCCATTGGAGCAAAGATGGCCCGGGCGCTGGGGATGGCTCTGTGGCCTCTGCCTCAGGCGCTAGAGTGGCTCTGGTCGCAACATGGCGACGCCCAGGATGGGCAGAGCGTCGCCCCCTGGTGGGCAGAGCGTTGCCCTATGGTGGGCGTGCCGGGTGGATCCCGGTCGGGCGCATGCGGGAGTCTGTCTGACGGTCTCTCCCTGTTTCCAGCTTCAGAAAAATGAAAAAAAAAAAAAAAAAAAACTTTTGGAGGCCCTGGCCAGTTGGCTCAGTGGTAGAGCATTGACCTGGCGTGCAGAAGTCCCGAGTTCGATTCCCGGCCAGGGCACAAAGGAGAAGCGCCCATCTGCTTCTCCACCCCTCCCCCTCTCCTTCCTCTCTGTCTCTCTCTTCCCCTCCCGCAGCCGAAGCTCCATTGGAGCAAAGATGGCCCAGGCGCTGGGGATGGCTCCTTGGCCTCTGCCCCAGGCGCTAGAGTGGCTCTGGTCGCAACAAAGCGGACCCCCCCCCCTCCCGCCGAGGGGCAGAGCATCGCCCCCTGCTGGGCGTGCCGGGTGGATCCCGGTCGGGTGCATGCGGGAGTCTGTCTGTCTCTCCCCGTTTCCAGCTTCAGAAAAATACAAAAAAAAAAAACTTTTGGAATTAATCCAGAATTGGTAAACATCTCCAGAGGACTCCCTCCAACCTCGCTGGAAACAACCATACTGGGTATTGTTAACTGGTCCCTGGACAGAAAAGTTAGAAGGTAGTCTCATGAATTCATGTTTCATAATTAGAAAGGCTCCCTAACTTGCACCTCCTTCTCCTAATTGGACCTCCCAAACTATAGGAGACCTCCAAGTTTTCCGGAGGAGACAGCTGACCCAGAACCAGGCTGGGAAAGTTCAACTCCAGCTGTTCATAATCCTTATGTTTCATAGTTGTCATATTCCTGGGTATAGTAACGATCTGAATTCTCTTGCAACAAGCTGGTCACCTTCTCTGCATTTCAGACTATGTTCTAGTTATGCCATATCATTAACTCTTGACTATGCAGGCCTTCCTGGTTTTTGTTCTTTGAACCCCCGACTTTACTGTTAAATTTCACCAAACCTCCTCTTCCTTCTGAGACTTACCAGGTTAGACTACAAAAGGGGGTCCCACCTCTCCCTTGTATCCACCCAAACCTATCCTCTGCATCAACCACCATACATGGTACACTCTCCTCCCTCCTCCTTCCTCCCTCTGTGGGACCTGACCACCTCCTACAACCGAGTTTCTGGCCACCCATCATGGCATCGCTACTGTATCTTAAATGCTTTAAATTTGGTTGCACCTATTTCACCTGTGGCTGTTGTAGGAACCCTCTGAAAGCCACTGTAACTGGAAACAGTCTGTTTAGCACAGTCCCCCTCTCTGCCTTCAAAGTCAGCATTCTGGTGACCTCACACACCACCTAAGGGGGAAATATGGAAGGAAAAATTGTAGCCTCACATTTCCCTTGCACAAAGAGCGGTTTTGGACCGATGTCATCTTCCCTTGTTTCTGACAAGTCAGTAGAGCCAAATTTGTGTGTCCTGGTAGAATGAAGTGCTACTAGTTTGTGAGAAGTATGTTTTATTCCTTTTATCTTCTTATGCTGGAAAGACTTGTAACCTCTATATTGATATCTGATCAGTTAGTTATTCAAGTGGAAAGGACCTCTCAATTGAGGTGATTTAGAGCAAAGTGGTAACGTAAAAATTTATGGTTAAAAATGTATGCACTCTTTATGAATATTTTAGAATTGTATTATCCTTTTCCCAATACCTTAAGCTGAAAAGAAAAAGGGCAATTTCAAATATGAGAAAATCTCTTTCAGATGGAAGTGATATGTCAACAGTGGTCAGTCTGCCAGCTTGAAGATGTAACCTCTATTACTTTACTCTCAGGACTAATTGTTTTGAACAGAGCTCAGTGTTCTGATGATTACTTCCCTTTGTGAGTTCCTTATCTTCCACCTCATGCCAGTGCTTTTAAAAAATTGAAATGTTGGCCCGGGCCGGTTGGCTCAGCGGTAGAGCGTTGGCCTGGCGTGTGGGGGACCCGGGTTCGATTCCCGGCCAGGGCACATAGGAGAAGCGCCCATTTGCTTCTCCACCCCCCCCTTCCTCTCTCTCTCTTCCCCTCCCGCAGCCGAGGCTCCATTGGAGCAAAGATGGCCTGGGCGCTGGGGATGGCTCCTTGGCCTCTGCCCCAGGCGCTAGAGTGGCTCTGGTCGCAGCAGAGCGACGCCCCAGAGGGGCAGAACATCGCCCCCTGGTGGGCAGAGCGTCGCCCCTGGTGGGCGTGCCGGGTGGATCCCGGTCGGGCGCATGCGGGAGTCTGTCTGACTGTCTCTCCCCGTTTCCAGCTTCAGAAAAATACAAAAAAAAAAAATTAAAAATTGAAATGTTGCCTGACTGGTGGTAGCTCAGTGGATAGAGTGTCAACTGAAAACCCAGGTTTGAAATCCTGACGTCCCCAGCTTGAGTGCAGGCTCACCAGTTGGAGCAAGGGATCACCAGCTTGTGAGTGGGATCATAGATATGATCCCATGGTCGCTGGCTTGAACTCAAAGGTCTCTGGCTTGAAGCCCAAGGTCACTACTTGAGCAAGGGGTCAGTGTTTCAGCTGGAGCTCTTGGTCAAGGCACATATAAGAGCACATATAAGAAGCAATCAATGAACAACTGAGGTGCCGCAACTATGAGTTGATGCTTCTCATCTCTCTCCCTTCCTGTCTCTCTCTCTTTCTTGCACGTGCACACACACACTGAAAAAAGAATATAAATAAAAGAAAATGGTCTACTTTCATTTTTTTGCATGTATCTGTCCAGTTTTCCCAACTCCATTTATTGAAGAGACTATCTTTACCACTTTATATATTCTTGTCTCTTTTGTCAGAGATTAATCATATAGGTATGGTTTATGTCTGGGCTCTCTATTCTGTTCCATTGATCTATGTGTCTTTTATGCCAGTGTCATGCTGTTTTGATCACTATAGCCTTGTAGTACAGTTTGAAATCAGGTAGCATGAACTCCAACTTTGTTCTTTTTCAAGATTGCTATGGCCATACAGTGTCTTTTGTGGTTCCATATAAATTTTAGGATTATTGTTCTAGTTCTGTGGGATTGCATTGAATATAGAGATTGCTTTGGGCAGTGTGGACATTTTTTAAAAGATTTTATTTATTGATTTTCTTAGAAATGAGGGGGAGGAGCAGGAAGCATCAACTTATAGTAGTTGCTTCTTATATGTGCCTTGATTGGGCAAGTCCAGGGTTTTGAACTACTGACCTCAGCATTCCAGATTGATGTTTTATCCACTGTACCACAAGTCAGGCAGTGTGGACATTTTAACAATGTACATTCTTCTTCGTAACCATGAGCATGGTATATGTTTCCATTTATTTGTATCTTCAATTTTTTCTTTAATGTATTATAATTTTCTGAGTACAGGTCTTTTACCTTCTTGGTTAAATTTATTCCTAGGTATTTTATTTTCTGATGTAATTGTAAATGGGGTTGTTTTTCTAATTTCTTTTTCTAATAGTTTGTTATTGATGTATACAAATGCAACCAATTTCTAAATATTAATTTGTATCCTGCTACTTTGTATTTCTGTAGTATCAGCTGTCACTTCTCTTTCATTTCTGATTTTATTTGGGTCCTTTTTTTTCTTGAGGGTTCTGCTTAAAGGTTTATCATTTTTGTTAATCTTTTCAAAGAACCAGCTTTCACTTTCATTGAGCTTTTTCATAGTGTTTTGTTTTGTTTTTAGACCCTATATCACTTATTTCTGCTCTGATCTTTATTATTTCACTTTGGATTTGTTTGTTCTTTTTCTAGTTCCTTTAGGTATAAGGTTAAAGTGTTTATTTGAGATTTTTATTGTTTCTTGAGGTAAGCCTGTAGTATTATGAATTTTTCTCTCAGAACTGCTTTGGCTGTGTCCCATAGATCTTTGAGTCATTTTATCTTCATTTTCATTTGTCTCAAAGTATTATTTTTATTTCTTCCTTGATTTCACTGTTAACCCATTCATTGTTTAGTAGCATGTTATTTAGCCTCTACATGTTTGTGTGTTTTTCAGTTTTCTTCTTGTAACTGATTTCTAGTTTTTTGGGTTTTTTTTTTACAGAGAGAGAGAGAGAGTCAGAGAGAGGGATAGACAGGGACAGACAGACAGGAACGGAGAGAGATGAGAAGCATCAATCATTAGT